>NC_134532.1:115071402-115374432 GCF_050624435.1 Tenrec ecaudatus
AAGTGAAGGGATATAGCAGATGGTGTAAGATTTCTCAAAGAAATTAGTTGGAAATAACTCCCAACTTAATCTGGTAGGCTACACAGATTATGCTGAACTGGAATTTTAAGTGACAAAATAAATCTCTTGTTAAAGACTTAAGTGGAAACAAAATAAACAAACCTCAGATTGAGGCTTCGGGGGAAAACTGAGTTAAGTCCCCAAATTAGAACAAGATTTATGGCATGTGTGACTAGAGAAACAAATTCAGACTCTCATTTGAGTGTGCAAGAAAGAGCTTTGTGTCAAGAGTAATTGTATATTAAGTAAACACCCCAGCCCAGTCTAGATCAAATCCATAAGTCCTATATTAACCCATATGTCCAATAAATTCCTTTTTAGACTCACACAGCACATGCAATGATGCTGAATACAGGAACATCACGGGCTGGTGACTGAAAAATCTTGTAAATCCATTGGCATTGGACACATCTCCAAGGCTCTGGCTGTCACAAACTTGGATCAAAGTGGCTTATCAATAGGAAGTCAAAGGCAGAGAGAGAGAGTGGAAGTTCCCAGAATCCTCCCAAGAAAGCCATGGCCACAAGGGGGCATCATCAGGCTGTGACCTGATGGACAGGCTAGACTCCACCCCTTCATTCTTAACATCCTCAAATTGATACACATTTAGGTAAGTAGCACAACATGTGATCATCTGGCTATTTTAAAATGAAAGAATGAATTACTTAAAACTTTCAGAAAGCACAGATTGTACCAGGTCATCATTCTACTTCTCTAGTTAACCCCTTGAAATGCTTACAGGTGCAAGAAAATTATTTCTCTTTTTTAATGTGTTAATTTTATTTAAGTCGGTATGCTTTCTCCTTACAAGGTTTAATATTCTATGATAATGTCATTTTACTCATTCGTTTATGGTTTTATATTTCACATATGTTAGACATCACATATCAGACAACTTAATTGTTCAATCATATCAAGAAGATTTGTGCAATCATCACCATATTCAATTTCAGAACATTCTCCCCACCCCGTCTTTCCCTTACCATGCCTCTAAGCAATTATCAATCCAGTTACTGTTTCTATAGATCTACCTATCCTGAATTTCATATACACGGAACCATACAAAACAGAAACAGAAAGCAACGACATCAAAACAATGACTAGACAAAACATAACCTTCCTTTGAAAAGCAGAAAATATTAAAAACGCTCAAATGAATCAAAAGGAAGATCAAAGACTAACTTTTAACCTAACTATAACTTCCATAATCTACTGCATAATCTTCTCTGTCTCATCTCAAGGCTATTCATATCCCTTAGCTATGATCAGAGGAGATTCACGGAGCCTTAATCAATGTGGGGACCTTGCAGATAGAATTTCGGCTTCCACTGTCATCCATAGCCTTCTGCAAAACAGATGTTCATGATTTATGTTCTGGTGCCATTCCCTTCTCTGAATGTGGATTTTATTGTGTACAACCCTTGGATGTTAAAAGTATTTCTTTAGAGATTAAAAGGAAAATGTTATATAATAGACCAACAAAGAACCACATGTTTATCTAAGCACAGAAAAAGTATATGAAAAAAATGTAACATCCTTTCATGAAAAAAATAACCATGAAACTAAGAATAGAAGGAAATTTTCTCAATATGGTAAAGGTGTTTATGCTGAACATCTTCTTAACAACATACTCAAAAAAGAAATATTGACATCTTTCCCCTTAATAACAGGAAGTAGACAAAGATGTTTGCTCTTACCACTGCTATTGAAAAATTTACTGGAGCTTCAGACTTGAAAAATTAGGCAACAAGAAAAAAGAAAGATATTCAAATTGGAGAAGTAAAATAATTTCCTCCAGCATTCCAGTACATTGACAGGAAACTTCCAGAGATTCAGGTCAGATTCAGAAGAGGACATGAAATAAGTGATATCAAAGCTGATGTCTGGATCTTGGCTCAAAGCAGAGAGTACCAGAAAGGTGATGACTTGTGTTTCATTGACTACGCAAAGTCATCAGCTGTGTGACCCATAATAAGCTGTGGATAACCTTGAGAAGAATGGGACTGCCAGAACACTTCATTGTGGTACTACGGAACTTTATGTGGATCGCAAGGTAGTTGTGATAACAGAACATGGTTTAAAACCAGGAAAGGCATGTGTCAGGGTTGTATTCTCCCATGATACTTGTTCAATCTGTGTGCTGAGAAAATCATCAGAGACACTGAAATACACAAAGAATAGTGTGGCATCAGGATTGGAAGAAGGCCTGTTAAAAATCTGCAGTATTCCTGTGACACAACCTTGCTTGCTGAAACTGTGGAAACTTGCTGAAACTGTGGAGAAACTGAAGCACTTGCTGGTGAAGATAAAGGATTGCAGCCTTCAGTATAGAGTACAACTCAACTCAGTATACAAAAGACCAAAATCCTCACAATTGGACCCATAGCTAGCATCACGATAAATGGAGAAAAGATGGAAGTTGTCAAGGATTTCATTTTGCTTGGATCCACAATCCATGCTCAAAAGATATGCTGCATTAGGTAAATCTGTTCCACAAGATCTCTTTAGAGCAGTGGTTCTCAGCCTTCCTAATGCCATGAACCTGTAATACAGTTCCTCAGGGTGTGGTGCCCCCTCCCTCCCAACCATAAAATTACTTTCATTGCTACTTCAAACCTGTAATTTTGCTATTATGAATCGGGTGACCCCTGTGAAAGGATCATTTGACTCCCAACGTGGTCACGATCCACAGGTTGAGAACAGCTGCTTTAGAGTATTGAAAAGCAAAGATGTTACTGTGAGGACTAAAGTGTGCCTGACCCAAGCCATGGTATTCTCCATTGCCTCATATGCATGTGAAAGTTGGACATGGAATAAGGAAATCTGAAGAAGAATCAATGCACTTGAATTGTGGTGCTGGAGAAAAATATTGAAAATACCATGAGAAGTGAAAACAAAGTACAAACCAACCTGTACTGGAATACGTAAGGCCAGGTTACTCCTTAGAGGCAAGGAGAGCAGTACTTGTCTTACATACTTGGGACATGTAGTCAAGAGCGACCAGTCCCTGAGAAGGACATCATGTTTGGTAAAGTAGAAGGTCGGCAACCCTCAACAAGATGGGTTGGCACAATCCACTGTGTCAACCCATCAATGGCTACATCAAAGGGCTCAGGCATGGGAACAATTGTGAGGCGGGCGCAGGATCATGCAGTGCTCGGTTCTGTTGTGTCAGATCACTGTCATTGGCATCGGCCCAATGGCACCTAAAACCACAGCATTCCAGGACGCGACATTTAGAAGACCTCAACTAATTCAGATACATGGAAAGGAAAAAAATATTGATAAAAAATCTGCCAGATATTTTACAACAATCTCAAAAGGAATTTAAGGAAACAATTCATTCCATTTAGTATAGCAATAAAATAATAAATGACCCGAGAAATAATTTAACTAGGGAATTGAATAGCATATATTCATAAAAAACTATAAAATGTTACTGTAGAAATTAAAGAAAACTTCAACAAATGGAAAAACATTATATGTCTATATATTTGATGAGTAAATGTTCTTAATATGTCAATACCCAAGGCAAGCACTTCAAGTCCTCCTCACGCTCAGTAAGCAAGATTGTGTCATCTACATATCACAGATTGCTAATATGCCTTCTTCCCATCCTAATGCCACATTATTCTTCATATAATCCAGCTTCTTTAACTATTTACTCAGTATACAGATTGAATAAGTATGGTGTGAGCATACAGCTATGACACATAATTTCTTGATTTTAACCCATGCAGTATTCCTTTGTTCGATATTGTGGTATTTACTTAATCAGGTGTCAACCTGAGACTATTAAGAGTGAAGAGGTGGAGTTTGGCCTGACAATCAGGTCACAGCTTGATGACCTCAGAAGGCACAATAGAGATAAATAGTTCACTGGAAGCCAGACACACTCTCTGTGAGACAGTCCTGATGACAGACCACATGGAGCTACCCTGATGGAGCCAGGGCCTTGGAGCTGGAGGAGCCACGTGCACACCCCTGTCAGCACTAACATGCTTCTACCACCACTGGATCCACTAGACTTTGCACCCACTGGCCTGTGATCATCCTGCATTCTGTGTCATTGCATGTGTTGTGTGGGTCTGAAGAGGAATTTCTAAATTGGTATCAGACATATGGCTAATACTGGATTTATGGAATTGATCTGGACTGGACGGGAATGTGTTCTTAATATACAATTGCTCTTTTATATAAAGCTTTTTCTTATACACATATGAGTGTCTATGAATTTGTTTCTCTCATCAACCCAGACTGACACAGGTATGCACAACTGCCTCCTCATTTCTGAACAGGTTATGCATGAGTACAATTAAGCGGTCTTCTCCAGGCTATCCAAAGTTTGGTATGGTCCACATAGTCAAGTGCCTTTGACATTCTGTTTTCAGCTAAGACCCATCTGACATCACCAATGATATCACTTGTTCCAAGTCGTCTCCTGAATCTGGCCTGAACCTCTGGCAGTTCTCTGTCAATAATGATCTTCAGAAAAATTTTACTTGCATGTGATATTAATGATATTGCTTTATAATTAGAATATTTTGTTAGAGCTCCTTTCTTTGGAATGGGTAAAAATACTACTCTCTTCCTCTCCACTGGCCAAGTAGCTGTCTCCCAAATTTCCTGGCATAGAGGAGTAAGTTCTTCCAGTATTTCATCAGCTTACTGAAACATTTCCAATTCCTGGAGCCTTGTTTTTGGCCAATGCCCTCAGTGTGGCCTGGATATCTTCCTTCAGTACCATTAGCTCTTTCTCGGATGCTGTCTCTTGAAATGATCGAATGCCAGCTAGTTCTTTTTAGTACAGCAACTCTGTAGCCTTTCAGTCTGCTTCTGATGCTTCTTGTATTATTCAATATTTTTCCCATAGATTCTGTCAGTATTGAGGGCTTCATTTCTTTTTTGTTGTTGTTCTTTCCATTTAAGAGACGATGTAGGTGTTCTTCCTGGTTTCCTCACTTGAAATCTTTGCATATTTCTTTATAATAGTTTACTATTTTCTTGAACTACCCTTTAAGTTTTTCTATTCAGCTTTTTGACTCCATCATTTTTTTCCATTTACCTTCATTATTCTACAATTAAGAGCAATTTCAGAGTTCCTTCTGACATCCATTTTGATTATTTCAGGTCTTTATAATGATCTTTTGCTTTCTTCGTGTACGATGTTCTTAATGTTATCCCACAGCACATCAATCTTCTGTCATTAGTATACAATGTACCGAATCTGTTGTTATTTTTATTATTTTTTTACTGTTGTGCACAATTTTCCATTGTTGCTTTTATTTCTAAGATGCAGTCAGTTTGCAATATACCTTTGTGTTTAGCCAGAAAACCAACTTTCATGCTTTGCCCTCCCTTCTCAAATGACCTTTTCTTTCTTTCTTTTTAAAAATCATTTTATTGGGGGCTCATACAGCTCTTATCAAATACACCCATCCATCCACTATGTCAAGCACAATCAAATCTGTTCTTAAGATGTTTTCTCGATTTAGGTATTATAAATGATCATATCATCAACATGAATGCCAATTTGGATGTCTTTAATTTCCTTTCCTGCTATTTAGCTCTAAGACTTCCGGGATATTATTAAGTAGGAGTTTTGATAAAGGGTATCCTTGTCTGATTTCTATTTGCAAGGGGAACGCTTTCAATGTTTTCCTGCTCAGAGTATTGTTGCCCATTATTTTTGTATATATATATCCTTTATTTGTTAATGAATCTCCTATCTAGTCCTTTTTTTAAAATCAGGAATAGGTGTTGGGTTTTGTCAAATGTCTTTTCTGCATCAAGTAATAATATGTCGTTCTTTTCCTGTGTTTTACTTTTATAATGTGTTACATTGATTATTTTTCCATTGCCAACCTTGAAGAAATCCCACTTGATCATAATGCATATATATTTGTTAGGTATACTCAAGGTTGTGTTTTGGCTCACATGGACTGATCTTCATTTCCTTCAGCTTCAAATTGAGTTTTTGTAGGAGCAATTGATGTTCAAGTAATTTGTGAATCATTCCAGGTCTTGTTTTAGCTGCAGATATTGATCTTCTCCGTCATCTCTTCCCACAGATGGAGATGATTTGATTTCCATGCATTCCCTCCATAGAAGTCCAAATATATAGTTGCTGTTTGCATAGTTGAAAAAAAATTTGCAATGAGGAAGTCGCTGGCCTTTCAATGTTGTCATGAGATATCCAGCTTCATTTCTGCCACCAACACCATATTTTCCCATCATTGTTACTTCCTCTTTCTAAACCTTCAATATACGCAGGGCACAATCTTGCTTGCTGATAGTGAGAAAGATGTGAAACTCTTACTGATTATAATCAAAGGCTGCAGCCTTCAATATGGATTGCAGTTCAATGTGAAGAAGACTCAAATCCTCACAGCTGGTCCAATAGCCAACATCATGATCTTCCTTGGAACCACAGATGTACACTGGTACAGACAGGAACTGGAAACACAGGGAATCCAGGACAGATGAACCCCTCAGGACCAGTGGTGAGAGTGGCAATACTGGGAAGGTAGAGGGAGGGTGGAGTGGAAAGGGGGAACCGATTACAGGGCTCTACATATAACCTCCTCCCTGGGGGATAGACAACAGAATAGTGGGTAAAGGGAGATGTCAGACAGTGTAAGATATGACAAAATAATAATTTATAAATTATCAAGGGTCCATGAGGGAGTGGGGAGCAGGGAGGGGTGAAAAATGAGGAGATGATGCCAGGGGCTTAAGTGGAGAGCAAATGTTTTGAGAATGATGAGGGCAACGAATGTACAAAGGAGAGTTAAAATATTGTCTTGTTTTAAGACTAATCTTGGAGCAGTAACAAATGCATTTAAAGCATTAGATCATATTCTAAGAATTTGCCACATTAAAAGATTCAACTTTCTAATATAGTACTATATGTGTGTGTGACTTTTGAAAAGCAGTACATCATTTACCATTCATTTGGCAGAATATATATAATAATTTGACCATTAGTTAATGCATTAAATTCTGAGTCGATTTATGCAAAAGAAGTTTAATTGTCTAATTACCTCTGGAAATTTGTTTTTGTTTTGACCATTATTAATTTTTATAAACTATATTGGCCTGCTTTTCAGCCCTGAGAAATAGAATAATTTAGTAGTTTAAACCCAGTCATATGCTGGAACTAGCTTCTACTGGCTTAAGAGAGTCAAATGTGTCTATCTCTTCCAAATTCCTGTTCAATGATGGCTTAACATTGTCCATGGCAGAAATACTTGTACCATGGAGTTCAGCCAATGTCACAACTCTAGGGTCATAATCTATATGTACATTACAAACCATGAAAAGAAAAAGAAATTTAAATATTATCTGATCCATATAGATTTTTAAAATTTTGAGTGAAATAGAATTTTAGAAGTACAATAAAAGATAGATCATAAATTCTTGTTAACTGCCATCAAGTCAGCTCTCCGTGATGCTCTCTTGAGTGAAAGACAATAAATGCATGCTTTGACCTGTGGCAACTCATGCGCAACAGAACCAGGCACTGTTGGGTCCATGATGGAGTGTCGGATCATTGTCATTAACAAGGCTTTCATTGCCTGATTCCGGAACTAGATCACCAGGCCTTTCTTTCCAGTCTGTCCTACGTCAGGAGCTCTACTGAAGCCTGTTCACCATCCAGCGACACACAAGCCACCGCTCAGATAAGTCAGGGTTATGTACAAACTTTAGTGGGAACACACTATCAAAGCAAAAGCCCAGGCCACCATTACTGAATTAATTCAGAATCATGGCAACCCTTTATAGAGTTCCCAAGACTTTAATCTTTATAAGGGCAGACAGCCTTGTTTTCCTCCATAGAGGGGCTGCTGGGCTTGAATCAGCCAACCTTGCAAGTCAGCAGCCCAGTGCCCAGTCCACAGCATCGTCAAGGCTTTTGCAGGTCTCCCTCATGGGACGTGAGCATTCTATCTCATCACACCCAGAAAGAGAAAATAGAGGACTATAATTTCAATCTTATTCACCTGTATCACAAGCTAATTTTGGACCTAGTCTGACACTGACTGTTGACTCATTCCCTCTAATGTGCAACAGAATAGCAAGGGAATGGAGTGGCAAGGTCCCCAGGGAATGCTGAAGGTGGACTTTAGGACCAGGACGTGGTGCCCCAACAGACTGCACTGGAAAACACTCCTAAAGGCCAACAAACGATCCTTGAACTAACTACAAGCTTTTCTTTCTTGTTTTGTTTTTGACATTGGTTTGTTGTTGTTTTGTTGAATAATGTTGCTTGGTTTTGCTCTGTCTTATGTTTGTGCATGTTATTATCTTCGCAAGTCTGTCTAAATAAGATAGGCTAGTTGAACAATTGGAGGAGAAAACAACAGGACCAATAATAGTTCCATGGGGACATGAGAGAAGGGGAGGTGGCAGGAAAGGTAGTGGTGTTAATAAACCCAGGGACAAGGGAACAAGCGATCCAAATCAGTGGTCAGGAGGGTGTGGGAGGCCTGGTTGGGCATGATCAAGGGTAATATAACTAAGAGGAATTACTGAAACCCTGGTGGGGACTGAGCATGATAGTGGGGCAGGAGGGAAGTCAAAGGAAATAGAGGAAAGAGCTGGAAGGCAAAGGGCATTTATAGAGGTCTAGATAAAGACATGTATATATGCAAATATATTTATATATGAGGATGGGGAAATAGATCTATGTGCATATATTTATAAGGTTAGTATTAAGGTAGCAGAGGGACATTGAGCCTCCACTCAAGGACTCCCTCAATGCAAGAATACTTTCTTCTATTAAATTGGCTTTCGATGATGCTCACCTTACCGACACAACCACTGAAGACAAAGTGGGTGAACAACTAAATGTGGTGAAGAAAGCTGATGGTGCCCGGCTATCAAAAGAGATAGTGTCTGGGGTCTTAAAGGCTTGAAGGTAAACAAGCGGCCATCTAGCTCAGAAGCAACAAAGCCCACATGGAAGAAGCACACCAGCCTGTGTGATCAAAAGTTGTCAAGGGATCAGGTATCAGGCATCATCAGAACAAAAAATCTTACCATAGTGAATGAGCAGGGAGGTGCAGAGTGGAGACCCAAAGCCCATTTGTAGGTCACTGGACATCCCCTTACAGAAGGGTCTTGGGGAGGAGATGAGACAGTCAGGGTGTGATGTAGCAACAATGAAAAATACAACTTTCCTCTAGTTCCTAAATGCTTCCTCTCTACCTCTCTTTGTCATGATCCAAATCCTACCTTGCAAGTCTGGCTAGACCAGGGGATGTACACTGGTACAGATGGGAACTGGAAACACAGGGAAGCCAGGGCAGATGATCCCCTCAGGACCAGCGGTGTGAGTGGTGATACTGAGGTGCACATAAGGAGGGTGGATTGGAAAGGGGGAGCCTATTTCAAGGATCTACATGTGACCTCTTCTCTGGAGGACATACAACAGGAAAGTGGGGGAAGGGAGACATAGGACAGAGCAAGATATGACAAAATAATAATTTATAAATTATCAAGGGTTCATGATGGAGGGGGAGGGGATAAGGAAGGGAGAAAAAGAGGAGCTGATGCCAGGGGCTTGGGTGCAGAGCAAATGTTTTTAGAATGATGAGGGCAACGAATGTACAAATCTGCTTTACACAATTGATGTATGTATGGATTGTGATAGGAGTTGTATGAGCCCCTAATAAAATGATTTTTAAAAAATGTATAGAAAGCAAGAAAGCACTCACTTATATTGAAATAGGATCCCTGGTGGTGCAGTGGATTAAGCACTGAACTGCTAGCCAGACTGTCAGCACGTCAGACCCACTCGTGGCTCTGCAGGAGAACGATAAGACTTTCTGCTCATAAGCTGACAAGACTCAGGCAAAAGTTGCATAACTTATTCTATTGACCGACCCATAGATTAATTATTTAGGCAAAGTTCTGAAATGAATTTAAAGGCATCCCTTTTGATTAAATGAAGTAATATTAAAATCCACATTAAAGTTGATGATTGTCAGCAAATTAAAGCAAAAATACGTTAATCGTTAATATAGAAATTAATTGTTGTAATGATGTAGTCCTTTTAACCAGTTAGTCTTACTCGTGATGTTAACTGAGACTTTTTGAAAAAGCATATCATTCAGTGTACAGTCTGATTGAAAGGTTACAAGTGTGCTATTGGATGTGTGCTCTCATCCTTAGCAAAGTGATCGTTGTTTAGGGTTGCAGCAAAATGGTGAATTAAATAGCTGGTACCACTTCCTCATCTACACATGACCAAGTAAAGCATTCGGTGTAGAATGGTCCTGTTGGCAACTCCAAGGGCTGTCACTCAAAAGGGATACCTAGCATATCTTGGCTCCATGTGATAATGTTTTTATTGCTTCTTCAGAGCACTGTAGAGTGACTCAGCTCTCTCCAGGGCTGTGAAACCTTAACTCCCCCAGGACTCCTCTGCCCTCCAGCCCCCTCCTTCCCCTCCAGTCCCCCTCCAGGTCTTGGGACTCTGGAATGAGGAAGAACTTTGGGCTGGGGTTTCAGGTTGGCTGGCACTTATTCAGTATTTGTGGTTCAGGGAGGGCTTGAACTTTCTCAAGGATCTTTCATTTCACAACACTAAGTACCCTTAAGCCCACCGGAATTAGGGTAAATCCCGTTCTGTGCAGCGTTATTTAGGCAGCGCAAGCCTCCACTGTGCTCCCAATTATGATTCTCTTCCGAGTTTTCCAGACCTCCAGCAGCAGAATTTGATCTGCAGACACCCGAAGAATGAGAAATGTGTTTCAAAGACCAGGATCTTAAGATTAAATTGTCATCCAAAAACCGCGCGAAGGACAACAATGCATGCCTTAGCACACGGAGACAGGGGAGAGGTGGAGATTTCCTCTCCAGGGGAGCAGGCAGGAAGAGGAAGAGACAGGCAGGGAAAGGGATGCCCCCTCCTGGCTTCTGCTCCTCTCAGTGTGTCCCCAGGCTATTCACTTGGTTCTCCAGGGATAAGAGCACTCACCCAGCCTGTCTCCCAGGATTATAGGACACACAGGGGCAAACACTCCGTAAATGGAAAAGTACCATTTAAAACAAACACGTGTATACAGTTTCTGTTGATCAGTGACATTGTTTTTAAGGAAGAAATTTTGGACGCAACAAACAACGACTCGCTCAAGCCCTGAATCTGCCCTGCTCTGCAACAAACCAAAGGGAAAGAAAGAGTCACGAGCAGCGTGTGCACTCCACACTTGCTACTGCTTGGTTACAGCCAAGGGAGGACCATTTCCTGAGGGACGGTCTGCTAGTCTTCCATATAGCCCTGGCCTTCCCCAGCCCCACTGCCAACTGGAACACACACAGGGTTCCGAAAGGAATGGAAATCAATTCTCCCTGGATACAATCTGGCAGTTTCAGCTGTGCCAGTACACGTGGGCACCTAGATGATAGAGATTAACTGTGTCTCAAATCCACTCCTTCCTTCCGCTTTATCTTCCCGCTTTCCTTGCAGCTCTGCCCTGGGCTTCAAAGCAGCTTTGTGGTTTTGCCTTACAGAAAATCAATGGTTGGGAGATGAAAAGGCAGCTCTTGTTTATCTCCCTCCGCCTGCTGAAGGTCACTCTGCTCAGCAGCATCTCGGTGAGTTCCGCAGCCGCGTCTCCCGTGCACAGAGAAGTAAATTGATTATGCAAGGAGAACCCATTATAAGGTGTCCGTTTTAAAGGGGGCAGGAACACAGCAAAATATAAATATGTTAATAAGAGTCTGTAAAGGAATGAAGTATTGGTATTTGGAGTATGATTTTAGAGTTGCCCTGAAAGTGACCCTGACACTGTGTCTAGGACCCCTAGGGGCACAATGGGGATGTTCTTGGCTGCTGACACAAAGGTCAGGGTTTGAATCCACCCTGTGGCTCTATGGGAGAGGAGACCTGGCGATCTGCTCCTATAAATATCACAGCTTAAGAAAACGATTGGGCACCTCTCCTTTGCCATACACACAAAGGCACACACAGGCTCCTTACAGGGTCCCAAACTATATACCTGCCCCCCTCCCCCAACAAACAAACACCGAACTCACTGCCATCAAGTTGATGCCATATAGCAGCAGGTAGCTACCCTATAGGAACAGGGTAGAACTGCCCCGTGAGTTTCCAAGACCGTAACTCTTAATGGGAGTGAAAGCCCCTCTTTCTCCCTCGGAGCGTCTGTGATTTCAAACTGCTGGCCTTGCTGACCACCATGTGGAACCACTGCACCAATTTTCTAGCAGGTGCTAAGACTTTCCTTGAAGTCAGAAGGCCCAAGGCCTCTGAGAGGAAGCCTGGTGCCACAGTAGGTCAAACATTGGGTAGCAATCAGAAACGTCCATGGTTCGAACTCACCAGCCACTCCACTGGGAAAAAGTGAGTCAGCCTGTTTCCACACAGAGTTAAAGCCCCAGAAGCCCTCAGAGGGGTCCTTCCCTGCCCTATGGTGAGAGTCAAGCCAGTGGCAGTGGGTTTGTGTGTGTGTCTGGAAGGATTAGGATCAATAGAGGGCATTCATAAATCAGTAGGGTTGGCATTTAATTCTACAATGGTAAGCAGAAGCATTATTCTCTGACTGCATATGTGGTCAGATTGCTGACCTAGTTTACCCAAATTGTATGCCAATCTCCTATTGAACGATGCTGTAACACTCTAACTCAGCTCTATCAAAGGCACTGGTTAGCTCTCGATGTTCTTATAGCCCAAGCCCATTTCTTGAAACAGTACTGAGAAAAGAAACCTAAAGATCACGTTCCCCAGTGTCCCCCATATCACAACACATTTTTTAGGAGGTCTTCTAGTAGATGGCTGGTGCCTTCTAACTTGTTCTACTCCTGACATAGTTAGGGAGCTATACCTAGAAGTAACCAGAAAAACCAAACCTAACAGATTGTCCTCAAATCAATTCCAACTCATAGCAACCCTAGAGGACAGAGCAGAATGTGGGTATCCAAAGCTGTATATCTTTACACGATTAAAAAGCCTCATCTTTTTCCGGTGGAGCAGCTGATGAATTCAAACTGCTGACCTTGTAGTTAGCAGTCAATGTGTACACCCCACTAAGCCACCAGAACTCTTGTGCCAGGCAGTAACGCTTTGGTAATATTTTATGGAATTAAAACCATGTACCTTAAAGTCTTTGCCGTTCACCATTTGAGGTAGTTAATTGTGCCAACCTGGCCAATAAACACATGTGGGGTTAATTGAAGGGCAGAGAGATAAATGGTTCGGTGAGCCTCACCTTTTGAGTTCTCAGGTCTTTTGCTTTCTGATGGTCGGACCAGGGTGCAGCTGTCTTAGCCAGTTCTGTGCTTCAGCTGGAAGACTCACTTCCTGCAAGACATCCCCAAGGAGAAGCAACATGTACCTACCGTGATGCAGCCCTGGGTGCTGGAGCAGCTGTGTGGAGACCCCTGCCAGCGCTGAGATGCTTACACGTTCACTGATTTGGCTTTCCTCCTGCAGTCAGCATCATAATGTGTGGTTTGTGAGATGGAGGAGGACTTTGTGGATTGGTTGGTGTCGGACATATGGGTTAATGTTGGACTTGTGGGTTTGGAAAGCACTAGGTTGGGATGTTTTCTTGATGTGCACTTAACCTTTATATAAAATTCTTTGTTATACATGAATTTCTGTGGCTTTGTTTCTCAAAAGTACCCAGACTAATACACCCTTTCTCTGCCAAGTTTCTAAGTGACATTTGCTCAGCAGGGTCAATAGCTCATAAAGAATAAAGGACACTTTAATTGTGAGCTGAGCCAGTCACCACTCATCCCCAATTCAGAGTTTGTGTAAATCCAAAAAAAGTGATGTAAGTTAAAGTGAAAGTTCAGGTTCGAGGCCTATGGAGCAGTGTTTTGATTCCATGCCAGAATCTGAACCTTGGAATCCTCTTTTCTCATTTATCACCCAGCATCCCCCGGCGTTCAAGTCAATCACAGAGTACAAGACCACAGGGCAAGACCAGAAAGCTTCCGTGTGCATTCAGCGGGACAAGAACGACAAGATGGGATGTCTTTGTGTCACCTGAAGTAGAAGGGGTTAACTTTCCAAGCAGAGTCACCTTGCCCATCAGTTAGTGTGCTTCCCACCCCCAACCCCCAATTACTCTGAAATCAGACCAGAATAGCTCTCCTTCGTTCTATGGGAAGGAACAAGAATGCTTTAGGAAGAGGACCAGGCAAACAGTGAGCAAGGCCCCCGTTTCCCATGTACATGGGTCTTGTGCCTTTCTGCTGTCTCTGGGAGCACGATGAGCAACATTGCATCTTGGTTTCTCCTATAAAAATGTAAACATTACCATAGAGGTTGGTCCCCAATGAGTGTTATTCAGCAAATAAAAGAAGAAAATCATTATTTACTACAAAGAAAAGAAAGATCAGTCAACCCAAGCTCTGTGTCTGTGCGCAGCCAGGTAGAGTGGGTGATATTAAAAAAGAGACATCACCAAATGGCCCCTGCTTTTAAGGACCGACACATACAAAGCAAGGAGAAGAGGGAACAAGAAATAAAATCGAAGGACCACAGCTGCATGTGGTGAACGCTGAGCAAAGGGGCCGGGGGCTGGTACTGACTTTCCGCGGCGTTCAGAAAGTTTATTTCGCGCTTTGTACTGAGGATGCTAGTCACCTGCTGCATACGTGACCTTGAACAAGTTGTTTGCCTGCCTCCTTATCTGTTCAATGTGATTGATTTATTAGCTGCTTTGTAGTCTTGGTGTGAGAAGTGGAGGAAAAGGTGGTTGTAAGGCAAATGGGATTTAGCACAATGGAACACATCAAATGGAGATAACTATTTTTATACTCTTTATTATTAACCTACCTGAGGAGAGCTTTTCACCTTATAATGCAGTCACCCTGAAAAGCACAGCAAATCTCATAATTTTTCCATGCTTGAGATCTTTTTTTTCCCTTCTATTATCTGGGAATTAACTAGTCAAGTCCCCCCCAAAGTACTAAGATTTGCAGTGGGCATGAAGAAGAGCCAGATAGGAAGCAGGAGATGGGGCCTTTCCGTTAAGATCCCCCCCAAAAATTATCTTTTAAAAACATGATTTAACTATGGATGCATATGAAATGTGAATTTTATATTAAAGTAACTAAAAAAAGAAATAAACCTCAATAAATACATTGTTAAAAGCTTATCCATTAAGTGTGTTCAACAGCGATCAGCTGAGTTTGGCCGTGAACTTCCATCCGAACTTCCTTTTGGTGCTCTTTGGAAACAACACCTGTTTGCTGGGGAGCCTCTCGGACTTCATCCACCGGAAGGAAGACCTCGTAGTAGCCCGCATTGGCCGCTGCTACCCCACGGAACCCTTACGATCCGCCCAAGAACTGGGAAGAGCAGAAGAATTTGGCCTGCAAACGCTACCCTACAACTCTGGGGTCTTCCCCTCAGAGGACCTTCACCTTCACCTTCATGAGTCCATCGTATGCAGCAGCAAGCCGCGATTTCCTTTCAGCCTGGAGGGGTTGCCAGCATGTTGCTTTGCCCTGCCTGAAAGTGGCCCTTAGCATGCCTCCATTTCCTGCAAGCACAGTGAGCTCAGTCTGTGGACCTGGGGGTGGGGCATTTGGATGCAGGATTCATGTATAATTCTGGCACCAGGGAGCACAAAAGTGCCAGGAAAAATATTCTGTGTGCTGTTGAGTTATTCTCATTAGTAGTAAGTTAGTCCTTTTAACTATCTGAGGATTCGTGGACCCAGAGAAGAGGGAAGTGGTTTATTTTTAATATATTTTATTGTGTTTTGGTGAGCATTTACATAGCAATTTAAGATCCCATTAGACAAATTCTATACATATTGGTCAATGATATTGGCTAAACTTTTTACATTTACACATTATATTAACTATCTTTTTTTTAGCGGTTTTATTGATATAGTATTCACAAGTCATACAGCTCCATGTGTGCTAGTCTGGGTAGAATAGAGAAACAAATCCATAGAAACTCATATGTGTATAAGAGAGAGTTTTGTATAAAATGTAATTGTACTTTAAAAAAGCATCCCAACCCAGTCCAGTCCAAGCCCATAAGTCTGATATTAGCCTAAATGTCTCATACCAATCTATAAAGTCCTCTTCAGACTCATGAAAGACATTCAATGACGCCAAATACAGGATGATCACAAGCCAGTGGGTAGAAAATCTTTGGATCCGGTGGCGTTATAAATACCTCAGCGCTGGCAGGCCTCTCCACGTGGCTTCTCCAGTTCCTAGAGGGTCTGGCTGCATCAGGGTAGGTCCCTGTGGCTTCTCCAGGTCCCAGGGCGTAGCGCCATGTGTCTTGTCAGTAGAGCATCTCCAAGGGAGTGAGCAGAGAAAGAAGTGTCTCCTACCTCCAAGAAGGATTTCAGGATTTCCCAGAATTCTCAGGAGAAGTCCATGCCCACAGAGAGGTCTCATTGGCTATGATCCAATTGACAGACTAGACTCCACCCCTTCACTCATAATCCTCTCAAATTGACACCAGATTATATAACTACAACACCATGGTTTAATCACTTCTAAAATAAGTTGCATGTATGTAATCACAATCAGTTCCAGTGTTCTCTACTCCCTGCTGGATTGCTTTCTTGCTCCCCAAGTCCCTAACCCTCCTTATCTCCAACCCACCAGCCTCACAACACACCCCCCCCCGTCTCCCTCCCTCTCTCTCTCTCACACACACACACAAACACACACACACACACACACACACATTCCCGACGAACCATTGCATCAATTATCTCTGTGCATCTACTTTTGTGCTTCACAAACTGGGTAATCTGGCAGTAACAATAAAAATCAAAAACAAGACAAAATGGCAAGAATAAAATAATAATAATATAAAACTTAAGAGAAAGAAAGAAAGAAAAGACCACCATCAATATTAAAACGCCAGGGAAGAAATTTTTTTTCGAGGAACGAGGAAGAAACACTTGAGCCTAGATCAAATTTAGATTGGGTCAAGATGGAGGTCAGCTGACCAAGTGTCAAATTATAGTTTACAATAATTTCTTTCTGATGGTAAGCTGTTTCAGTCCCTTGCCTGTGGCTAGAAGGGACCTTAATCAAAATGGATACTCTGCAGGTGGATTTTGGGTTCCCAATGTCCCCCACAGCCTTCCATAAATTGGATGTTCACAATGTAAGCTATGATACTTTTCCATGCATCATATTTGGCTTCTGTGCTCCTTCCATGTGGACTCAGGTGACCCTTCCCTGAGATGGCTGTCTGCTTGACCCCAGAAACTACTCTGATGGATAGCCAGACACCATCTGCTTTCTTCACCACACTTTGCTCTAGCACCCTTATCTCCAGGGATCCTTTCATGAAGGTGAGTATCACGCAGGGCCATGCTATCAGAACTAACTCTACTTGGGTTGGGGCTACGGTTAATTGGGAGCCCAGAATCCATCCACTGGTACACAGGTTATGTGGGACTCTGGTTACTTTGCTGCTCATAGTATGACAACAACAAAACCCCCTAAGACTACCAATAGCAACAAACCAGCAAACAAAGGGAGGGAAAAAAACCACTCACACACACACACACACACACACACACACACACACAAAACAAGACCAGAAACAAACAAAAGGCAGAAAAACAAAACCCCAAAAAACCATTGCCAATCATCCTCCTGGGGTTAAAGGTCTCTGGGTTTGTTTCTTTAGTCTACTCAGACTAACATACTTGCCAACAGAACCATCAGTGTCTCCTCCAAATGTAGAGCCTCCCCTTCCCTGGGCTTACCTTAATTTTCCATTCCTGCGGAGGGCCCGCTGAGTTGCGACAGCCTTGCTTCAATGTGGTACAGCATCAAGTGAGGGTCTTCTCCCTCTTGCTCCCTCTTGAAGGAGTGACCCCAGCCCATGTGAGGTCTCCTCCTTTAACTTATTGTTGTGACGTGCTCATCGGGGAGGTGATGGGTGGTTCATGGCCGGTGTGTACTCTTCGAGAGGGAAGAGGTTTTTATTTCAGGACTACCTGGCTCCCTTTCTGTTTGTGTCCTACAAGTACGCTGATTGGTGAGTCTAAGACAACATTAACAATCCCTTATTGCATATTTTCTATTAAACACTCGAAGGGCATCAAATAGGTAGGAGCTAAAGGCTAGCTGGAAAATAATGTGTCTTATACAGAGAAGATTTACTTGGGGGTTGATGCTCGACGTTCTTTCCGTCAGGAGTAGTGTTGACAGCGTCGTGGTCCTGTAGGTACTTTGCCTCTCTTTGATCCTTACAGATGCGCTGAAGTGCATTTGTAGTGGGTGGAAGAGGAGCAGTGACGCATTTTTCAATGGCCTGCTCTAGGGTGACACGCAGTACTGCATAATGATGACATACATGCTTTAGAGCCAAGCTGATTTAAATGATAATCTTGGCATTCCCAGTCCCTGGTTGTGTGTTCTAGGAACTTTCATTTAACTTCTCTGAGCTCCCACTTCCCAGCCCGTAACATTGCTTCAATCATCGTATGTGCATCACGGGGTTATTGTGTTGTCCGTGTAAAGTACTTGTCAGGGTGTCTGCCCCACAAAAGGAGAAATGGAGGAGATCTGACTCGATGGCAATGGGCAGGGGGTTTAGTACGAAGGTTTTCAACATGAAGGTGGAAAAATGGAGTGTAAAGATCGTGGAATTTTCCCTGATCATAATCTAGCCGCTAGTTCTTGAAGTTTGAGCTAGCAGCCTGTCCTCTGACTGGCCTCTTCTGGGATTTGTCAGCTTCCACAGCTGCAAGAGCCACCAGTTTGCTGTCCTGACCTGTCAATTATGGGTTCATCGGTCTCTGAAATCACATGAGATAGTAGTGCCTCTAGCCTGACACC
Organism: Tenrec ecaudatus; assembly: GCF_050624435.1. Taxonomy (NCBI): domain Eukaryota; kingdom Metazoa; phylum Chordata; class Mammalia; order Afrosoricida; family Tenrecidae; genus Tenrec; species Tenrec ecaudatus. The sequence continues at coordinate 115,090,273 of NC_134532.1, forward strand.
TAACCCAGACTGTGAGAGTCAGTATATATCACTGGTTTTGCTCCTATACAGAATCCAATCCAAGACATTGGTAGCAGAAGTGGTTCTAGAGAGACAAAATTGAAAGGATACATTCTTAAATTGTATTCTTAAGACTGGATAGTCTTAAAATTGCTTGTGATTCTTCCTCCAGTAGCAGAAAGTAAACTTTCAATCCATTACTTGAGGTGGCCATGAAAATAAGATGACATTACCATTGACAGAAAAGGTCAGGGACAAATGGAATGGAAAGAAAAGAAAATTTTAATTTTTTTCTTAACAGTTTTATTGGCACTTCATCCACATGTCATTCAATAATACAATCATATCGAGAAGAGTTGTAGAATTACCACCACAATCCATTCTAGAACATTTTCTTCCTTGTTCTCATTGTTATGCATATATTTCTTTTTACTTGTGGTAAACATATATGCAACAAAACATTCCCTAATTCGACAACTTCTAAATACATAATTCAGTGCCATTGGTTATGCTCTTCATGTTGCAGAACCATTATTGATATCCTTTTCAAAATTATTCCACCATCATTAACATAAACTCAATGCCTCCCAGGCAAAGTCTTCCTCCTTCACCCATGGTAACCATTAGTTTGGTTTCTTTTCTTTCTTTCTTTTAGTAGTTTTCTTGATATAGTATTCACATATCACACACTTCCATTGTTAAATCACTTTGTAAAAGAGTTGTACATACATCATCACAATCAGCTCTAATGCTCCCTCCCTCATCCAACATTCATTGGTTATTCCTCAAATCCCTCACCTACCTGCCTTCTCCACGCCCCCAAACTATTGCATCAGTTATTGCCTCTATGCACCCACTCATCCCATGCTTCACAAAATGGGAAGTCCTACAGAAATACGTAGCAATATAAAGATAAAAATTAAGATAAGGAAGAAAAGACCACCATCAATATTTTAAAAGCCAGAGAAGAAATTTCTGTCGTAGAACAAGTGAAAAAATACTTGAGCCTAGAGCAAATGCAGGTTGAGTCAAGAGGGAGATAAACTGACCAAGTATCATATTACACCCTGATTTGATCCACCACCATCAAGTTCACAGTCACTGCTGTCTGATACTAAAGCCGTTTGAGTCCCGTCACCTGTGGCTAGAAGGGATCTGCCAGAGGTTTATTCTGATGAGATATTCTGCAGATGGATTTGGGGCTCCCCCTGTCCTCCACAGCTTTCTACAAAGTGCATATTCACAACCAAAGCTCTGAGACTTTTCCCTCCATCATATTTCAGTTTTGTTATCGTCATCTTTGTGTCACACAGGCTGCTGAGTTTCTTCCATGTGAATTTAGTTCATGTCTCACTTAGATGGCTGCTTGTTTGAAGACAAGCCTTTAAGACCCCAGACACTATTCAGATTGATAGCCGTGCGCCATCTGCTTTCTTCACCACACTTTGCTACAGCACCCTTATCTTCAGTGATCTCTTCATGAAGGTGAGTATTGAGCAAGTAACTGTTCCTGGATTGGGGCTAGGGTTAAGTAGGAGCCCTAAATCCATCTGCTGACCATGGGTTATGAACGGCTCTGGATTACTTTGGTGGTTGCATTATGTGTTTGTCTGGGTTGACTAGAAAAACAAATCCAGAGAAACTCATATGTGTGTAAGAGAGAGTTTTATATCCAAGAGTAATTGTATATTAAGAAAACATACTGACCAAGTCTAGATCAAGTCTATAAGTTTGATGTCAGTCCATGTGTCCATAAAGTCTTTTACTCACACAGCACTTGCAATGATGCCAAAAGCAGGAAGATCACAGGCCAATGGGTAAAAAATCTTGTGGAAGCATCTCAGCACTGGCAGGGGTCTCCACATGGGTACTCCAGCACCCAGGCCTGCATCGGGGTAGGTCCATGTGGCTTCTCCTCAGAGATGTCTTGCAGGAAGTGAGTCTTGCTGACTGAAGCAGGGAACTGGCTAAGGCCTATCATATTAAAGCAAGAGGATCATTGAAGTACTAAATATATAGTGGCTCTGGGTCCCCTTTCATTGGACACGTACTAAGCTGGGGTCCCACCCAAGGTCCAATGTCTACCATTTCCACAGTCTTATGGTGGCCATCCTTTGCTTCATCTCCCATCAGAGAAGTTCAGTCCTTAGTCAAAGAGTAAGGACTGAGGAAGAGCCCGGTTCAGGCAGGTTTCTGCGTTGGGTCTGTTTGGTGTGGCCCCTGGGGATGCCATGTGCCCTGTAAGGCCAGCATCTAAAGTCATCACAGTGCTCAGTCCATGGCATGGTTTCCCAAAGGCTGGGTAAAAATATATTCGTAGTGTCTACCCAGGAGCATAAATCCCCAATGTGAGGTTGCCCCACCCCATTTACCCACCAGACCCACCCACAGAAATGTCAGCGCCTCCTCTGTGATATAGATACTGCCATCCCCTGGTCTGAACTTGATTTTCCAGTAAGGTTCTCCTCTCATTCCTGTGGAGGGCCTTGTCTCTTGATTTGTTGCCTTGCTTTGTTGCAGCCTTGTCTCAAGGTTGGATATCATCAAACAGACGCTCTTCTCCATTTTCCCCCTTCTTGAATGAGTGACCCCAGCCAAAGTGAGGTCTCCTCTTTTGAGGTGATTCTTATGAAGTGCACATAAGGTGGGTGATGTATGGTTCAAGATCTGTAGGCAGTCTTTCTACCCTTTTGTCTGGAAATTAGTCATTAAGATTTGTTTGACTGGTGTGTCTCCTTATAGTTGTGGTCTCATACAAAATTTGTCATTTTGTGATTGACTAAGTTCACTCAGCACAATGGCTTCCATGTCATGCAGTGTTTCATGCTTTGAGAATGAAAATGTTGCATACATGTTTTGAACTCCCCTCATATTTATGTGAAACAAGGCTCAGAGTTATTACATACTGCCTACCTCTCCACAATTTTGTCAGAATGAGACATATAATAGCGCTGGTTGGTGGGGGAAAAAGACATAAGATCAGAGTTTCAGAATCATGGTTCAAATGTTGAATATAAGGCTTGAAAGTTTCCCCTTGGGTACTGAAAACAAAATAAAACCAAAAACCTCCCTGCCATCGAGTCAATTCTGACTCACAGCAAGCCTGCAGGTTAAGGTAGACCTGTCCCTATGGAACTTTGACGCTTTAGGTGAGTCAAAAGCCTGGTGTCCAACTGCGGACGTGTAGGTTAACACCCGAATGCTTAACCCACCACACCACCAAGGTTCCCTGTGCACTGAAAGAACACATTATTTCTTGATATAACAGAGATGTTATTGCTGAAAACCAGGAACAGAATCTTGTCTTAGTGACTGACTTACTCCACCAATTCCTTCCCAACCTCCCATGGTGTCTGCAGTTAAAGTGAGGCCATGGATTGGGAATAAATGGGACCCTGAAACAGGAAATACGGACTTATGGGTAGAACACAAGAAGATGGGAGCATTCCAGAACTCCAAACTGACTGCCACTGAGCTGCTAACTACAAGGTCAGAAGTTTGAAACCACCAGATTCTGCAAGGGGAAAAGATGAGGTTTTCGACCCTCAGTAACCCAAATGGGCAGTTCTACTTTGTTATATAGGGTCATTATGGGATAGGGAAATTAGACCTCTAAATTCCATTAAATCACTGATGTGTGAAGTAAGGATTATTGTTGTAGGAAAAGCCAATTAAAACAGCCTCTACTTAGGAAATCAGAAACCAAAAGCAATAGCATATTCCTTGGGAGATTGTAGAAATCACTGCTACCATCAAGGACCTAAAGGTCCCAGAGGTGACAATTTAAATCACATTCCCATTCAACACATATATTTGACCTATGCAAAACAAAACAAAAGCATGAAGCAATCCTTAACTTAGGAGCCCTAAATTGATCCCAGGTGGCCACCCTCCCTCAGTGTGGTTACGCTGATTCTCTGTGCCTCGGTTTCTCATTCTGTAGAGGAAGGGAGTTGAATGAGATGAACTGGAAGGTCTCTGTTCTTACACTGTTCGGTGCCATTGAGTTCGTTCTGACCCATAGGAACCGTGTGCACACCAGAAGAAAACACGGCCCGGCCCTGTGCTGTCCTCTCCAGAGTTCTTGTGCGTGGACCCATTGCTGCAGCCACTGTGTCAGTCCACCTCGTGGAGGACCTTCCTATTTGTGCAGCCCTCTGCTTGACCCAGCATGATGTCCTTCTCTTGGGACTCGTGTCTTCTGACAACAAGTCCAGAGTGCGTATGAACTATAGTGTACAAAATCTGGAGAAGACGCTTTCCCAGGAGCTCAGCTCTGTCTCATTATCTCCAAGAATCAAGGACAGCCAAATTCGAAAGTTGGAGCAGACCAAAAGTTCAACTTTTGACAGGCCGTGGGCTATCTCTAGGAGCCTGGCTTCACCGGTTGTTCCGCTTTGATCTATCTCAGTTCCAGCAGATGCTTTAGTGATAATCTCTCTAAGACCCTTGGAAGTCCAATAATAACCTTGATTATTTAACAGACTAGCAGATGCTCCCCCTATAACATGACAGATGCTATATATCCAAGAGCAAAAGAATAGTTATCTGTGACAAAAGACTTTTGGCCTATTCACAGGAATCTCCACCTTGTCGCACATTGAGTTCCAGCTTCTGGGTAAGGTAGTTTGTGTCTCAACCCACTTTTTACAGAAACGTTACACTCTATAAGGGTTACATGCCCAGGAAGATCCCTTTTACAAAGCCTATTTAATCCTGGGTGAAGTTATCGTTCAAATACTACTTGCCAAAGGCAGAATTATGCGGAGATATTTGGTCTTCTTTCCCCCTATCTCTTCTCCCCGCAGGTGTAGCCCATCTTACCTCATCATCTACCAGAGTGCCCACCCATCAAAAGCTTCACTTGTCTACCGAAGGAGACAAAAGATTATCTCCCAAATAAAATGGACTCTGTAGTCAGAAAGCGAATGCCACACAAATAGCCATTCCTCAGATATGTCTCACACAAATGGAGCCACCACAACCCCCCTTCCACTGACCCACTAGCATGGTGGTGGCTGACAAATATACTTAAGAATGAGCACATTTTAAACTGCGGAGTCCAAGTCTATATTTCCCAAACACAAAGAAACAATGTATGCTTTCCAAACAACACATAGGAGAGTCACTGTTTTCTTTTCTCTACACCCTCCCCAACCCCTAAATTTAGGATGTTAATAGAAGTGACAAATTGAACCGAAAAGGAGCCTTTGCCAAGGCTCAGGTATGTCTGGGCGTCTCTGTGCAGTTGGTAAAAAGGAGTGGCAAGGCGATTGATGGCCCATGGCCCTGGAACAGTGGTTCTTCAAGTGTGTTCTCCAAGTGTGTGAAGGTTGCCGCCCCTAAATTTCATGCTGTCCAGGGACCTTCCCCACCACTCATCGGTCACTTGGTTGGGCTCGAGTGGTTTGCATGTCCCTGTGATATTGGAAGCTATGCAGCTGGTGTTTCAATACCAACAAGTCATCATTGTAGACAGGTTTCAGCAGAGCTTCCAGCCCAAGACAGACTAGGAAGAAGGAAGAAATGGTTCACCTCAGAGGGACCAGCCAGGGTGAAGAAAACAAAAATTCTCACAAATAAACATAATATCAGGAGAAAAGATTGAAATTATCAAGGGTTCATTTTTCTTGTTTCATAATCAATGCTCATGAAATCACTAATCAAGAAATCAAACTATATTTCACTGGGCAAATCTGCTGCACAAATCCTTTGATATCACAGATTTAAGACATCATATTTTCAATCACATTACATGTATCTGAAAACTGGTATTTTCAACCACTTCATATTTATACATCAATTATATTGTGGTCTTCTGTGTTAGGCAGGATTCTTTAAAAAAACAAAACCAGGATATATATATATATATATATATATATATATATATATATATATATATATGCAGTGACAAGGAATATAACAGCTTATTTGTCCACATAACAGTCCAGAGAGCTCAGTTCAATTCACTTTAATGGCAGTCCTTCAAGTCAGATGGGCTGCCAGGTCCAAGGTAAAGGAAGCAGACAGTGGAGTCCTCCCTTGGGCAAGGCAGGCAGAGTCTGCCCGTGGCAGCAAATAGCTGAGTGGGTCATGAACAATCAGTGGCTTGAAAGCTTAGCAAAGCAGGCCCAGATGTGATGTCAAATACAAGCAATGCAAGATGACAGGATCCACCAGCCCAAGCTCAAGTAATGTATGCACCAGCAGTGTATTGAAGCAGGCCTTGAAGTCGCCTCAAGCTCTAGCTACAGGATCCACAGGTTGGCTTGGCCCACAGGAAGTGTGGCACACATGTTGAGGCAGAGAACTGGCTAAAGCAGCAGCATGCGGGTGCAATCACCAGAGAGCAAGAAAGATGGGACTAGGCCTTGCAGAGCCATTTATCTCTTTGCCCTTCAATCACACTGTCACGTGATTAATCCCACATGTCCCTATTGGCCAGGTTGGCACAATAAACCTAACTATCACATCTTCTTTATTCATTATTAATTATTATGTTGAATTATGGTATTGGTATAGAATAATAAAAATACCATGGACTGGCAGATGAACAAACAAATCTATCTTGGACAAAGTGCAGACAGAGTAGTCCTTAGAAATGAGAATGACCAGACTTTGTCTCACATACTGTGGACATATCCAAGAAAGGGGAGGACCAGTCTCTGGAAAAAGGACACCATGCTTACAAAAGTGGAAGAGTGTAGTAGAGGGTCAGTGAGATAGAGGAAGACTGTCATGGAGATAGATTTACACAGTGACTTTGAGATCGGACTCAATCTTAACAAACAGCTATGAGGACGGCGCAGGTGGGCAGTGTTTCCTTTTGTCAAACACTGGGGTTTCTATAAATCAAAACTGACTTGAGACACTTAACAGCAGGGACACTCTATTTACCCTCATTCAACGTCTTTATTGAGAAAACTTGACAGATTTGAGGACAAAGCATTGTATTGAGACTTGTTTTCAAAACATCAACATCGCCTGGAAATTTGTTAGCACTGTACATTCTTGAGCTCTCTCGCTAACCTGGGACCTCTGGTGGCTTCGTGATTGCACTTTGTTCTGTGATCCAAAAGCACAGTGTGAAACCACTGTCCACTCTGAGGGCTACAGACAGGGCTTTCTATTCCTTTAAAGAGTGACAGTGTTGGAATCTCACAGGGGCAGTTCTACCTGGTCCCATAGGGCTGCGGTGAGTCAGCATGGACGCGCTGGCAGTGTGTTTGCTTTGGTGTCCCTAAATCAGAAAGTCGGAAGTGACATTCGGGAATCTGTTTAACAGAAGCACTGGGGGATTCTGCTACCTGTTGAAGATCAAAAATGACCGGTCTAGAACATTAATCCTTCTATTTGGCCTCCTAAATTCTTGTCTACACTTCATTACAAGAGAAGGATATAGGTAGAAGGCAAACAATAAATTCCCACAAAGTTGTGCATCATCTGGCAGCACTGGCATGGCTGCCTAGGAGGCAAAAAAGGGAGAGAATATGAAGACAATGTGACTTTCGCCTGGTAAGAATGCTGGAACGTGCAGCAGTTCCTGGCACCAGGACAGTTGGTTATTTGAGATGTGAAGGAAGGCAAGTCTATTTGCACGGACATCTGGACTGTCAAGAAGACCATTGGAGCCTCACAGATGTGTGGAGAGGCACAGTCAGCCTTGGGTGACAGCACACATACTTCTCAATCAAGGTTCTCAGCAAATCCTGAACTGAGAACTATTTTTGTGGTCACCCGAGACCCTGCCAGGACATCTTCAAACTGAATAAATCTGTGAGTGAAGCTCATGTTTCATCCATATAACTGTGCGGCATGGGGCAGGGGTGTGGGGGGGCAATGACTAAATATTGATTCTGCTTACGTAGATGATCATTAATGTGATCTTGTTCGTGTGACAGGCCGTGCAGAAGCTTGGGTTCCAGAAGAAATAGAAATTGATCTCTAGTGTAGTGTTAAGCACATAGAAGAGTCTGAGGTCTTTGCCTCTCTTTGTTGGTTCTGTGGTGTATCTTGGCCTGCACTTGAAAGCAAAGAGCGTCCATGCCCCTTCCTTCATCCCAATCCCCCCTGCCCGCCCCACATCCCAACAGGCACACATGTGGGTTTGCACAGCACATTGCAGTGGTTAATTACAGAGGGTTTCCTGGCTGACGGTGAAAGCCTGCTTGCTTGGGCCTCAATCAAATCCACAGTATCCCCTGATGATTACTCGATCAACTTCAGCCCCAGCACAAGAAATGAGCCATTCAAAGGTTTCTGGAAGCTCCGGTGCCAGCGACAGTGGTTTGGCAATTTGGATCTCCCTGAGCTCTCATGAAAAGCATATCGAATTTCTAACCACTTTTCCCGTGGTTGGACCATCCCTCCTCCTTTCAAGATCTTAATTTCTGAAGCATTGGCTTCCGCCTTTTCTGTCCTACTTGTTTACACTCTTGTAACATGAAGTCTCTCGAACCCCAGCCATGGAAATTACTAATGGAATCCTTGAATTTCACTGAACAAAAGAATTGGTGATTGCTCTACATTGCCTGGCAGAAAATGCAAGGCTGGTTTCTTTGGTGGGGCAAAGCTGAATCCCACATTAAACTGTTGCTCCTTTTAATGGGGTGGCTTCCTCCCAGGCATGTCAGCATAACCCCATGTTATTCCCTTATAAATTGCTAAGTATCTAAACCGTTTTTCCACTAGGAAATCAAGACTGGGAGGATACCATGTGTTAAAGGAACACGTCCTAGACACTATTAGCCTCTAAGGGAAATCTCAAGGCGCAGTCAGCACTCGTTCCTAGTGAGTATGCAACTTCCCCAAGGGCCTCAAGAGTTCAGAGACAGTGAGACAAGGATACTAAAGTTATTGTCGATGACTCAGTGCCCGTGACTTCTTGTCTGCTGTGGCCTTATGCCATGTGCCATATAATACAAACCTCATCTTGCCTGCTATTTTCCCCTGCCAACTCTCAACTGAGTTTCCTACACTAAATATTTTACAATGCTAGGCTCCATTTAAAACCCTTTGCCCAAGGCTTTCTGCCACAAGGACCCATCTCATGTCAGGGAGTCCTTTCTAATCGCCTCTCTGCCAGAGACGCCAATCCAAAAGCATCTCCTTTCTGACACCTTCCTTTTAGTTATTTTGGTGAGGGGGTACGTTTAATTCTAGGAAAGTGATCCAGTGAAAAGGCCAACGGAGCTTAAGGAAGCAGGCCTATAGACTGCAGACTCCACTGTGACTGATGGATGACCAACATTGACAGTAGCCAGCGAAGGGTACCCTGACTGCTGCAGCCGAAGCCACGTGTGCTGGCAACTCCACAGAGCTCACCCCCCAACAGAGAGCTGGCAGTGTGTGTGCTGCCCAGGTCTCTGTATGTCAGGACGTCCTGCTTTAGTTCTGTTGGGAAAAGGAATCTCTAAACAGAGATCAGATGTCTCCTGTAGAGGTCAAAATACAAAGTGGGTAAGTGGGTATCAATAGCTTCTTTGGTGTTCTTGGCATGGCTCAGCCATCTCTCTTTGTAACGGCCCTTGCTCCATCTCCCTGTTTCCCCTTCCTTCCTCCCCTCGCTCAGACTTATGATAAAAAAGCCACACAGCATCATCATCTTGAATGAGCTCTCTTATCCCCCCATATCGATGTCACTGACATTTGATTCTGAGGTATTGCGATAGTTGATAAAACAACTTTACCTTTTACAGAGGTCCTCAGAGGAAAGGGTAGTAAGAATAAGCAGGCTCATTGTTGACAAGGTCCGCAGGTGCCTCCCAGAAAGGGAGCCTTTACACCAGGATACTTTTCTTTCTTTTCAAATGGCCTTGCTAATCGGGCACACACAGCGATAAAGGGAGGCATGGGGTACCTCGCTATCTGAGAGACTTTATTTAAATCCACCAATGTGGTACCTCTATGTTGAAAGGTTTTTCTGGCCTACTATCAATAACGATCATGTTAGTGGCCTGCTGGGTTGCCTTTACACGATGTTCTTCAAAATAGATCTTAAGTCATATTTTGCTCATTCATGGGCTCATATAACCCAGTGGTCAGACATACAACATCCTTTGTTTTCAGACAAATAATAGAAATGCTTATCAAGTAATGGATATTTTCAGTTACAGCTTTGCTGGGCCCATTTTGGGGAAGCCAGACTAGACCATTCTCCAGGTCAGCAAACTTGATCTTGTGAATAAAAACTCAGCCTTGATCCCCAAAGATGGCATGATTCCTACCCTTTACTGAAAGGTCTTGTCGGGTCAGAGGAAGAATATGAACATTAGATTCCCAACTTTCTAACTCACTGACTCTGGGATCTTGGGACCATGAATCTTTGAAACTCATTCTACCCATGTGAAAAACAGACCCAATGAAATCTATATTGTGAGCATTTAAAATTGTAATTTAGGTTAGATATCAGACCTCCTGTCATGACCTACTGCACTTCTGAGACCTTGAGTCTACTCTGTTCCGCATTCCTCTCTGTTGACTATTTGAAATTCAGTGTTGTCAAGGTCCCTGTGTGGTGCCAGCCGTTGCTGTCCGCTACTAACCTCAGGCTGGTTATGTGAGCTCTCTCGGTGGAGCTGTGGATAATGGCCTTGGAATCTGCTTCTTCATATTTTCACAACCACTGATGAGCAGTCCAACTCTGTAACACGTGATATAAAGTAAGCATGAGAGCCTTAAAGAATTCTCTTCTGAACCTGAAATAGTTAAGTTTGTATTCCTATTCGGCTGCTCCACGATTCTCAGTAGTTTGGCAGTTCTGGTGTAGTAATCCCCAACCCCCTCCCACAAAGAGATCTGATATAATGTAATCACCTCTATGATGTGATCTTCTATGAGTCCCTGTGTTAGGTTGACTAGAGACAAAAATCTACTCCTTCCCAGTATTTCACCATGGCTCCAGGTCTTATGAAACACTTGAATCGTGTTGCAGTGCCTAAGCATTGGATGCCTGACAAACTAAAGGGTGTATTTCAATAAGCTTAGGTATGCGTTGACTGTAAAAGAAATATATGTGCGGTGCTTCATCAGAATTGATAGCAAGATTCGAACCGACATCACGTACCCTGATAGACTCATGGATGTCACCAGCACTGAGAAGATGGATGAGCATTCCTGCCTGATCCATGACACCAAGGGCCATTTTGCTGTCCATAATATCACAGCTGAAGAGGTAAAGACGATTCACTCCCTCGTGGGGCCATAACTCAGGGAACAGAGGCTAGGACTTGCAGTGCACTGCCACAAGAAGGAGCTTCTTAAAAGAATGTATGGTTGGCCAGGCCCAGGTGGATGTGAGCCAGCTGGCCCAAGATGGCGTGGCAGGTGGTGCAGGCCGTGCATCTGGAATCGAACACTTTCCTTGTCTGCCTCAACCATGCGCTGACGTGTTTCGGGGAGTGGAATGAAGACATAAGGAGTGACTCACAATTTGCACACAGTGGAACTGAATTAAAGACAGTTGGTGAAAAGGTTGACGCTGTGAAGACTATTCACATTCATTCTGTCATCAGCATGCAATGTTTTGATGAACGGAAGGGCCTAGTGAAGATTGGCTGAACTCCCAGGTCATTCCATGAGAAATGTGGGCAGCTACCATTCCCATCCTCGACTGCTTGGCCTTCTCATGTGGATGTTCACACATGAACCATGTACCCAATGATGGACCAAGGCTTTGTGAGACTGATTTTGTTCCTGTTTCATTGCAAACAAATAAAAACACCAAGGCTGGCCAGGTGCTAAACACTTCCTTCCAATCCATGCAGGCTAGAAGAGCTCAGAGGAGGAAAGAACTGAAATTCCAATGCATATTGTGTTTCTTGTCACTACTGTGAAAGTGTGCCTTGAATCAGCAGTTGAGCTACCCAAGATCCTGTGCCTGGATGAGCCAGATGCACACAGGAGGATCCACAGCATTACACAGCTGGACTCAGGAACCAAGATCCACAATGGTTCTGGGTTTTCCAAGAACCTGTACAGTCAGATGCCAGCAGTCAGCGTGCCTCATCTGCATTGGTTGGAGGACCAACTGGAGCAAAACCAACAGCATTTGCAGGAGTTGCAACAAGAAAAAGAAGAGCTCATGCAAGAACTTCCTTCCCTAGAATAAGGCAGGAGATGAAATGGGGAAAGACAGCATACCCAAATATAAAATTAATTACACTAAATCAATTTTGAAGATGTATAAACCTTGAGGACTCATATTAAGCTAATTCAAGATGTGATAGGGTTTTTGTGCCAAGATGGCTTCCTTAGGACAATGTGGGTGGAGTTTAGCCTGTCAATCAGGTTGCAGCTTGATTGGAGGGTAACCTAGATAAATGGTTCTTTGCCACTGCCCCTCTTCCACCACCACTCACTACCCCCTTTCTCCGCTTCACCTTTCTGTTGAGGATCCACGTGACTGAGACCTGCAAGAGCCTTGTGATGCTTCCATACCATTGGATCCACAAGACTTTGCACCCACCAGCCTGTGATCTTCCTGCATTCTTCATCATTGCATGTAGCTGCATGAGTCCGAATAGGGATTTATGGGCCAGTATTGGCCCTATGGACTTGGCTTGGACTGGGCTGGGATGTTTTCTTGATATCCAATGACTCTTGATATAAAACTCTCTCTTACACATATATGAGAGTCCCTGGATTTGTTTCTCTCACCAACCAGTCTAACACAAACGACTTGTCATAAGGCCACAGTGTGGTTGACACACAGAAAATACCCAGGTAATTTTGACAAAGGTGCAAAAGCAATTAAAAAGAGGAAGGACAGCCTTTTGAGCATGTAGGAATCCATAGGCCCTCCCCTCAAGAAAATGAACTTCAACCTAAACCTCCTTCTTTTTACAAAAATTAATGCCAAATGAATTGTGAACTTAAATGCAATTTATCAAACATTCAGAAAGAAATAATTGGAGAAAAATCCTCAGAATCTAGGGCAAGTGATGAGCTCTTTCCTGTAAAAGCCTGAACCCGCAAAGTAAAGGAATCCATCAAAATTAAAGATTTTTGCTCTAAGAAAAAATAAAGAAAATGAAAGGGAAAGCTACAAATTGAAGGAGTTTATAAACAAATCTTATATATATCTGATCAAGGTAAATACAAAGAATGTTCAAAATTCCAAAGTAAAAATGCCTGGAATTGGGCAGAAGACATGAATAGGTAGTTTATAAATGGTGAGTGAACACATGGAAAGATGTTAGATACCATTAGGCAACAGGGAGATAAAAATAATTAATATTACTGTGACATCATTATACATCTATCAGAATGGCTGAAGGGAAAAAAGAACAACAATACCAAATGCTATGGAATTTTGAACAGAAAACCCAGATCTATCAAAACTGGATCCAGCCCATCTATCTGACGGGAATGTAAAACAGTACAGCCGCTCGAGAAAAGAGTTAGACAAACTTGTGAGTCCATACTTATGCTCTTTTAAATTTATGTCAGAGAACTGATTCTGCACATGTACCTGTACATGAATATTTGTAACAGCTTTCTTTATTATGGCCCTAAACTTCCACCAATCCTTCTGGGAATGAAGAACAGAGGAGTGGTTGCCAGAGACAAGAATTAGTAGGGACACAGGTATAAAAGGGAATTGAACTTTGTCTTGGTGTTATTGCACAAATCTATACCTGTGTTAAAACTGCACAGAGCAACACACACACAATAACGAATGCATGCAAATTCTGGTGAAACTGAATAAGCTCTATAGTCTGGTTAACAGTATTGTGCCATGGTCCATTTTTAAATCTTGAAGTTGTACTGTAATGATGTAAGAGCTTTCCTATTGTGAAAACTGGGTGAAGACTATATAACACTCTTTATAATATTTTTGCAATTTCCTTTATGTCTATCACAGCAAAATTAAACACTATAAAAATCCAGTGACACTTATCTAAGTATAAGAAAGAGCTGTATATCAAGAAGTAATTATATATTAAGAAGGCATCCCAGGCCAGTCCAACCCAAGTCCATAAGTCTGATGCTAGTCCCGAAGTCCCTCTTCAGACTCACATAGCCAAATGCAATGATGCAGAATGCTGGAAGATCACAGGCCAATAGCTACAGTCATGTGGCTCCAAGGTGCATGGAAGCATGGCAGGGTATTGACAGCTCTCAAAGTCATGGCAGAATCCCAGCAGGCAGGAAGGCAAAGCAAAAGAGAGCAGTTCCCATTGTCTCACACAGTTGTACCAAAATTCTTATGCCATCTAGAAGGTGTCATCAGGCTGTTATTGACAAATTTGACTCCATCCCTAGTCAGGAGTGTCTAAACTCACTGCCACTGAGAAAATTCTGACTCACGGGGACCTTGTAAGGTAGTAGAACTGCTCGTGTGGGTTATGAGACTAACTCTTTTTACAAAATTAGAAAATCCCAACTTTCCCCCAAGAAGCGCTTGGTAGTTTTAAACTGCAGACATTACACATCGCAGCCCAATTCATAGCCACTATGCCTCCAGAGCTCCCTGGAGTGTCTAGTTGACAAAAATCATCCTACTACTGTGCCCAATCAACTGACAGGGAGTTAGGCTGCTTCTGTTATATGTGGATGCTCTGGTAAAGCTCACTGACCGTTTTGCTGGATGGATCCTGCATCTGGCTCATCATCCGACCTCTGATTCTTTGGATATGAGCCAGTTGCCTTGTCAGTTCTGAGTGTCCCTGGCACCCTCACTTGTCAGGCCAAGACCAGAGGCCAAAGCAAGGAAACCATAAAACAGGACGAGGAACGGCACTGAGACTAGGGCACTGTGCGGCAGATCAGCACACAGGCTTTCTGGTCCACAGAGGCAGAGACCAAGGGACCAAGTTGCTGAGAGGCCGAGGACCAGAGAGAGATGTGGTTACTGGCTAATGAGATCTGTTGCTGTGGACCAGTTCTAATTAACATTGCAATCCTACTCCCACCCATAACCTCTCCTCTACACCCCTTCCCTGTTTCATTTTCTCCATAGCCCTCTTTGTCTTGGGCTAATTGTTGTGTCTATCATCTGCCTCTCTCTGTTTGTTTCCCTCTCTTTGTTAGTTTCATGAGGGCAAGGGCATTTTGTTCAATCCTACAGTCCAATTAGATATTAGATGTTAAAACAAACAGATTGCTGAATGAAATCCCCAGGATTTCTTCCTTTTCCCCTCCATCACACCCCTCACTTGCTATCTTTTTTATATCTTTGCCTGACTTTTGCTGCCAGCCCAAATGGAATGAATGACTCAGACGCATTGCCATCAAGCTGATCTCAACTCGTGTGGTTGTTAGGTGTCATTGTGTCAGCTCCGGTCCACACAGACCCCAAGCACAGCAGAACAAACGCGGCACGGTCCTGGGTCATCCTCACAATTGTCACTATGCCGGAGCCCATTGATGCCACCACTATGTTCGTCCCTGCTTTTCTTCACTGCCCTTTTACTTCACCAGACATGATGGCCTTCTCCAGGGGCTGGTGTCTCCTGACAACATCTTCAAAGGATGTTAGATGAAGTCTTGCCATCCTTGCCTCTAAGGAGTGCCCTGACCTTACTTCTTTCAGTACCAATCTGGCTGTCCTTTTAGAACTCGTGATGCTTTCAATATTCTTCTCCAGCACCACAATTCTAATGTATCTATTATTCTGTGTTTTTTTTCTTTTTCAGTATCCAAATTTTACACACATGTGATGTAGTGGAGATTACTATGGCTTAGGTCAGGCACACCTTAGTCCTCAAGGTAACATGGCCATACCACCCTGAATGCAGCCCCATCTTGTCTTTTGATTGATTCCTGCTTCCATGAGCATTGATTGTGGTTCCAAGCAATGAAATCCTTGACAACTTCCACCCTTTCTCCATTTACCGTGATGCTAACTGTTGGTTCCGTTTTGTGACTATTTTGGTCTTCGTTACATTGAGTTCATTTGTAATTCATACTGAAAGCTATAATCCTTGATCTTCATCAGTAAGTGCTTCAATTCCTGCTGATTTTCAGCATGCAAGGTTGGGCCATCTGACAATTGCAGGTTGTTAATAAGCCTTCCTCCACGTTCTTCTTCCTATAATCCAGCTTCTATGACTTTTTTTCAGCATACAGATTGAACAAGTATGGTGAGAGAATGCAACCCTGATGAATACCCTTTCCTGATTTTAAAAAAAGCAGTATTCCCTTGTTCTAGTTGCACAGCTGCCTCATAATCCATGTACAAACTCCAAATGAGCACAGTGAAGTGATGTGAAATGCCCATTCTTCTCAAGGTTGTCCACAGTTTATTATGGTCCACACAGTCAAATGCCTTTGCGTAGTCAATGAGACACAAGTAATCGCCCTTCTGGTACTCTCAGCCAAGATCCACCTGACATCAGCAACGATATCCTTTATATCATGTCTTCTGAATCTGGCCTGGACTTCTTGCAGTTCCTTGTCAATGTACTGCTGCAGCTGTTCTTTTTTTTTTTTTTTTTAATTAAAAAGAAAGAAAAACCTGTAAATAGATCAAGGTCTGATTTTTGATCTCTGGGTTTGTCCTTCAGTCAGGTCCGATGGGGTACCATGCTCTGCCCCCAGAGTCTGTCCTTTGTACTCCCTCAGGGGCTCCCTGCTCTACTCCCATGGTTGCTCTGCCACATGCTTTTAGTGATTTGCCTCAGGGTCACAGGTTCAGTCTGGGCCAGTCCCGACACTGAGTCTCCAGTGCTGTCCCCCTAATGGCCCTGGGCCATTAAGGGACGGTGTGTCTCATAGTGGGATCAGCCATACTGTCCACTCTGTCCATCGGCTATTTAGAATGGGGATATCATCCTCCAGGCCTGATGGGCCAGGATGTGGTCCACTCTCACTTCCTCCCCCATCATTTGTTCCCATTTGCTCTGATCAGACATGTCCCCTAGCACTGCAGCTGTTCTTAAGTAAAATTGTACTTGTGTGTGATATTGATGATATCCTTCTCTATTTGGAACATTCTGTTGGTTCACTTTTCTTTGGAATGGGCATAACTATTGTTCTCCTCAAGCCAATTGGCCAGGTAGCTATCTTCCAAATTTCCTGGCAGAGAGTAGTGAGTGCTTCCAGTGCTTCTTCAGCTTTTTGGTTTGTTTCTTGCCTCTTCTGGGCATATACCTAGTAGGAGGATTTCTGGGTCTTATGGTAACTCAATTTCTATCTGTTTGAGAAATCGCCAAATCAATTTCCATAGTGGCTGTACATACCTACAGGTCCACAGCAGTGGATGAGAGTTCCTATCACACCACAGCCCCTCCAACACTTGTTGCTTTCTGATTTTTTTAATTGGGCTATCTTTGAAGGTGTTAAATTTTAGTAATAAGGCCTTTGTCTGATGTGTCATTGCTAAAGATGTTTTCCCAATGGGTGGACTCTCTTATTACTCTCTTGGTGAATTCTTTTGATGTATACAGGTGTCTTATCCTCAGTATATCCCACTTGTCTATTTGTGACTCCTCTGTATTTGTATCCTTCCCTATTTCTGATAGCCTATGTTTTCCCTGTACCAAGGTTCTCAGGTTTGTCCCAATTCCCTTATTAATGACCCTAATTGTTTGGGGTTTTATCTCAAGGTCTGTGATCCACCTTGAGTTTATTCATGTACATGGAGTGAGGTAAGGGTCTTGTTTCATTTTTCTGCAGGTAGATATCCATTTTTTTCCAGCACCATTTATTGGAGATGGCATCTGCTTCCCATTGGATATTTTTTTGGGCCCTTATCAAAGATCAGTTGCCTGTATGCTGATGCTTTTATTTCTAAGTCTTCAGCTCTTTTCCATTGGTCTGAATGTCTGTCATTATGCCAGTACCACACTGTTTTCACTACTGTGGCCGTATAGTATGCCCTCCCACTTTGTCTTTGTTATTGAGGAGTTCTCTGCTAATTCTGGGCTTCTTTCCTCTCCATATGAAGTTGGTCATCTGTTTTTCCAATTCTTTGAAGAAGGATGGTGGTATTCATATCAGGAGAGCATTGAATTTATATAGAACTGACATTTTTACTATATTGAGTCTGCCAATCCAGAAGCATGGGATATTCTTCCATTTGTTGAGGTCACTCTTGATTTCTTGAAGTAGTGTTTTATAATTTTCCTCGTATAAATCTTTCATTTTTTTAGTCAGGTATATCCCCAGGTATTTCCATTTGTGCTTGACTATTGCTTGTCTGATGTATAGAGCAATCCAATAGACTTCTGTTTGTTGATTTCATATCCTGCCACACTACCATATTCCTCTATTGCTTCCAACACTCTGCTTGTGAAGTTTAAGAGATCTTCGACATATAGAATCATATTGTCTGCAAATAATGATAATTTCGCCTCTTCCTTCCCCAGCTGAATACCTTGAATAGCTTTCCTTTGTCTTATGTTGTAAGCTAGGACCTCCAGTATGATGTAAGATAGGAGTGGGGACAACGGGCATCCTTATCTGATCCCCTTTTTCAGTGGAGTTGTTTTAGTCTTTTCTCTGTTAATTACCACATTAGCTGTTGTTTTTTCATATATGGCTTGTATAATATTGAGGAATTTTCCTTCTATCCCTATCTTCTTGAGTGTCTTAAACAGGAATGTGTGTTGGATGTTGTTGAATGCTTTTTCCGTGTCTATTGATTATCATGTGGTTCTTATCATTTTTCTGCCAATGTGGTGAATAATGCTGATGGTTTTTCATATGTTGAACCATCCCTGCATCCCTAGTATGAATCCCACTTGGTCATGGTAAATTATTTTTTAATATGCTTTTGTATTCGATTGGCCAGTATTTTGTTAAGTATTTTTGCATCGATGTTCATTAGGGATATTGGTCTATAGTTCTCGATTCTTGTGGCATCTTTGCCCGCTTTAGGTATCAAAGTTATACTAACTTCATAGAAAGAGTTTGGGAGTTTTCTGTCTTTTTCTATGTTCTGCAAGATTTTGTATAGGATTGGTGTCAGTTCATCCCTGAATGCTTGGTAGAATTCTCCTGTGAAACCATCTGGCCTGGAGGATTTTTTTCGTTGCTAATCCCTTGATTACCTTGTCTATTTCTTCCATTGCTATGGGTCTGTTGAGGTTGTTGACATTCATCTGGGATAGTCTAGGGAGGGATTGTGCTTCCAAACATTTGTCTATGTCTTCCAAATTGTTGAATTTGTTAGAGTATAGACCTTCATAGTACTGTGAAATTATCCTTTTGATTTCATTAGGGTCCGTTGTTATGTCCCCTGTTTCATCCCTCATCCTTGAAAATGTCAGTTGTTCCTTCCTTTCTTTGGTTAGGTTTGCCAGAGGTCCATCAATTCTGTTAATTCTTTCAAAGAAACAACTTTTAGCGGCATTAATTTTTCCCATAGTTTTCTTTTTTTCCCTCTCCTGTGTCTCGGTCCTGATTTTTATTATATCTATCCTCTTACTATTAATAGGGTTGTTCTGTTGACTCTACTCTAATTGGTGGAAGTTTTGTGTCAGCATATCATCCACGAGTCTCTCCTTTTTAATGTGGGCATTTATTGCTATCATACTTCCTCACATAAATGGATTTGCTGTATCGCACAGGTTTTGGTAGGTCGTATTTTTGTTCTCATTGGTTTCTAGAAACTTCCTGATTTCATCTTTGATCTGAGTCAATACCCATTCCTTTTGCAATAGGAAATTGTTCATCCTCCAAATGTTTCCCCTTGTTTTCTTCACAGTCCTTGTATTAATTTCCAGCTTTAGGCGCAATGATTGGAGAGAGATATGGGTATAACCTCTATGTGCTTAAATTTACTCAAGTTCAACTTGTGTCCCAGAATGTGGTCTATTTTCAAATATGTACAATGTGGGCTTGAAAGGAATGTCAATTTTTTGCATGTGGGTGGAAAACTCTGAAAATATCTATCAAGTCAAATTGTCCAATTGTGCTATTTAGATCTGTAGCCTCCCTGTTGAGTTTCTTTCCCACAGATCTGTCTTTTTCAGAGAGTGGTGTATTAAAGTCACCAACTATAATCGTTGAACCTGTGGTCTCTTTTTTCTTCTTTTTTCCATCATTGTTATTTTTAAATAAATTTATTAGGGACTCATACAACTCTTATCACAATCCATATATACATAAATTGCATAAAGCACATCTGTACATTCATTGTCCTCTTTTTTCATCTTTTGGAGTATTTGATTTACGAATGTGCAGGTCTCTCATTAGGTGCATATATGTTTATTATGCTCACTGGTTCTTGGTCTATTTTTCCCTTGAGCATTATATAGTGCCCCTCCTTGTCTCTTGTTATGGCCTGTATCTTGAGGTCAATTTGGTCAGATATTAAGATTGCTATGCCTGCTTTTTTTGCATTAACTGATATATTTTTCTCCAGCCTTTAAATCTCACCCTGTATTTTTTCTGTATGTTTGAGATAAGTCTCCTCGAGGCAGCAGATCAATAGGTTATGTTTCCTGAGCCAGTCTGTTAATGCCTGAGTTCAGGCCATTGATATCAGTGTTATTATATCCATCTGTGGACTCTGTGATTTCACCTTGTACATTTTGCGATGGATATTTTCCTACCTACCTATCTTATCTGCTTGTTTTGAGTGTGTATGGTTTATATTTGATTTATTTCCACTATTGAGTTGCTGCTATCCTGGGGGCTGTTTCCTCTTTATCGTCCTATGGGTGGGGTTGTTCTATGTGATGGTCTCTTATTTGCCCTCAGTGAATGTTGATCTTTTGCCCATACTGGATTGGCAAGGACCTTTTATAGAACTGGGTTTCTTTTTATGTATTCTTTGAGGTTGTCCCTGTCTGGGAAGACTCTTATTTCTCCATCTCTCTTAATAGATAATTTGGCTGGGTAAAGTATTCTTGGGTTTGCATTGTTTTCCTTCAATTTTTGGAATATGTTACTCCATTCCCTCCACTTCTTCATCATTCCTGAGGATTGATCCGAACATACTCTTATTGGGGTAACTTTATATGCAACGGTTTCTTTTCCCTAGCTGCTTTTACGATGTTCTCCTTTTCCTCATAGTTCAATAATTTGACAATTATGTGTCTTGGTGACTTCTTCTTGGGATTCAGTCTGGCTGGTGTTCTTTCAGCATCTTGAATGGTTGCCTGATTTTCATTGATTAAGCTGGGGAAGTTTTCCTCTAAGAATTCCCTCGATATTTTTGTTGTTGACTATGTTGTTGTGTCTTGTTCTGGTAATCCAATTATTCCAATAGTGCTTATTTTCATAGAATAAGATATGGCTCTCAAGTGTTCTTCAGCTTCTTTGATAGTCTTATTTGACTGCTTTTCCCGATTGCTTAGGTCTGCCTGCTTGTCCTCTAGGTCACTGGTGCAATTCTCTGCCTCCTCAAACCTGTTCGCAAGGTCTGTCAGTTTGTCAATGGATTTTGTTATTTCATCCCCTAACTCTTGTATTTCCCTTTGGGCCATTGCCTTTGACTCCTCTATTATTTAATCTTTTTTTCTGCATTGCTCCCCTCATATGCTTTATGACTTTAAGCAGCATTTTGAAAATTTTTTGCATGTGTCAGGTCAATATCTGTTTCTTCTATGCATATCATTAAGTTCATGACTTCTTCCGGCATTGTTTTCTGTTTCTCATGCTTTTTCGATGAAGCTGTTAGAACTGGTTGCTATTTATGTGTTGTTTTAGAGGAGCCTGGAGCCATCTTCCTGGGTCGAAGAGCCCTGGGCACTCTCTTGGGAGATTTGTATGAATAATTCTATGAACTACCTGCCGGTAGCTGTTCTGGGGGGTCAGGCTATCTCTATATCTTCCTGTGGTTTTACTCTTATCCTAGCCATCCAGCATTCCACTACTTGGAATGTGTGTTGGATATTCCTCTCATATGATACTGGCCGGGTTGTTGTGGGCCCACGAGGGCATCGCTTCCATGGCCTATCTCTAAGTAGGCTTCAAAGTTATGGAGCACCTCGGCTTGCGTGTGGTGTTTTTCGCAGCCACTGTAGTGCTGAGTAGGGTGTGCGGGTATAGCCTCCTTGGTGTAAAGCTCTGTACCTGTCAGGGGAATTACCGCAGGTTGGGTGGATGTTCCCACAGGAGCGTGGAGCCCCACTAGTGGTGGTCAGGCATTTCCCCCAGTCACTTGTAGGGTCTTAGGATTTAGGCTACGATTCCCCCACTTTTTGTAGGGGAGATCCCCCTGCTGCTTGGTGTGTGGAAGAGGACCAGTGTGAATTCCCCAGATGCTTGCCAAGCCAATAAATGTGGGTGGGAGCTCCCCCAGTTGGGCCTTCCGAGTAGCCCTAGGTGGAGGGGAGTGGCCTGGAAGCTGCTAGTGGGTTGTGACAGGAAAGAGAGTGAAAGGAGAGGGCAAAGAAAGAAAGCAGAAGACACAGACTGGGGCTATAATGCCTAGCAAACTGACACCCACTCACCCAATCACAACTAAAATGCACAGAGTAAACAAAGGTGAAAACAGTAAAAAAAAGAAAGAAAACAATTAAAAAGGATCACTAAATCTGCTGAGACTGTGGTAGGAAATAGAGAAGATCTACAAGAAGAGGAGAAAAGAAGAAAACATGAAAGTAGACTGCAATGAAAGGAAAAAAGAGAAGAGAAAAGAAAGGAGAAGGAGAGAGAATTTTTAAAGTGGTTAAAGAAATAGCTGACCCTGTGCTGTGCTGTGTGGAGCACTGACTCATCCTGTGTGCAGCACTGTCTTAGGGGTCAGGCTGCCCACTGTGGGGACAGGGTAGCCCTAGGCCGAGTGTAGGGGTCTGAGAACCAGCAGTGGCTTGTGAAAGAAATGAGAGGGAGCAGAGAGAATCATACAAGCAGAGAGAGAAACGAAGAGAATATAGACAGAAAGAAAGAGAAAGAACGGGAAAAAACTCAACTGAGTTCACTAAAATTGGCTGTGATGGTAAAGAGGCAGGAGAGAGAGAAGGATGAAATAAAGAATAAGAAGACAGCTGATCCCTGATTGCTTGAACGTGGGGCCAGAGGGGTTTAGACCCAGCCCCACAATGCCAGAGTTGTGTGCCCTTTTAATGCCAGGACCCAGTGCTGCTGGGCAGAATTTTCCTAGTTGACAAAATCACCTCAGAAGTCTGATGGAGGTTTCTTCAGCAGCATAGTGTGGTGTAGCTGTTTGTCCCAGCTGCCTTGTGTGGTGTGCAGCACTCCCACAGAGGGCAGGCTGGAGCTCCTCCTGCTATTTGGGTTGATTTGCCCTGAGCGGAGGGTAGTGACCTGGAAGCCAGTAGTGGCATATGATAGGTGAGAGTGGGACAGAAGAGGAGAAAGAGGGGAAAAAGGAAAAAATGAGGGGAAGAAAGAAGAAAGAGAGGGAAAAAAACTCAATACAAACCGGAGCTCGTTGAGACTGACTGCAGTGGGATATATAGAAGGGCTTGTGACTAGAGAGAGAAGAAATAGAGTAGTAGGTAAGGAGATAACTGAGACTTGATCACCTCTCTGTGAGGCTGGAAGAGTTCCATCTCTTCCTCAAGGTAGCGTGTGGTGTACCCATTGATGTAGGGTTCCACAGATGCTGTGTGGGATTACTTCAAAGGCAAGACCACATCCGGGGCCAGGCATCAGTTGATTGCCTTAATTTGCTGGTGTACCTGCCTTCTGCTGTATGTAGCACTGCAGCAGGGTCGGGGGCTGGGGTGTTCCCACAGCCCCGTCTAGGGTCCCAGGACAGGCAGGGCCTCCCCAGCTATGTGTAACATCACTGACAGGGAAGCTGGGCTTACTGTCCTATCTAGTCTGCTGATGTCTACTATATCAGAGGATTTTATTTTTTATCCCCCTGGCCAGCTAGAATTGAATCAAATTAAATTTTTTCCCATAGTCTCTGGGCTGTAGCTCCGTGGTCTTTGAAGCTGACACTTGCTACAGGGGATCTTTGTTATTCAAAAAGCCACCAGACCCTGTAGCTGAGTTCTGGCAGTCCTTAGCTAGGTTTCTTCATATGCTAATTTATGTCAAGTTCCCCCCCCCCCCCCCCCCACTCCATGTGCTCCTTGGAGCTTGGAGCTGAGTAACCAGATTTGGGTTTGAGTTTTAAACCAATAATATATATTTCACCCTTTTAATTTTTATTATGTTTGTGATGTGCTCTGATTTGGGGGCTGTCAGGCTGCCCCCCAGAGGGGGAGATCCAGCTTATCAGGGGGGTTGTTTCCTTTTCAGCCAATTGGAACTAAATTCACTCTGGACTCCCGACTTTCCACCTATTTTCTTCCAAACTGCCATCTACTTGAGGTAAAAATCTGCCTTTTCTTCTACTCTAAATTATGTCTACCCACCACCTCCAGTCAAGTTGTGAGATCAAGGCGGCCAACAGTGTGGAGAGCTCTGCCGTGGGGTTCTCCTTGTGTCTGGGATTATGTCCCCTTTAGGGCATCAGCCTGGAGAAATTGCTGCTCCTGGCAAGTGCGTAGCCAGCACCCATGGGCTCGCCAAAACTAGAGCTCTTTAAAGAGCTCTTGGTTTCCTTTGCGAGTGGAAATCACACGCCAAAAAAGGGGTTCAGGAGAAACCCTGGTACACCAGTTCTAATTTCAGGACTCCAACTCCCCATTTCTTTCCCCTTACCTCCCAACTTTCTGGTCTGGCAGCAGGAGCTCTGGACAGGTGAGTCCTATGGGGTCGCCATTTTTTCCCCAGTCTCAATTACCATTGTCATAGATTGGTCAAGCCCATTTAACTTAGCTTTGTGCTAACTTTTGTCAGGATTTGCTTTTGATTCATACCTCCAAAAGAAGTTTCATTGACTTGGGCCTTTCATTGGACAGAAAGAATTTTTAATCCTCTAATGTGAGCTATTACTTGCTTCGACTTTGAAAAACATCTTATTTTCTGTGTGTTTTCTTTCTTTCCTCTCTATCAACTAATAATTTCCCGAAGGGCTGGGAGAGTGACACATTCGTGACCATAACACCAATACACAGAGTAATTTCTGGCACACTTGTTGGCTGGATTCAATAGTTGATCATCTATGCACTACATCATTTAACTTAATAATATGTAGGTAAGTAAAGTATTGCTACAAAAATCACAGAAATCTTTATTAGACAAAAGCATTACAACATGAAGCTATCATTTCTTAATACAGCGTCTATCCAGCACTCTACCCTTGTGAAGGCAATGTTTCCATCCCGCTAGCCCTTTCCCTAAGCATTCTGTGCTCTTCCACTGACACCAGTCAAAACAGCGGCCTTTGCAGTCTTGAGGCAGTCAAAGTCTGTTCCTGTTAAATGTTCTTTGTGCTTTAGTAATTAAAAGAAAGCTGAAACCGAAAGATCAATAATATAGGGTGGATGAGGTAAGAATCTTCAACAAAATTTCATAAGACAGTCCTTTCTACCCTTGAAGAACAGGTACATTGTCATTATGGGGGAAAATGTCTTGGCTCAACTTTCCTGACAGTTTTCCTGACAATGCAGTTTTAAATTTTCTTAAAACTTCTTCCAAAAGAGCCCCAATATTTTCCTCAAGAAACTCTGTCAAGATTACCCTTTTGGGATGCCCAGAATAGTCCCCATAACTCTCTGAGCGAGAACTCCAGTAACAATTCTTTGTGATCTGTGTGTATGTGCGTTATATGTGTCCTGTAGCCTAAGGTTTTAAATATAATAATTCAGATATCCAATGACCTGGACCTTAAACTTTCAATCCATTCAGCGTAACGAAGTCATAAGGCCTTTAAGGAAAATGATAAAAGTTCAAGTTAGCATGACTCCAGGCAGTCACTCTAAAGTTCATTTTCTTCAGTTATTTAAAAAAAGAAAGACTTGAAGTATAAACAAGAATGAAAAACTCCAGGCAGGGCTCAGATTTGATTCCTAATCGGCACAAGTGAAAAGCAGAAACATGGTCTTCCTGACAGCCCTCCCCGGGGCTTCCTGAGTAGTGTTTCTAAGTTGCTCTAGAAACCAGTGCCCTCATTTCATCAGTACTCTGACTTTCTCGTCTATGCCAGATCGCACCAGATTGTATGCTCAAAAGCAGCAAGTCATCAAAGAGGGGAAATCTCCCCTCCAGCATTCAAATGTGCTGATCTGAGAGTTCAAGCCAGCTTATCTGATGTCGCCTGAAAGAAACACTTTCTAGTTATTACAAAACCAGTGGTGGCCAACGGTCATGGGTTTAGAGAGAAATTAGGCACCTGACATGCTTTGGGAAAATGTTTTCTCACTGGAAGTCCATCAGAGAATGGTTTTAGTAATGGTTTGCTCTGCAGGCCACTTGTTCAAAAGTTTATATATATATATATACATGTATAAAATATTATATTACATCCTTTGTGAAATTCCATATGATATACAGAATAGGGAGTAAAACAAAGGTGCTAATTATGTTAACTAGTAATTATAAAGCAAACACCTACATCATACCTCCCAGGTCAAGAACCACCCCCCACACCTATTTCCTTCCATTTCCAGACCCCAGAAGCTTCCAGTGTGTACTCCCAATCATACCTCTTAAAATCCTATTTCTTCACTCTTCTGTCCATATGTTATTTTCTTCATATGGAACTGCCTATGTATGCATCCCTGAGCATATAATACAGATTGACTCGATTGTGAAATTTATAGACATGCAATCACGCTATATTTCTTTGAACTTACTTGCTGTGAGCCCTGGTGACCTGGTGCAGGAGCCTTGTGGATAGGGTGGGTGACATGTTGGACTTCCAACCACAAGGTCAGCAGTTCAAAACCACCAGCCACTTCTTGGGAGAAAGATGAAGCTTTCTGACCTCATGGAGATGTACAGCCTTGAAAACCCACAGGGGAAGTTCTATCAGCCCGATCGGATCACTGATTCAGAATTGACTCAATGATTGTGATTTTGTCCTGTGTGTTAGAGTTATAAAATCCACATCAGTGGCCCAAATTATCATATAATTTTGCCATGGCTGCTTTGTGCATAAGTCAGAATAGATCTGACAACACCCAACACTGTTTCAGTTCTTTCCCATTCCACTGTAGGACTACCCACGCTCTTTTCAGTGACTCTTCAGTTGGAGGTAGCACTGTGAAATTACAAGCAAGGCTGCCTCAGTCATTCCTGAACATGTATGCTGCATCACGCAGGCATGCGTTTCTCACCGGCCTGGGATTCTCTAGGAGGACACTTTCTGGGATGCCCAGAGGACATGTATCTTCACGTCTCCTTTTCCAGAGTGGCTGTACCAAGTCACATTGCCACCCGCAGGGCAGGGGAGGGCCATTGCTCTATATCCAGCAGCACTGGAGAAGACTGACATGTCAGAAAGATCCTATTTAGACCTTCCTTTTAGGGTACAAGATCTTGAATCTCAATATGATCTGCTCAGTGCATACTCTCTGCATAGGCCAGCAGAGGAAGCAATGTCATGGACACTGTTAGCCATTCTGGACAAAGTGGCCCAGTGGGGGGTTTCATTGGATGTGGTTACCAGCCTCTTTGCAGCCGGGGTTCTGGGCACGTGCCTCACTTTGTCCACATCGTTCTTCAGAGGTTCCCAGGTGCAGTGTCTTGCCCCAGTGATTGGTGAGGGTGGAGAGTCTGGGCCCAGGAGAAGTTATTCTGGAGTGCTGCTTCCATAGGAATTCAATTCAGGTGTCTTGGCTGACTGCTTGCCAAGAAAGCTCCCTTTGTCTGCAAAGTGAGGACCATCTGATCACTTCAATGTGATGGAATGCTAATCTTTTTCTAATGCACTAAAAACTCATGGGATGGTTGGTGAAGCGATGAATGGTTTTCAGACTCAGCAAACCACCAAGCTTCTTGGACTTCATGTAGTAAGGTCATGAAGCCCGAGGTACTGGCCTCCTTTCCACTGCTGCACCAAGGAGGTCCCGCAGAGGCTGAGCTTGGCTCTTTGAAAGATCACATGTGAAATACTGCTGGCGAGGGGGACGGAAAACAGAAACCATGGGGGAAGGGAGACAGCAGTTGGTATACGGTGTGAAAATAATAATAATTTATTGAGGAGTCATGGTAGGGTGGTGGTGGGAAAAGAAACTGATACCAAGGGCTCAAGAGAAAGTAAATTTCTAGAGAATGATGGAAACATATGTACAAATATGCTTGATACAATAGATGTATGGATTGTTATAAGAGCCTCCCCCAAATGATCTTTTAATAAAAAATAAATAAGTAAAATAAAATCCTGCTGGGAAGACTCATCTCTTGAGAGTTAATGGAGGCCATTTCTTGTGACGCTGGAAACTGCATTTCAAATGCTTTAGAATCAGGACGTATTGTTGTGGTTCTGAATAGGCTTGAGTGGAGGTTACAGACTGAGACACGGACTAACGGCCTGGTGACATGCTTCTAAAATTTAGTCAATGGATTGGGAGACAATCATCTCATCCTGAGGACTCATTTAATGACAGCTATTAATATTTGAGCACCTGCAAATTGCCCATCACTGGATTAAGCAATTGTAGACATTATTTTATTTCATCTTCCCAGCAAACTGATCCCCGAAGTGCTCGTCTCCTATCCCATGTACTCCTAGTCGTTTCACCTGGACAACTCTAGGTATTGTTCAATCTCACCTTCGCAATGGCTTCTTCGAAGGATCCTCAATAGCATTGACTCTCATTCACTTGCATTTCCACGGTATTGTTAGGTCCCACCAAGTTGGTTGGGCTCATAGCAGCCCTGTGAGGCAGGGGAGAACTGCCACATAGGGTTTTCTAGGATGTCTTCTTTCCAGGAGGAGCCCTGGTGGTGTAGTTGGTTACATATTGGGCTGCTAGCCACAAAGTCAGCAGTTCGAAACCACCAGCTTCTCCACAAGAGAAAGATGAGGCTTTCTGTCACTGTAAATAGTTGCAGCTTCAGAAACCACAGGGGCAGCTCTACCCTGTCCTTCCGTCTCCATTTGTGGTAGGGACTGTGTGGAGTGCTTCACACATCCCCTCGCTCTGAACCCACACATTCACTTGACCTCCCTCACTACTCATTCTACAGATGAGGAACCCGGAGCCTGGGGAGCTCAATGTTCATAACTGTTCTATCAAGAACTAAGGGTGAGCTTCTCAGGTTGCCCCCCACCTATTCTCCCCTTACACACACACACACACACACACACACACACACACACACACTCTGGTTTCCCTTTCTAAACACACTGGTTTCACAGCGTCTTTCTTTTACAAACAAGACCAGTATGAATAGAGTAGCGAATGTCCTCTGGAATTGCTGTTTGCTTGGGTTCTGTTTTGCTTTTCGTCTGCTAATAAGTCTTGGATTCATTACATCAGTTGAGCAATCTCCGACCCTATGTCGTACTGAGTTAGAACCATGAATGAAACCACTGTGAGCTGCTCCGATGGGCACTGGAGCTGACTGCACTCAAACACGAGCCCTTTCCTCCATGGTTACGTAAGCTGGCCAGATTTCTAACCTCCGCAGTTTCCTTTCCTCATTTTCCAGCTCAGGATGCCAATAAAATATATGCCCTGGGCTTCTGTGAGGATCAACACAGCGCCTGGCACCTATGTGGGTGCTCATTAATATTGCTGGATTAGGTAGGATGCTTGGGATGCCAATAAAAGATTTTTCCCCCCCTTTGGTGAGTTTAAACAACAATAAAATATATTCTGTAAAATAAGGAGACCAAAGCTTCAGTGGTTCCAGAGGTGGTTAATTTAGGGTTAATTCCTCAAGAACTCAGCCTCACCTTGACACCTTCCTACTTCCCCACTGAGTTTTATTTCCCTCTGGCACCCTCTGTGATTGGGAGTCCTTGGATGCTGTAACTGGTGAACCACTTGGTGGATAACTGAAATACTGGAGTGCAAGTCCACGCAGAGGCGCCTTGGAAGAAGGCGCTATGAAGCACAGTTGTACGCTGGCATACATGGGTTGTCAGAGACTCATTTGACTCACTAAGCACAAATGATTTGGTGTTTGGTTTATACTGGTTCTGAACACAAATCCAGCATTGACTTTACCAGAAAGCTAATAAAAAAATATAAGTACACAACTTCATTCACACTGTAAGACTAAGCTCAGACCAATGGCTGAACTATTTTTGAGTCTCAACCAAATGACCCTTCTATCTATCCGTGTATCTTTGACTCTAGTTTGCTCCTCCCAATGGCTCCACGGGACATTGATCTAGAGATCTGCTCCTAAACATCGGAGTCTATAAAATCTTGTGGGGAAGTTTTCTTCCAACATATTAGGTTGCTATGCATCACAATTAACTTGATGGCACCTAAGAACAATAGCCAAACCACCAAGAGCTGGAAAAGGAAACATGTCACGCCTGCCTCCTTGTTCCCTTTGCTTTTCCCTCTCTAGGACCTCACAGGTGGACTCAAACTGCTGGTCTTGTGGTTAGCAGCCCAGCTCGGCAGAAACCACCATGGGAGCTCCATGGAGGAAAGATGAACTTGCTGCTCCTGTACGAATGGACAGACTTGGACACCCACAGGGCCAGTTCTACTCCGCCCTACAGCGTGGCTGTGAGTCGGAACCTATACAAGTTGGGATTTTGGTTGGAGGATCCCAATTGGTGATGTTGCCCACACCCTACGCAAAGAAGAAAAGAGAAAATGTGGATGAGGATGAGGTTGTAAGGGACAGGAAGCCTCCCACGCTGCTGATGAAATTGTAAACCCCTATGGAAAACAGTATGGCACTGCCTCGATTGTTCGACACATAACTCCTTTATGATCCAACAGTCCCACTCCTTTGTCTATGAGGGTAAGTAAACTAATATTGCTACAAAGTCAAGGACACTTTTAGTAAACAAGAATATCAAGATGTGAAGCTATTCTTCTCATCATAGCCTCCGCTTGGTCCTATACACGTGTGAAGGCAGTGTTTCCGGCTCCTTAGCCCTCAGAGAACTCTGCCCCCTCTGATTCACACCGTGTCAAATGGCGGCTTGGACACCTTCAGGGGACTCAACTTGGGTTCATTTTCAAAGTTCCTCGAGTTTGGGGAGCAAAAGGAGTCTGGTTGCCCAATATCAGGGATCTAAGGTGGATGGGGAGGGTTTTCCAAGACTATTCTCATAAATTAACTTTTGCTGCCCTTGAAGAATGAGCAAGTGTTTGCTGTGATTGAAAACAATTCCTGAGCATGATGTTGCTAGTCTATTTCTCACCAATGCATTTTTCAACGTTCTTAAAACGTCTTCCTAAGAAGCTCTTGTGCTCTTCCTGTGTCCTTCGAGAAACCTCATTGACATCCCACTTTCAGAATCCCAGAGAGCTGGCACCATAATCTTTGGAGCTGATCTCTCTGCTCTGAATCTAAGTGGCCCGGCGGATTGTTAAGCGGCAGCTTTGGCCGCACCTTTTCTGGAAGGCACTCTTAAGCAGCTGTATTATTGAGAGAACTTGGCCGCAGCCATCCAACGGTTGCAGAGACACGTTGAAACATGCGGCGTTTGCATTAAGCATGTGCAGTTAGGAGCTGGAACCCTCGTAGCGATGCTTTTTAAATTATCCTCATAAACTGAAGGGTAGAAGTCTTCAGGGAAGGGCTACAGGGATGGAAACATCATTTTCAGAAGCATGTAGATGTAGGTGAAGATATACTGAGGGGAAAAATAGCTTCATGTTTTGATATTTTTGTTTAATAAAAGTTTCTATGATTTTGTAAGCAATAGTTCATACTTATACCATATAGCTGAACAGTGACATCATAGGAGCCCTGGTGGTATACTGGTTACTGGTTGGGCTGCAATATCTGCATGGTCAGTAGTTCAAACCCACCAGCAACTCTTGTGGGACAAGACAGGGCTTTCTCCATAGGCTTGTAAACAATTACAGTCTTGGAGACCTGCAGGAGGCTGTTATGAGTCAGCATTGACTCCGTGGAAAAGTGAGATTCTTAATGACATGTACCCCTGTGGATAGTGCAACATTATTTACAATAGCAGAAGGGAAGAAACAATTTAAGTGCCCATCACTGGATGAATGCATAACAAACAATGGGGAATATGAAAAACTATATAACTATCAAGAATAAAGGGGAGTTTGCAGCCAAATTTCTAAAAACATGGATGAATCTGTAGGACTTCATGCTGAGTTAAATAAGCCAATCATAAGACAAATGACATGTGGTTCCACTATTATTAAAAAGTCAAGACTAGATATACCCACAGAATGTGTTTCAGTGACTGGGAGAAGAGGCAGAGGGATTTACCTTTAGGTAGTAGACACTCATTACTTTCAGTGATGGGAAAGGCAATCTCAAATATATGTGAAGTCAGCATACCTTTACCAAGATCAAGAAAGACATGGAAACGAACAAGAAGAGGATAGACGCAGTGTAGACAGTCTTCTACTTTATCTGGCGGAGTGGAGAAGCTGTATTGCAAATGTCTAGATCATTTGATTTCTCACTAGTCTTTCTGGGGCATCAGGTCTGATTTTAGGGTCACAGACTTGTGCTCACAGACCAGAGTTAGGGCTGTCACCCTTTTCTCCAGAAATACCAGGGTGTGAGCTGGTTTGGACCCCTTGGCTAATATTTAACCTTCTAGTACAATCCATACACTGCCGTCAGAGGCCAGATGGATTGATCTGGAATGTAAAGGTTTATTTATTTACCAGCCCCCTGACCTGCTGGGTTATGTTACCAGTGGCGATAGTGTTGTCTTGCCTTGCGGGGAATGTGCACACTCGGAGGCCGAAGTTGAAGTCAGATCTTAAGATCATCCATGAGGGTGATTTTCCACAGCAGCAAAAAAGCTTTAAAGACAGAGTTAGTAGCAGGAGTCTGGGGTCTGGGAGCAGAAGCTACGGTAGAACAGGCTCGGCTCTCCTCAACTTTCAACCTCAGAGGGTTGTCTTTAGGCTCCCTGGTTTCCTCTTCTCAGGCACACTTGCCAAATCCCCCTTTTCAACGGCAGTCTCGTCTTCCCTGACCTTTTCCATCTCCTCAAAGAGCTCTTTCCTCTAAATTTGTTTAACACCTAACAGTCGATGTCATGCACATTCGCCTGTACCATGGGCCATTGTCCCTGTTACGATTTACATGTGTATTAGACTTGCCTCCCAAACAGATGTACTTTCTGAGGCAAGGGTTGCCCATACTTTTACCTCCACCCTTTGCCAGAGTGAAACACAGAGCCAGTGTTCAGCTGATTATTTGAACAGAGTAGTTCAAACAGGAGTGGCCCTTTCCTTCCTGGTTAAATTTCCAAGCAGCGTTTATTGATGTCCCAAGTTCCCAGTGAAATACTCTATCGAAGAGGGCAAGTCCAAGTGCTTTAGCGTCAACAATGCCACAGCATAACCGAATCTGCATTCTATCGCTCCTCAACCGTAGGGATAGATTTCTGTCTAATCTAAGTCTTTTTTGCCACAGTGTGCTTCTCAGATATAAGCCATTAGCACAGAAGTCTAAGCAAAGGCTAGCCACTACTCAAAAAACCCAAACTCACTGCCTTCAAGTCAGTGTCGACTCACAGTGACCTTTTAGCACAGGGTAAATCTTCCCCCTTGGAGTTTCCGAGACTGTAAATCTTCTGGAGTAGAAAGCTCCGTCTTCTCCCTATGAGTGACTAGTGGTCTTGAACTTCAAACATTATGGATTACAGCCCAGTTCATAACCACGATGCCACCAGGACACCTCGTTTGCCACTACATTAAATATTTATTGAGTAAATAAACAAAGATAAAACTTAAGAGAAAACATTTACTCCAGGGAAGAAGAAAACATTTCTGAAACCATTGTTTTCTTTCAACTTGGATCCTTACGATAACAGCCCCCAATTATTTTTGGTTGTCATCATGTCAGCCCCCCACTCATAGCGACTGACTTCCTCACACTCAATGGAATCTGGCCATCTTGGCCCATAGAGTTTTCATTCATTGAATTTGGGGCACTAGGTCACTAGGCCTATCTTCCTAGTCTATCTTAGTCTGGAAGCTCTGCTGAAACCTACTAAACCTCTCAGGAGCCAACACCCTCCCCTGACATGAGTAGAGGCCACACATTCTGCGCATTGGCCAGTGATCGAACCCCAGTCCCGTGTGCAAAAGGCAAGTGTTCTGCCATTGGACGACCACGGTCGCTATCCACAATCAAGGCTTTCCTATTTGTTAAATGAATGAATGCATGAAATGGTAAATTTGCATCATAGATTGTAACAGCAGAGATTGATGGCAGAAAAAAGCTAACATGTTCTATTTCACTAACCCTCTAAAATAACTATCTTATCTTACAGAGGACACCCTGAGCCTGTCCTCTGCAAGGTGACACCGATCTGTTTCAGTCTAAAAACCACAGCCCTTCTGGGGGAAAGCTATGAAAGTGATCCTGTTTGTTCCTGACGGGCCCCCCAAAGATGCAGTGTGCGGCTACAGGCCACGACCCCATCACAGTGCTAGATTCTATGCATTCGATTCCTATAGTTGTTTGGAAAATCCTAATAAATTCAGATTTCTCAAAGAATCATTTTTAGAAGGATAAAGCATTCATTAAATTAAAAAATCACTTTTAGCATTCTTTGACTGGTCCCAATAGTGTATGTTGTGAGACCCCCAACTAATTCCTTTCCAGGCCTTTACGGTGCAGCTGACAAACTCACTTGAATTACGCGCGTGTCTCTCCTGGTGGCATTAGAAGTGTAGAGGAGAAAGTGAGGGGAGGAGAGCCAACACTAACGGACACTAAAAGGAAGAAAATGTTCCAAAGTGGACTGTCATGATGAAGGCACAACCCGTCTTGATACAACTGAACGACTGATTTGTACGGTGCAATAAATATAGCTCAGTAAAACCCCTGAAAAGAAATCAATGAAGTGATGGGAGCCCTACAAATGCCTTCAGCTTTGTTCCAGCAGGTTAGTGTCGCAGGTCTCACTATGAAAACCATTTTGAGTGTAAAGGAGGCTTGTAGAAGTAGTGTTCACACATTGATGTATTGGGTTATGAATAATTAA
Organism: Tenrec ecaudatus; assembly: GCF_050624435.1. Taxonomy (NCBI): domain Eukaryota; kingdom Metazoa; phylum Chordata; class Mammalia; order Afrosoricida; family Tenrecidae; genus Tenrec; species Tenrec ecaudatus. Next base: position 115,125,104 of record NC_134532.1, read on the forward strand.
ATATTTTTATTGTTTCAAACGTGTATCCAAGTTGTTTATTCAAAACATTACTGAAAATACCTAGCATGGGCAGAGCATAACGGTAGCAGATGTGTGGACATCGCAGACGACCCAAATCCTATTTGATCCAGTGACTCAACTCTGTCTCCAAGAACCGGCATTCTCTCCATGTTCACAAGGCTCCAAGGACGTTCAGGCAGGTTCTCCCACCCCTTAGGGTGGCCAGTAGCCACCACCACTGCTAATGCTTCACATTGCATAGCCTACATGGGTCTCTAGTCCCACACTTCTCCACTCTTATGGACTGAAAATGCTTCCCTTTAAAAGTATATTTGTTTTCCTCTGTGTCATTCTCTGATGTGGAGCCATTAGCACAGAAATCTGGGCTGACTGTTGACACCATAAGAGTTTACTCAGTGTGTCAGTCTGGGTACTTTAGAGAAACAAATCCACAGAAACTCATGTATGAGAGAGAGTTTTATATAAAGGTTAAGTGCACATCAAGAAAACATCCCAACCCAGTGCTGCCCAAGCCACAAGTCCAACCCATATGTCCAACACCAATCCACAAACTCCTCCTATATCTCACAAAACAGACGCAATGATGCCGACTGTGGGAGGAAAGCCGAGTCAGTGAACGTGTAAGCATCTCAGCGTTGGCAGGGGTCTCCACACGGCTTCTCCAGCACCCTGGGCTGCATCAAGGTAGGTCCACATGGCTTCTCCTCAGGGATGTCTTATGGCATGGTGATAAGACCATGGTTATCGGCAGGGTGCATCCCTGGACGGTGTAGATATTTACCTGCTTTGGGCTGTTCAGCAAAAAGGTACAGACTTGACTCCACTCCGAGGTGACTCAGAAGAAGGACCTATAGTTCTACTATAAAAGCAACCCTAGGAGCAGATGAAGGGGCAGGAGGAGAGAGTGGAGCACAGCCTGGCCCACCAGGCCGTGATGATGATGTTCCTGAGTAGAGCAGCCAGTCCACAGAGAGAACAACATGGCTGGCCCCACTATGAGACATGATGCCCCTCAGTGACTAAGGGCGATACAGGGGACAGCACCGGAGACACAGTGTGGGAATTGCACCTGACCTGATCCCACCACACCGAGGCAAATCACTGGGGGAGTGCAGCGGAACAGCAAGGGAATGGAGTGGCAAGGTCCCCAGGGAATGCTGAAAGTGGACTTCGGGGCCAGGGCGTGGTGCCCCAACAGACTGGACTGGAAAACGCTCCTAAGGGCCAGCAAAGATCCCTGAACTAACTACAAGCTTTTCTCTTGTGAACTGTTTTATTCTGTTCTTTGTCAGTGGTTTGTTTTTGTTGTTTTGTTGTCTGGTTGTATACTGTTGCTTTGTTTTCCTCTGTCTAGTTTTCGTGCATGTTAGTGACTCCACAGGTCTGTCTGAATAGGACAGGCTGGATGAACTATCTGGAGGAAAAACAACGGGACCGACAGTTCCGGGGGGACTTGGGGTGGGGGGGGTAGGGGGGGTAAGGAAGTGGTGTTAACAAACCCAGGGACAAGGGAAAAACATGGGACCCCAAATGGTAGAGAAGTGGGAGTGGCAGGCCTGGTGGGAAATGTTCAAGGGTAAGGTTGCTTAGAGAAGAGGTATACTCTAGCCCAGGTGGTGATGAAGCATGGTAGTAGGGCAGGAGGAAAGTCAAGGGAGATGGAGGAAAGAGCTAGGAGTCAAAGGGCATTCATGGAGGTCTAGACAAAGACATGTACATGCAAATATATATAGGAGGATGGGGAAATAGATCTATGTGTCTATATTTATAGGTCAAGTATTAAGGTGGCGGAAGGACCTTGGGCCTCTACTCAAACACTCCCTCAATGAATGAATACCTTCTTTTATTAAATTGGAACTCTATGATGCTCACTCTCCCGACACAACGGCTGGAGCCAAAGTGTGTGAACAAGTAAATGTGGTGAAGAAAGCTGATGGTGCCCGGCTATCAAAAGAGATAGTGACTGGGGTCTTAAAGGCTTGACGATAAACAAGCGGCCATCTAGCTCAGAAGCAACAAAGTCCACATGGAAGAACACACCAGCCTGAGTGAGCGAGTGGTCCCAAAGGGATCAGTTACCAGGCATCAAAGAACAAAAAATCATATCATTGACTGCACACCTCCATGATAGGATCGCTGAAGACAAATGGGTGCATAAGCAAATGTGGTGAAGAAAGCTGATGGTGCCCGGCTATCAAAAGAGATAGTGTCTGGGGTCTTAAAGGCTTGAAGGTGAACAAGCGGCCATCTAGCTCAGAAGCAAATAAGCCCACATGGAAGAAGCACACCGGCCAGTGCGATCACGAGGTGCCCAAGGGACCAGGTATAAGGCATCATGCAAAAAAAAAAAAAAAGATATAAGTGTGTGTTTGTATGTGTATATATGTGTATATGTATATATGTATGTATATATATGTATATATATATCATATTAAATGAAGGGGGAAGTGCAGAGTGGAGACCCAAGGCCCAAGTGTCGACCAATGGAGATCCCCTCATAGAGGGGTTTAGGAGAGGAGATGGGTTAATTAGGGAGTGATGTAGTATCGATGAAGAACACAGCTTTCCCCCGGATCCTGGTTGCTTCCTCTCCCCAACTACCATGATCCGAATTCTACCTTGCAGGGCTGGATAGGACAGAGGCTGTACACTGGTACATATGAGGGCTGGAGGTACAGGGAATCCAGGGTGGATGATACCTTCAGGACCAAGGGTGTGAGGGACGATGCTGGGAGAGTGGAGGGTGAGTGGGTTGGAAAGGGGGAACTGATTACAAGGATCCACATGTGACCTCTTCCCTGGGAGAGGGACAGCAGAGAAGGGGGGAAGGGAGACTCCGGATAGGGCAAGATATGACAAAACAACGATGTATAAATTACCAAGGGCATATGAGGGAGGGGGGAATGGGGAGGGAGGAGGGGAAAAAAAGAGGACCTGATGCAAGGGGCTTAAGTGGAGAGCAAATGCCTTGAGAATGATTGGGGCAGGGAATGTATGGATGTGCTTTATATAATTGATGTATGTATATGTATGGATTGTGGTAAGAGTTGTATGAGTCCCTAATAAAATGTAAAAGAAGAAAAGAGAAAAAAAATGATTAGGGCAAAGACTGTACAGATGTGCTTTATACAATTGATGTATGTATATATATGAACGGTGAAAAGAATTGTATGAGCCCCAATAAATTGTTAAAATTAAAAAAAAAAAAAGCATCCCTAGAAACCCCTGGAGAACAGTTGTTCCCTCACACACTCGGGGGCTGCCACGAGTGGAAAGGACTCAACAGGAACTGGCTGAAGGGTTTGCCAGGGTCGGAACCCCATCAGCCTACGCCCCACGCCAGCGACAGCAACTGCATGACTGATCTCCATAATGTTGGGATCAAGATGCATTTGGGAGTGGGGAAGTGACACTGAGGACCTTTCTGGACCGGAAGCAGCACCATGACTGGAAAGAACCTTGACATTGAGGCCTTGAGGCCATTATCTGCCACTGCCTCTCTGCGGACCGTGTGACACAGAGCTCTGCACTCAGGTTTGGTGGGTACAAATTCCAGATCCACAGGTTATTGTGTGTCTTTGGACAAATACGTAACCTCTCTCTATGTTCTCATCTATACAATAAAGAAGATAATAATCTTTATTGTTAGTGGATGCTCTTGCTGCATCTCAGTTTCCTCTCAAGGAGAAAAACAGGAACAAATGCTTTACATACCAAGTCAGAGCCACCTCTGTCGAGTTAATTCCAATGTACAGACACCACAAGGAACAAGGTAGAACTTGTTGCTCCCATGGAAGCAACACACCAGGCTGTGCGTTCACAAGGTGTCAGTGGGATCAGTTACCAGGCATTAGAAGACCCAAAATGAACAATAAGATTGGTGCAAATGAGGGAGGGTTGGCGTGGAGACCCAAAGCCCATCTGTAGACCATTGGACCCCCATCCCACCCCCCGAAGGGTCACAAAGAAGAATGAGCCAGCCAGGGTACAGTATAGCACCAATGAAACACACAACATTCCTCTGGTTCTTAATGCTTCCTCTCCCACCCTCTATAATGACCCCAGTTCTACCTTACAAATCCAGCTAGACCAGAGCATGTACACTGATATAGATGAGAGCTCTCGCCACACGGAATCCAGGACAGATGAACACTAGTGGCAGTACCGATACCATGAGGGTAGGGGGAGAAAGGGGAAACTAGTCATAATGATCAACATATAACAACCCTCCCCCGCCCCCCGCCACAGGGCACGAACAACAGAAACGTGGGTGATTCACAGCGACCCTGTAAGACAGAACATATCTGCCCCAAGACTGTAAATTTTGATGGGAGTGAGAAGCCTCCTCTTCTGCCACAGAAGAGCTGGGCCTCTCAAAATGCTGACTCTGTGGTTAGCGGGACAGTGTGTCGGCCACGAGGGCTAAACCGCTTTAAGCAAGCAAACTGCCACACCATTCTGTGTAGCAACTAAGGGGTTCAAATGCCAAGCATCCTGGTCTCCTGTCTGAAAACTATACTACCATTTAAACATTAAATTCATTTAAACACATTTAGTGTTGGTGTTGCTTTAAAAATATCAGCTTATGAAATTCCAAAAGTATCATGTTTTTTGGCTTTTTGTTTTTAATCATTTTATTGGTGGCTCATACAACTCTTATCACAATCCATACATACATCAATAGTATAAAGCACATTTGTACACTCATTACCCTCATCATTCTCAAAACATTGGCTCTCCATGTAAGCCCCTGGCATCAGGTCCTCATTTTCCCCTCCCTCCTCCTCCCCCTCCCTCATGAACCCTTGATAATTTATAAATTATTATTTTGTCATATCTTACACTGTTCGATGTCTCCCTTCACCCATTTTTCTGTTGTCCATCCCCCAGGGAGGTGGTTATATGTAGATCCCTGTAATTGGTTCCCCCTTTCTATCCCACCCTCACTCCACCCTCCCGGTATTGCCACTGTCACGACTGGTTCTGAAGGGATCATTCGTCCTGGATTCCCTGTGTTTCCAGTTGCTATGTATACCAGTGTACATCCTCTGGTCTAGCCAGATTTGTAAGGTAAAATTGGGATCATGATAGTGAGGGGTGTGTATATGGAGGAAGTATTTAGGAACTAAAGGAAAATTGTGTGTTTCATCATTGTACACTGCACCCTGACTGGCTCCGATCATTTTTAAAGGTGCTGATGGATTGGAGATTAACAGGACATATCACCTCTTAGAAAACATGATTCCAAGAGAGAATCTCAAAGATTCCTAAGAAGATAGAATTACCCTCTGTCCATGTGTCCTTCATCCTGTCTACAATGGCTTTAAAAGGTCATTGCCTCTACTGGGTAGAACTGACTATAGAGTATAGTATGAACCAGTCCCATCCCAGTGACAGACAAACAACCCATTGCTATCTCGTTGATCCCAACTCATCGTGACCCTGTAGAACAGAGTGGAACTGTCCCAGATGGTTTCCAAAGATGAGATCTCATAGAAGCTGACTACCACAACTTACTCTCATGGAACGGATGGTGGATTAGAGCTCCCGACCTTTCAGTTAGCCACTGAATTCATCAACCTCTGGGCCACCAGGGATTCTTCGATTAGAACACTGGGGACTGGGAACAGCACCGATGCAATAAATAGTGAAATACCATGTGGCTCATTGGAACGCATAAGAACTTCAGAGCCAAACTGCCACTAAGGAATCAAAGTGACTTTGGCTAAGTTGTTTAACATCTCTTGACCTCCGTTTCCTCATCTGTAGAATGGGCATGATATTATTTATTTGGAGGTTTATTGTGATGTTTAAATAAAAGAAAATGGATCCATGGCTTGGCCCAATAACAGGCACTCAATCAAATTAGAAACTCATGGCCATTGTGGAGATGTGGACGCATGGGGACCCAATGGAATAAGGTAGAACTGCCCTGTAGGTTCCTGAGATGCTAACTCTAAAGCAGCCGAAAGTCTCGTCTTCCTCCTGCAGAGCAGCTGGTGGTTTCAAACTGCTGACTTTGCAGTTGGCAGCGCAGCACATAACCAGTGTGCCCCAGGGCTCCTTGGTCACTCAATCAATGGCTATTATTATTTGTACATTTTGCTTTGAAAAATTTCCCGGAAGCCATGGTGTTTCGATAGCTTTGTGTGCCTATGAAAGGAAGGAAGCCTGGCAAAGAACTGGGGCGCTATGTCCATTACGGAGCTGGCTTCTGGAATTGACAAAGACTATGAAATATACTGCGCTCGGACAGAGCAAGCAAAGCTGTCTTAGAAGAAGTTCAGTCAGCTTGCTCTCTTGAAATAAAGATGGGTTGACACGTGGCTGCAACCAGGGTGCGATGGCACAGGCCTGGGTCGTGCATCCTTCTCCTGTGCCTGTGGCACACAGCTTTGAGGAGGTGGGTGATTGCCTCAATGGCACCGAACAAAAACAAAATGTCCCTCGGTTTCTTTGCAAACATCAGGTGCTTTGCTTTGTCCCTTTATTTCCTCTTTCAGATTCTCAGGGAAAATAGCTAATGCATTTCTAACACTTTGTTGTGTCCAATTGGTTAATGAATGGCTTGAATTAGTTTGAATACCAAACGTTTATACTCTTTAGCTCTTTAAGCCCTGCTGTCTTGGATGGGGTTTAAATTCCCCATGCCTTTTGACTCAGGGGTATTCTAGAATTCTGTTACATCAGAGGTGATCGGTCAGGGTCTCGTAACCACTAGCTAATGAGTGTTTTGTCCGAGCTGTGTTTCCTTGAATTCATTACCCTGGAATGTATCATCCACTGCCATTGTGCACTTCCATTCGTCCTTAATGCGGGAGAAGCCCCGAGTCCTTTGCTGGGCTGATCTATAGTTGAAAACCAGCTTAATGTGCCCATCTATTTTACAGCACAAGGCAATTGTACTATGAGGAATTAAAGCCCAGGTATTGGTCTTATCTCCAACGAGCTATAAGAGCAAAACTCCCTTGTTTATTGCTCCTTTTCCCTTGAACTAGCAGGGGTTTTCTACAGTAATATGTGCGCTGTGCATCTGGACATAGGCACTGACCGCTCAAAGGTCTAACTGTTCAGGTACACACCAATATATACACGTATGTTCACCAAAAGCAGTAGCACCAGGAATAATACAAATGGAAATGCTGGAAATTATTGATCGCCTCTTATGACCAGGCACTGCTTTAAGTCTTAGAAATATTAAACTATTAAAATATTAGAATATTAAAATACCTAGAAAATAGTAAACTCTTCAAAATAGCCTGTTCAGAAACTCTGCAAAGTGGATATCGTGAGTCTCATTTCAATGTAAGGAAACTGAGGGCAGAGAGACTAAGTCACCCGGGGCAGCACACTTGGTCTCGGCAGCGCTGGGCATGACTGGCTTGGGAAACGAGCTTGGAGCAATAAAGAGCATGAGGATCCTCTCGGATCCACGGCCCACAGAGCCTGGCTGAAAGGACTTGGGTGAAGCAACTCTGGCCTCCAGGAAGGAAGGCAGGATGCAGGCCAGAGGGACCAGGAGCCTCCACTGAAACGGCTCCCCTCACCCACCAGCCTCTCGAAGGCCAGCACCCCTACCGGGGAGAACCAAGTGGGCTGCACGGTGGGCCACGCAGAGAGGTGGGAACGTGAGTTCTGGGCCGCTGCAGCTGCTTCGGGTGACATCGCCCTGTGCCGGGCCAGCAGGGCTCGGAGTGGCAGTGCGGTGGCCTCGCTGCAGGAACCCAAGCTCCTTTCCCGACATGACATCCTAGCGCACAGCTGCCCCATCAGCTCACTCCAAGCTCCCAAGAGGAAACCGCGGGAGGCTTCGAGCAAGTCTTTGCTGCGGGCACTGGTCTTGCGAGTCAAAGGCCCGCCGATGCTGAGAGGGGTTGGAGCGAGTGCTCTGGGAGGAGCAGGAAGCTTTAGATTCCGGGTGCACTTCACTTCATGGCGCCATGGCTTCCACGCCTCTTCATTCATGTGGAGGCTGAGCCCTTGTTTCTGGTGCAATCAGTGAGATTCCCTTCAGAAACAGCCTCCTGCCTGGGCCAGCTCTGTCTCACGCTCCTTCGGGTCAAGGGTGAAGTACGTCCATTTGGAAGCAGGTGTGTGTGTGTGTGTGTGTGTGTGTGTGTGTGTGTGTGTGTGTGCCGCACACGCACTGGAAAGTACCTCCTGGAAGTTGGGCCCTGGCTAGCGGTTTCAGACAGTGCGACTCACCAAGATGCCTACCTTATGATACTCTTGTGCACTGTCACCTGTCACCTGGGCATGCTTTAGTAGGTTTCTTAGGCCTGGCTTCTTGCCCAGAGTCTCCGAGGACGCGTTGGCCTCTCTTCTGTGAGCTGCTGGCAGCAGGAAGAACTTAACTTGATGCCTTGGTGCCCTCCTTCGGCAGGATTTCCGTCTTTTTGTCTGCCTTCCTGACCAGGTCCCGTGAAATGCAAACTCTGCTGGCCACAGACGTCCCTGCGCCCTCCCTCGCGGTAAGGTTAAGAGGGCAGCAAGGCCAGGCTTATTAGCAGTTTATTAGCGTTTGAGGGTGTTAATACTGTCAACCCTCTCACCTCTGACTGGGCCATGGTAAAAAATAGCAAGCAAAACTCTAGCGGTATCACTCAGAGCAGGTTGGACCTGAAACCGAAATGGCTTTTCTTACTCATTAGCCTAAGAATGCCTTTAGTCCAAGCAGTTGGACAATTATAAGACTTCATCCCCCTCACCTGCACAAGGTTTAAGGTCTGCCCTGGGGTCTTACAAATGGAGAAAAGCATGAGGAGACTGAAGGGAGGCTGCTAGAGACAGAGGGAGGTCCTGGCACCCACTTCCTAGGGAACCCCGGGCCAGGCATCTGGTCTGAGCCCTTCTCCTCTTACTACCATTCTTGCTACGGGAAGAGAGGGAGACGGCAGCCACTTCCACGGTCTCTCCAAGAGAACAGACGTCCCTTTATTTGTAGACAGACAGCAGCTCAGGGGAAGGGGAGACAGCAATTCCCACCTCACCTGCATCCCTGTTCACATCGAAGAGTTTAGGACCAAGCAATTTCCTCTCACCTCTGTAGGCAATTTTAAATGAGGAAGAAAAGTGACAATGGTGGGGTGGGGGACGGGTAGGAGGAGTATAAGAAAAGAAAGAAACACGAGAAAACTAAACCATACTCAAAAATAAATCAGGGTTCCAAACATCTACAATGTTGTAGACCAGTGGTTCTCAACCTTCCTAATGCCGTTCCTCTGTTGTTGTGACCCCCCAAACCATAAAATTATTTTTGTTGCTACTGTTATGAATCGGGCAACCCCTGGGAAAGGGTCATCCGGGTCTCTCCACCTCCCTCTCTGTGTGGACCTGGCTGCTGAGATCATGGCCAGCTCGGAGAGACTCTTCTGGTGAGTCCTGACGGCATCGTGGTTACATTTGGTTACACGCTGGGCTGTGTTACTGCACTGTCTGCAGTTAGAAATCGCAAGCTGCCTCTTGGGAGATAGTTGAGACTTTCTCCTCCCGTCAAGAGTTACAGGCTTGGGTGAGATAAATGAAAATCAAAACAACAATGAGATACCACCTAACCCCTTCAAAGATAGCCCAGTTCAAAAAATCAGAAAGCAACAAGTGTTGGAGGGGCTGTGGTGAGATAGGAACTCTCTTCCATTGCTATGGATCTGTAGGTTTGTACAGCCACTGTGGAAATTGATTTGGTGATTTCTAAAACAGATAGAAATCGAGTTACCATATGACCCAGCAATTCCCCTACTGGGCATATACCCAGAAGAGGCAAGAAACAAACCACAGCCAGACATCTGTGCTCCAATGTTCATCACAGCACAGCTCACACTTGCAAGGAGTTGGAAACAACCCAAATTTCCAGCAACAGACGAGTGGATTAAAAAACTGTGATACACACATACATCGCTAAAAAGCAGTGATGAATGTATGGAGCACATCGCCACGTGGGAAGAACTGGAGGAAATCATGCTAAGAGAAGAAAGACAAGCACAAAAGGACAAGTACAACATGAGTCCACTGAGGTAAGATTAAAAATGCAAAGGGGGCATAGGGGGAAAGCTACTGTACACAAACATTCCTGGGATGAAGTTCAGGTAGTATGGCAGAGGCCAGACCAAACCCAGGGATACATATGGTAGCCAACTAAAAAGTAGGGGGAAAGGGGGGAAAATAGACATGGGTAGTGGGGGAAACAGGGCACTAACCCACCTAAATGGAAGGATGTTGTTTATATCTCCACAGAAGGAGAGAGGGACCAGACTTCAACCCGGTGCACCAAGATGTGAATGCACCATACCAGCATGAAGCAGGGAACCAATAGAGAGGTCTGAGGGGCCAGCCCAATTCCAACTACGTGGACAGCCCACATTCCACTCCCCGCCCCTCCACCCCCTGCCCAAGAATTCACTTCAGAGAACAGCGCTGAAGCTATAGCTCAGGGAGAGGGACAAGGCGGATCAGAGCGCACAGGAACAAATGAAGGGGTCAGGGGGAAGAGTGGAATGCATCCTAGCCCCCCAACCCCCTAGGACGATATTCCTGCTCAGAGCAGCACATGCAGAGAGGACCATAGGGCCGGCCCCAGCAAGAGACACTACATCCCTCACTGACCCACAGCGCTATGGGAGACAACATTAGAGACCCAGTGTGGGAATTGTGTCCCATATGACACCACCACACTGGGGCAAAACACTAAAGGCGTGCAACCAAACAGTAAGGGGAGCCAAGCAATGAAGTCCCCAGGGAACACCAAAAATAGACTGTGGGGCCAGGGCATGGCACCCATCACACTCAACCGGAAAACACTCCTAAAATTCAACAAACAAACCTTGAAATATTTATAGGCTTTTTTTTTGTCTTGGTTTTTGTTGTTGTTGTTTTGTTTTGTTTTGTTGCTTTGTTTTGCTCTGTTTTGCTTTTGTGCTTATTATTGGCCATGTATGTTTATCTAGATAAGATAAGTGGGACAAACAATCCAGAGGAGAAAACAACTGGACCGATGGTTTCAGGGCGGACAGAGGAGAGGGGGAGACAGGGGAAAGGAAGTGGATGTTAACAAACCCAGGGACAAGGGAACAACAAGTGGTCTAAAATCGATGGCGAGGATGGTGTAGGATGCCTGGTAGGGCTTGATCAAGGGCAATGTAACCGAGAAGAATAACTGAAACCCAAATGAAGGTTGAACATGATAGTGGAACAAGAGGAAAGTAAAAGGAAATAGAGGAAAGAACTAGGAGGCAAAGGGCATTTATAGAGGTTTAAATTCAGGCATGTACATATGTAAATATATTATATATAAGGATAGGAAATAGATCTATGTACATATATTTATAGATTTAGTATGAAAGTAGAAGGTGGATATTGGGCCTCCATTCAAGTACTCCCTCAATGCAAGGACACATTGTTCTAATAACCTGGCATTCCATGATACTCACCTTCCTGACATGATTGTTGAATACAAAATGGGTGTATAAGCAAATGTGGTGAAGAAAGCTGATGGTGCCTGGCTATCAAAAGATATAGCATATGGGGTCTTAAATACTTGGAGATAAATAAACAGTCATCTATCTGAGAAGCAAGAAAGTCCACATGGATGAAGCCCACCAGCCTGTGTGATCATGAGGTGTCGATGGGATCAGATATCAGGCATCAAAGACCTAGAACAAAAAATCATCTCCATGTGAATGAAGGGGAGTGCGGAGTGGGTATCCAAAGTCCATCTGTAGACCAATTGGACATCTCTTTACAGACAGGTCGCGAGGAGGAGACTAGCCAGTCAGGGTGCAGTATAGCACCATTGAAACATACAACTTTCATCTAGTTCTTTAATGCTTCCTCTTTCCTACTATCATGGCCCCAATTCTACCTTACAAATCTGACTAGACTACAGCATATACACTGGTACAGATAAGAGCTGGAAACACAGGGAATCCAGGACAGATAACCCCCTCAGGACCAAAATTGAGAGTAGCGATACCAGGAGGGGAAGATGGGGAGAAAAAGGGAACTGATCACAATGATCTACATATAACCCCCTCCCAAGGGGACAGATACAGAAATGTGGGTGAAGGGAGATGTCAGACAGTGTAAGACATGACAAAATAATGATTTATAAATTATCAAGGGTTAAAGAGGGAGAGTGGGTGGGGGGAGGAGGGGGAAAATGAGCTCATACCAAGGGCTCAAGTAGAAAGAAAATGTTTTGTAAATGATGATGGCAACAAATATACAAATGTGTTTGACTCTATGGATGGATGAATTGAGATGAATTGTATGAGCCCCCAATAAAATGATTAAAAAAAGGAGTTATATGAGCTCCCAGTAAAAAATTTAAAAAATTATAAAAGGGTTGTCCGACCCCCAAAGGGGTCCTAACCCACAGGTTGAGTGAGGACCGCTGTTGTAGACAATTCTTTAATTACTGAAACATAAGACCTAAAGAGGAAGCAATCAAAGAAGGGTGGCATTCTAAAGCAACACATTGCATCAAAAACTTACCTTTCATGAGCTTTGCTGAGATTGGACTATTCATTTAAATGACTGTGCTTTTTATTAAATCGGTTAAGAGCCCTGTGGAATGTGACTGGAGGTAATCTCTTCGTTATTCTATTTTTCCAAGATTTTAAATCAATGAGAATAACCTTGTTTTTCAACATGGCCCTTATCACCATCTCTGGAAAAGCTGGGGACTCGGAAGGGGTGTGGCCAGGTCAAAGGGGAGTCTTGCACCTGGGACAGAATTGCCAGTGACTTCATATCCCCGCTGCCAACCACTCCCACTAATGGGAGGATTTCCTGTGTGCCCAGGGAAATCATGGGGTTTCTATACTGGGACTAAGAGCATGGGAATCCAGCCAGGGTTTAGCCGTGGCTGCCTGTCCCAGGAGGCCTCCCAGGAGGGCCTTGTTAAGGCCACACAAACATTGTAGCAAATGAGAACTTGTCTGGGACAGCTGGTTAATCTTGGATTAATCAAGTTGGAACCAACTTGAAAAGATACTGAAGTGGTGAGAACAGCAGCACGCAATGGACAGAATTCCTCGTTAACGTGATTTTAAAAGTATCTGGGGACTTAAGAGTTGTATAAAAATAACTTGGTCCCCTTTGCCTGTGTGACCCCTTAATGGTAATTTATGGCAGCTCAGCTGTTCGGTGATCTCATAGAATATGAATAGGGACACATTTGATTTTGAATATGAAAGCGAGCACAGCAACCATCAAAGTAGAAACAGAATTTTGCAATGTTTCCCTCTGAGGATGGTTACAGCCCTTTGCAAATGTGTTGTGCACAGAGGGACTTTCTCACGACCTCAAAGAGGTTACAAAAGCATGCAAGCTGTGTGACCCACATTCAGAAACGTCAGACAGACATCGCATTTAAGCGTATCAAAGGGCAACAGAATAGGGGCCCTGGCCGCAGAGTGGTGACCCTTGGGCTTCTCACTGCAAGGGCAGCAGTTAGAAACCACCAGCCTCCAGCGTTCAAAAGAGCAGTGAGTTTGGTTTTTTAGTTTAAGGACAACAGATAGAAGAAAAGCCCAGATGGCACCAAACACCTAATCAACATTCCATCATTTCAAGAGACAGCGTATGAGCAAAATCCAAGGATCCCAATGGAAGAAGCTCAAGCTGCACTGAAAGCATGAGCCAAAAACAGGCTCCAGGAAATGATGGAATATACATTGCCATGTTGCAACAAGCTGATGAAGCACCGGAAGCACTCATTCATCATTATAGGAAAATTGGAAGACAGTTACTTGGCCAACGGACTGAAAGATTTCCATATTTGCACCCATTCCAATGAAAGGCGAATCAACAGAATGGTAAAATTATAGAGCAATATCATTAATATTGCATACAAGTAAAATTTTGCTGAAGATCACCCAACAACAGTTGCAGCAGAACATCGACAGGGAGGTTCAGATTGGATTCAGAAGAGGATGGGGAATAAGGGATATTATTGCTGATCTCAGGTGGATCTTGGCAGGAAACAGAGAATACCAGAAATATGTTTACCTGTGTTTTATTGACGCTGGAAAGGCATTTGACTGCGTAGATCATAACAAAATCTGGATCGTCTTGAGAAGAATGGGAATTCCAGAATATCTCATTGTGCTTATGCAGAATCTGTACGTGGATTAACAGATAATTGTACACACAAAACACGGGAATATTGCAGTTCACTGTCCCTCAGACCGTTGGAAGGCTGGACTATAGTTTAGAAAAAAAACTATGATCAAATTCCTATGCACACTGCACATATCTTATTTTGAAGTAAAAAACCAAATGGGGCAAAAACATCCGGCAGGCCTGATAAATGTCCTTGATGGGCCACATGTGGCCCGCGGGCCATAGTTTGAGGACCTCTGCTTTAGGGTGTTTGACTAAAGCATAGTGAGAGTAAGGCCAAAGTCAAAGGTTGAGTGTCTATTGGATAACTTACCTTCATTCTGGAAGCTTCCGCAGGAGGCAAATACCCACGAACCACTCTGGAGTTGGGAGATCAGGTAACTGGGTAGCCACATACTGATCGTCACAAAACAACCACAGTTTCTACCTCAAATGTAGCGTGGAGTCCTCATGATGGAAAATACACAGCCTGCTGTTTTCCATCTGCGCTTCTCTTTAAAATGGTATCTTATTCCCAAAGATATTTTTAAATCTTGGATGTTGGTGTAAAATCCTGTTTGCTGGGATTAACCATTGAGAGAATTCTTTACAGAAGTGCCAACGTCTTGAACCTTTCAGATCATGCATTAAAAAACAATCACCCTTGCTTTATTCTGCTTGGAAAGATCCTGAGGTGTAGCCTCAGCAGTGTTTCATGAACACTTGGGAAGGAGGTGTCTTCCCGAGCAGCGGGGCCCTCTCTGTCTGGCCAGCTCTTTCCCTGTGGAGCCACCTCAGCCTTGGCTCGCCTTCTTCCCACTTCCTAAGCACACCTGTCTTCCACAAGAGTGCGTTCCTCACCTGATCCCTCGAGGCCCCTTCCCTGGACCACACTGCAGGCAGTCCTTCTCAATCTGTTCGCATGAGCATTGAAAATTGAGAACTATTTCCCACCTTAAGGGCAATAGTTAAAATTCATCTGAAGAGCTGGGGTTTGTACTTTGATATTCCAAGCAGTGCTCAAGCAGCATGAGGCTTCTCCCATGACCTGGGAACCCTTGTCCCACCTTCTTCTGCTCCTTTTGACATGATGTCTGAGGTACCCTGGTCAGTTCACTCCAGTCGTCCCAGATTTGACGGTTTGATCTTCCCCAGACAAAGTAGCTGCTTCTTTACAAATCAAAAGGTCCAGGGTCCACTTAGAAATGGAACGCTACCAAGCCCTGTAATAGATCTGCCTTCAGGTTAGGAGGAAAACTAGGCTATCGTTTCTCCCGAAGGAGAGTGGCATTGTGAGACGAGGGTCTCAGGGGGCTGCCGGATCTCTTTGCCCCTCACATGGTCCTGGGCGGGCAGCACTGTTCAGAACTAGTTTCAGTGACCTTGGTTGGATGGCTGCAAGGACTGCTGAGTCTCCATGACACTGGAGAAGCAGTGCTAACAAGGCAAAGATGAAACAGGACGAAGAGAGTTTGCCTTTCAGTCCTTTCAACATTAGCTACGAACAAAGAAAAAGGGAAATAATGACCTTTGAGCCTTTGTTTATACGAAGTCTGTTCTTCATTTTAAGGAATGAAAAGGATGCACCCTCTGTCTCTGCATTTGCATTATGGTTAATTTTTAAAAGTATCTCCTTGGTACAATAACAACTATGTGGGAAATAAAGTGTTGCAGTGTCATTTCAAAGCTTGAGGAGACCATATCACAAATATGCTTTTTGCTCTGGGAGTAGATAATTCTTCATTTCCAAGGATGCATTACGGCAGGACAGCGCACGCCGTCCAGATGCCCAACATTCCTACAACCTATGTGGTGAATAAGAAGCCTGGCGGCACACTGATTCAGTGACTGGTGAGGCGTGGAGAGCCAGCAGTATGAACTTGTCTGGCACCCCTATTGAAAAGTGTCATCAGGCTGTCTGCTCCCATAGCCTAAACTCCACTACCACGGAGTCAAATCAGACTCCCAGTGACCCTAAAGGGCAGAGTAGAACTGCTGGAGGGTCTTCCCAGCGTTGTGAGTCTTTACTCACGAAGCTTGCTACAAAGCACACCATGAGCTCCCGCACAGCCTAGACAAGTCTAACAGGGTCCACTACGCTCCTACTTCATTCATTCCCATTCCGATGGCCCATTAGATGGCTGGGAGGAAGCAGCAAACTTTGTTGGTCTTTCGTTAAATTCTGTTTTTTAAAGGACATGTTTTAGGAACTGAAAAGACAGGCTCCTGTTGACATTCCATCCCTATATCTAGGCTTTCCCAGGAATCTACCCTCCTGCTCCACACCACAGGCGTCCAAGGACTGGCCCTGTGGTTCCATAGAGCAAGTGAAGGAAAGGAGAGAGGCAGCAATTGCGCATGGATTGTGAATCCTGCGTGCAGCATAATGAAGCTTCTGGAATTTCAACCGGGTCTGTCTGCCTGGGCCATTTAAAGTTCCACAGGCACAATTTAACAACGTATGAGTTACCTTTCCAAAAGACTATTGAAGAAAACCCTCACTGCCATCAAGTCACTACTTACTCACAGTGTCGCTCTAGGATGTGGTGGCACTTTCCTTGTGAGTTTCTGAGACTGTCACTGCTTCTGGGAGTAGGAGTAGAAAGCTCCTGCTTTCTCCCTCAGAGCGGCTGTTGGTTGCGAACTGCTGACCTTTCAGATCACAGTCCAAAATGGGGCAGTGTAAAAGTATCCTGAACTTTAAGGAAAACTGTTCATTAAATATTCAGTATAAGCTCTTGTAGATTCTCACAGCAATTCATCTCCAATAGTTTCTTTGTGTGCTTTCCCACCCCCCCCCCCCGCCCCCACCCAGTGGCTCCAGGTGTTGAGAGAACAGCTCCACAGGTGTCCGCTGGCTACTTTTGCAGAAGTAGTCGCTGCCCTTTATCCCTAGGCCCCCTTGGGGTGGACTTAAATCTCCAAACTTTGGGGTTAGCAACTGGGCTCATTAAAATGCCATTGGCACCACTCTGGGGACTCCTTAGATAGCCATGGTGTGTCTTAGGGGCTATGTATCCCAAGATGCAAGTTACGGTATAATGTAGCTTCCTCTCTCCCTTCCTCCCTCTGTCCCATGCTTCTATCTGTCCTTCTTACCTTCGTCTTTCATGAATCTTCTCAATGTTCTCCCATGTGGGTGTATTGCAAAACCCTTGGGTTTCCTGAGTACAAAAAGTTCAACCAATGAAACATCTTCCTGCTCCTGGTGTCTTAGAACGTGGTACTCTGGTTCTGCAGGAGATTCAAAAGGTAAAACCAGACTCCAGCTTGAATCCCAGCACTGTGAGCAAGATTAAAGTGACTCTTGAACATTTGGTTAACGCGAGGAGCCCGAATCAAGCTTGATTTACCTAGAATCGAGCCTGACTTGATTGAGGTGGCCTATGGCTATGAAATGCTCATTCAAATAGGTCAAATGAGATAGAAAATTCTCTGCCAACCCTAGGACAACTGTGAGCTCTCCTAGAATGATCCCCTTTCTGTAGTCACATACATACATACATAGGAAAAGGAGTCACATACATACATAGGAAAAGGAGTCACATATATACATAGGAAAAGGAGCCACATACATACATACATAGGAAAAGGAGTCACATACATACATAGGAAAAGTCAAGAGGACCCATGACCAGTGTGTCAGGGTTATTCCGTACAATTGGGCTAGGGCTTGTGGTTGTATAACCATCCTTCTAGATAGAATAATCCTCGATTTAATGATGTTACTTTAGGTAAATTAACATTGGACTACTTTTTAAATTAATTTATTTTTAATTATAGTATATTTTAGCTGTTATTAGTAACTGAGCCAAGCATGTTATCAAGCTAGATAAGTTGAACCATATCACTCAGTTACACCAGAGTAGAAGATACACAAATGAGCCTGTAAGCTGGGATTCATGGTCTCTAAAATGTGATCCATAGAGTTATTTGAAAAAAAAAAAAAAAAGATAGCCACTTTCTTTTCCTAACTTTAAACTGCAATGAATCATTCCTTTCCATTTTGAATGTAGGCAAGCAATCCCAGCAAAATGATTATTATTAGCAAAACCTATTATTTTGTCATGCTGGAAATATTTTAACAGGCTGAAAGTTATTCACCTCGATAAGATGGGTTGACGCAGTAGCTGCCACAAGGAGCTCAAACATAGCAGCCCTGGTGAGGATGGTACAGGACCAGGCAGTGTTTCCCTCTGCCATACCTGGTGCCGATATGGGGTGGAACTGTCTTGGTGTCACTTGATGACAACTACAACCACATGACTTTTGTCTTCTTTAGAAACAGCAGGTAGTCTCATATCATGTTATTCTTACCGATTACCTTGAAGTATTTAGATTCTTTCTTTTAAAAATAGTATGGTAGTTAATAAACCTGCTGTTGGTTCTTGTTGCTTAATGGTTTAATGACAGGGCACTAATATTTTTTATGATGAATTCATTTTCCAAAGATGTTGATCACTACAATTCAATGGAATTTTTTTCCATCGCAATGCTGTGCATTCTATTGTCCCCATTTCTCACAGCATTATTTTGAATGGCTTCACCAGATTGACCCAGAGGTCCACAGCACACTCCCAAAGGAATCAGAACCCCTGGAGAGCGCTTGCGGTTATTGGTGTTAGGGGCCATTGATTCAATTCTGACTCCAGCAACCCTATACGCACAACCGAACAAACACCACATGGCCCTGCACCATCTTCAAAGTTGTTCTTATCTTTGGACCCATTTTTTCCCATTACTGTGTCAATGCATCTTGCCAAGAGAATTCTTCATTTTTGTTACCCCTGTACTTTGCCTAACATGATGTCCTTCTTCAGGGATGGCTTCTCCTGACAACATGTCCAAAGTACGTCAGACTGTCTCCCCATGCTAGCTTCTATGGAAGGGTCTGGCTATACTTCTTCCAAACAGATTTGTTTGTTTATCTGGGAGACCACGGTACTTCCAATATTCTTTTCCAGCACCATAATTCGAATGCACCTATTCTTCTGTGATTTCCCTTCTTATTGTCCAACTTTCAAGTGCATATGAGGTGATTGAAAATATCATGGTTTAGGTCAAGTATACCTTAGTCCTCAATGTGATGTCTTTACATTAAAAAGGTCTTATGCATAGGATCACTGTCAGCATAGGAGGCGGCTAGCCACAAGGTTTGCAGTTTGAAACCACCAGTTGTTTTCAGGGAGAAAGAAGAGGTTTTCTACTCCTACAAAGATTTACAGGTTCAGAAACCCACAGGGGCATTTAGAACTATAGGGTTCTAACTGTCATATAGGGTCACTCTGAATTGGAATGGCAATTATACTCTATCATATAGGGCCACTATGAATCAGATTCAACTGGATGGTTTTTTGATTTTATGCAGCAGATTTGCTGAAAGTAATATAACATTTGTTTTCTTTTTTTTAAATCAATGGTCTTATTGGGAAATTATCCAAATATCAAACAATTTAATAGTTCAATCATATAAAGAATAGTTGTATAATCATTATCAAAATCAATGTTAGAACATTTTCTCTTTTCTTGTATGACTTGTTATTAGCTCCCCTATCTCCCTTGCCCCTGACCTCCCCTGCCACACGCCCAGTGAATCACTAATTCAGTTACTATCTCTATAGATTCACCTGTCCTGGATTTCAAACACAGAACACATACAAAATAAAGAGTCAAACAAGCTAACAATAATGCAAAATAAAATAGAGGAAAACTCCAGTTGAAAAGAAAACAGAAAATATTAAAAATAAGAACAGCTTTAAAATGGGTTAAAGGGGAGATCAAATGATAAAATGTTAGAGTTTAACCTAGTTGTAACTGTCACAACCCACTTTGCTATGCAGTCTGCATGATAGCAAGGCTGTTCAATCACCATTCCATGGCCAGAGGACACTCACTGGAAGCTTCTTCCCCATGTATGTCTCTTTGCCTTCTTGTTTCTTTTAACTGATCGTATTCATCTAATCTCGGATTTCTTGAATTCGACATCCATGAATATTGATTGTGGATCCATGTAGGAGAAAATCCTTGATAATTTCAATCATTTCTCTGTTTATCATACTAACTATTGATCGAATTATGAGTATATTTGTTTTATTTACATTGAGTTGCACTCCGTACAGAAGGCGGCAATCCTTGATCTGTATCAGCAAGTGCTTAAGTTCTCCCCACTTTCAGCAAGCAAGGTTATGGTTGCTAATAAGCCTTTCTGAAATCCTGATGCCAGGTGCTTCTTTACATAGCCCAGCAAACACAGTGAATAAGTATGGTGAAAAGATACAACCCTAACACACTTTTTTCCTTATTTGACACCAGGTAGGATTCCTTTGTTCTATTGAACAACTGCCTCTTGATCCATATACATGTTTCCATGAGCATAATGAAATGTTATGGAATTCCCATTCTTCTCAAAGCTACACATAGTTTGCTATGATCCACAGAGCCAAACACTTTTGTGTTGTCAATAAAGCACATAGTTGTGCTAGTCTCTTTCAGCCAAGATCCTTTGACAGCAGCAATGATATCCCCATTCCGCATTCTCCTCTGAGTCTGTCCTGAACCTCTGGCAGCTTCCTGTCAATGTACTTCCGCAACCATTGTTGCATGATCTTCAGCAAAATTTTACTTGCACATGTTATCACTTTTAATGTACTATGATTTATGTGTTTTGTTGGGTCACTTTCTTTGGAATGGGTACAGATCAGTACAAGATCACAGAAGAGATGATGATTAAAAAGGTAGTACCCTTTACAATAGCCAAGCACAAATTGAAATACTTAGGGATATACCTCACTAAAAAAAATGAAAGATTTGTAGGAGGAAAATTATACAACTCTACTTCAAGAAATCAAGAGTGACCTCAACAAACGGAAGAGTATCCCATGCTCATGGATTGGCAGACTGAATATGGTAAAGATGTCAGTTCTGCCCAAGGCACTATATAAGTTCAATGCTATCCCGATATGAATACCACCACCCTTCTTCAAAGAATTGGAAAAACAGATTACCAACTTCATATGGATGGAGAAGAAGCCCAGAATTAGCAGATAACTCCTCATTAAGAAGGACAAAGAGAGAGGGCTTGTACTACCTGATTTTAGCATATACTATACAGCCACAGTAGTCAAACAGTGTAGTACTGGCATAATGACAGATATGCAGACCAATGTAAAATTGCTGAAGACACAGAAATTTAAAAAACATCTGCATACCGGCAACTGATCTTTGATAAGGGGTCAAATTATATCCAATGGGAAGCAGATGCCATATTCAATAAATGGTGCTGGAAAAATGGATATCTACCTGCAGAAAAAAATAAAAACAAGACCCTTACTTCACTCCATACATAAGAATAACCTCAAGGTGGATCACAGACCTTGAGAGAAAACCCCAAACAATTAGGGTCATTAATGAGAGAATTGGGACAAACCTGAGAACCTTGGCACAGGGAAAACATAGGCTATCAGAAATAGGGAAGGATACAAATACAAAGGAGTCACAAATAGACAAGTGGGATATACTGAAGATAAGTCACCTGTGTACATCAAAAGAATTCATCAAGAGAGTAATAAGAGAGTCCAAAAGCTGGGACAACATTTTTAGCAATGACACATCAGAGAAAGGCCTCATTACTAAAATCTACAATATTTTGCAAGCTTACAATAAGAGAAAAACTAATTGCCCACTGAAGAGGTGGGCAAAGGACCTGAACAGAAGTTTCTGAAATCCGAATGGCCAATAAACATATGAGAAAATGTTCCTGATCATTAGCCATAAGAGAAATGCAAATCAAAACAACTATGAGATATCACCTAACCTCCTCAAAGATAGCCCAATTCAAAAAATCAGAAAGCAACAAGTGTTAGAGGGGCCATGGTGAGATAGGAACGCTCATCCACTGCTGGTGAACCTTTAGGTATGTACAGCCACTATGGAAATCGATTTGGGGATTTCTCAACAGATGGAAATTGACTTACTATATGACCCAGCAATTCCCTTACTGGGCATATACCCAGAAGAGGCAAGAAACAAACCATGGCCAGACATCTGTGCTCCAATGTTCATTGCGGCATAGTTCACAACTGCAAGGAGTTGGAAACAACCCAAATTTCCATCAACAGATGAATGGATTAAAAACTGTGGTACATACATACAATGGAGTACTATGCATCGCTAAAAAAGCAGTGATGCATGCATGAAGCATATCGCCACGTAGGAAGAACTGGAGGAAATTATGCTAAGTGAAGTGAGCCAAGCACAAAAGGACAAGTAAACATGAGTCCGCTGAGGTAAGTATATATATATATATATATATATATATATATACACACACACACACACACACACACACACAGAAAAGAAAGGTAAGAGCAAAAGGGGCACAGGGAAAAAGCTACTGAATACAAACACTCCAGGGGTGAGGTCTGGGTAGTATGGCCAGGGCCAGACCAAATCCAGGGATACATATGGTAGCCAACTAAAAAGTGGGTGGAGGGAGGAAAGGGGAAAGAAAAAAAAAGATGTGTGATGGGGGAATAGGGCACTGACCCACCCAAGAGGAGGGTATTGTTTGTCTCTCCACAGGGAATGAAGGACCAGATAAAAAGCCAGTGCCAGACAAATGCAGCATGCCGGAAAAGAGTGGGGAGCCAGTGGAGGGGCCTGAGGGTTTGGCCCCCAAACCAGCTACATGGACAACTGCCCCTCACCCCAGAAGAATTTATTTGAGAGTACGGCACTGAAACTCAAGCTAGGGGAGAGGGGCATGTCAGATCAGCACAAATGGGAGCAAATGAAGGGGGAGGAAGAGAGAGTGGGGAACATCCTGGCCCACCAGGCCTGGAGGACAATAACCCTTCTCTGAACAGTCAATGAACAGAGTGGACAATATGGCTGATCCCACTAGGAGACCCATCATCCCTTGATGGCCCAGAACCCTAAGGGGGACAACACTGAGGACTCAGGGTCGGGACTGGCCGGGACTGACCCTGTGACACTGAGGCAAATCACTAAAAGTGTGCGACACAGCAACCATGGGAGCAGAGCAGGGAGTCCCCAAGGGAGTACAAAGGACAGACTTGGGAAGAGCATGGTACCCCATTAGACCTGACTGAAGGACACGCCTAGAGATAAAAACTCAGACCTTGATCTACTAACAGGTTTTTCTTTCTTTAAAAAATTTTTTTCTTTTAATTAATTTATTCTTCTATGGATAATTGGTTTCCTTTTTTGTTGTCATCGCTGTGTTCTCACTCATTGCCTATCTTTCTATGACTTGAGTTTTGGTGTATATTATTATCTCTACAGATCTATCTAGTTAAGATGGACTGGATGAATAATCTGGAGGAGAAAACAGTGGGACCAATGGTACCGGCGGGGGGGGGGGCACGGGAGAGGAGGAGGAGGGGTTAAGGATGTGGTACTGACCAAGCCAGGGACAGGGGAGCAATAAGTGATCCAAAATCAGTAGCAAGGATTGTGTATGAGACCTGGTAGGGATTCAGCAAGGGCAAGATAACCGAGAGAAATTACTGAAACCCAAATGAAGGCTGAGCATGATAGTGGGACGGAGGAAAGTAAAAGGAAATAGAGGAAAGAACTAGGTGACAAAGGGTATTTATAGAGGTTTAAAGACTGGAATGTACATATGTAAATATATTTATATAAGAGTGTGGGGAAACAGTTGTATGTGTATATATTTATAGATTTAGTATTAAGGCAGCAGATGAACATTGGGCCTCCACTCAAGCACGTACTCAATGCAAGAACACGTTGTTCTATTAACTTGGAATTCCAGGATGTACACCTTCCCAACATGATTGCTGAAGAAAAATGTATGCATAAGCAAATGTGGTGAAGAAAGTTGACGGTGCCTGGCTATCAAAAGATACAGTGTCTGGGATCTTAAAGGCTTGAAGATAAACAAGTGGCCATCTTGCTGAGAAGCATCAAAGCCCACATGGAAGAAGTACACCAGCCTGTCTGACCACGAGGTATAGAAGGGACCAGTTATCAGACATCAAAGAACTAAAAATCATATCAGCGAGTGCCCACCTCCCTGATAAGATCAATGAAGACAAACGTGTGCACAAGCAAATGTGGTGAAGAAATCTGATGGTGCCTGGCTATCAAGAGATACAGTGTCTGGGGTCTTAAAGTCTCGAAGATAAACAAGTGGCCATCTAGTTCAGAAGCAACAAAGCCCACATGGAAGAAACACACCAGCGTGTGTGACCACGAGCTGTCAAAGGGATCAGGTATCAAGCATCAAGGAACAAAAAATCATATCATTGTAAATGTGGGTGAGTGCAGAGTGGAGACTCAAAGCCCATTGGTAGCCCACCAGACAGCCCCTTACTGAAGGGTTGTGGGGAGGAGATGAGCCAGTCAGGGTGCAGCGTAGCAACGATGAAATATATAACTTTCCTCTAGTTCTTAAATGCTTCCTCCCCGCCACCCACTATCATGATCCCAATTCTACCTTACAAATCTGGCTAGACCAGAGGATGTACCTAGGTACAGAGAGGAACTGGAAACACAGGGAACCCAGCACAGATGACTACATCAAGACTAGTAGTGATAGTGGTGATGCCTGGAGGGTGGAGAGAATGTGGAGTACAAAGGAGGAACTGATTACAAAAATCTACGTATAGCCTCCTCCCTGGGGGATGGACAGCAGAGAAGAAGGCAGGGGGAGACATCAGACAGTGTAACATATGACAAAATAATAATAATTTATGAATGATGAAGGGTTCATGAGGTAGGGGGGAGTGGGGAGGGAGGGGGAAAATGAGCAACAGATATTAAGGGCTCAAGTGGAAGGCAAATATTTTGAGAATGATGATGACAACAAATGTACATATGTTCTTGACACAATGTATACATGTATGGATTGTGATAAGAATTGCATGAGCCCCTAATAAAATAATTTAAAAAGGAACCAGATGGTGACTGGCTATCAGAAAGAACAGAATCTGGGTTCTAAAAGGTTTATCTTAAAACAAGCAGCTGTCTAAGTGAGGTATCAGCGCCTCTACACAGAGAAAGCCCCAAATTCATTCACAGTGTCTCCAGTGGAGTTAGCGTCTTCTGAAGCCCTCAGATCGGGTTCTTTTCCAGTCAGTTGGCCAAGTAGCTATTTTCCTAATTTCTTGACATGGATGAGTGAGTGCTTCCAATGTTTCATCACTTATTGAAAGATGTAGGTAGACATTCCTCTCATGTGACACTGGTCGGTTGTTATGGGCCCACGAGGGGATCGTTTCCCTGGCCGATCTCTAAGTAGACTTCACAGTTCTTGGAGTACCTCGCCTGGTCTGTGGTGTTTTTCTCTGCAACTGAGTAGGGCGGGCGGGTGTAGCCTCCTTGGTGTGGAGCTCTGTAGCTGTCAGGGGAATTACCGTAGACAGAGAGATCGCCTTGGGGGGTGGGTGGATGTTCCCGCAGTAGCGGGGAGCCCCACCAGTGCTGGTCAGTCATTTCCCCCAGTCACTTGTAGGGCCTCAGGATTTAGGTTGCGGATTCCCCGACTTTTTGTAGGGGAGATCCCCCTGCTGCTTGGTGTGTGGAAGAGGACCAGCGTGATTCCCCAGCTGCTTGCCAAATCAATAAATGTGGGTGGGAGCTCCCCCAATTGGGCCTTCCTAGTTGCCCTAGGTGGAGGGGTGTGGCCTGGAGGCCGCTAGTGACTTGTGACAGGAAAGAGTGAAAGGAGAGGGCAAAGAAAGAGAGAGGAGACACAGACTGGAGCAATAATGCCTAGCAAACTGACACCCACTCACCCACGCACAACTAAAATGCACAGAGTAAACAAAGGTGAAAACAGTAAAAGAATAAAGAAAGAAAGAAAGGAAACAACTAAAAAGGAGCACTAAGTCTGCCGAGGCTGTGGTAGGAAATAGGGAAGAGCTTGAAGGAGAGGAGCAAAGAAGAAAACGTGTAAGAAGAGCACAAAGAAAGGAAAAAAGAGAAGAGAAAAGGAAGGAGAGGGAGAGAGAATTTTAGAAATAGTTAAAGAAACAGCTGACCCTGTGCTGTGCTGTGCTGTGTGGAGCACTGACTCGTCCTGTGTGCAGCACTGTCTTAGGGGTCAGGCTGCCCACGGGGGGACAGGGTTGCCCTAGGCCGAGTGTAGGGGTCTGGGAACCCGCAGTGGCTTGTGCAAGGAATGAGAGGGAGCAGAGAGAATCATACAAGCAGAGAGAGAAACGAAGAGAATAAAGACAGAAAGAGGAAAGAAAGAGAAAGAAGGGGAAAAAAACCCAACTGAGTTCAGTCTCTCTCTCTCTCTCTCTCTCTCTCTCTCTCTCTCTCTCTCTCTCTCTCTCTCTCTCTCTCTCTCTCTCTCTCTGCCACTATGTCAATGCTGACTCATAGCAACTACTGTGGGTTTCCAAGACTGTAACTGTTTACTGGAATAAGAAAACCCTATCTTTGTGTCATGGAGCGGCTGGTGGTTTTGAACTGCAGACCTTCTGGATTACAGTCCAACGTGTAATCACTACACCATTAGGGCAGTTTAGAATGTCCTTAAGCCTATTATTTAGGCATATACTTTTTATTCTGGGTGAAAATGTAGGGCATCTGGCAAATATGCCTATGCTTTGGTCAAATATGACGCACAGGAGCTTTGACTTTAATGATTCCAGATTCCAATTTAAAACATTTTAAGTGACGTTAATATCCACCCAGGGATAGTACTTGAGAGGAGGGGGCTTAAGAGAAAACCCACACTGCCTGAACTAAAGTAGAAGCCACCAGGTGCAATTCCCCCTTAGGCTTGCATTTTGTACACATGTAGAGCATGAAATATTTTGGTTCTTTGGGAGCTTTGAAGAGCTTGGGGCTGCACCAATGTGTGGAACCTTTGCACGGTTATCTAATTCTTGGCACAACCACACTGTTTGGCATAAATGAAGGCAGCACAGATATTTTAAAATTTAGTGGCAAAATGAAGCATAAAATTATATATCTTATCTAGATATAACCCCTTTGTTACCCTAGACTCTAGTTCGAAAATGTCATAGCATTTTAAAAATCAAAGAATTCATTTGCTGTGTTTCTTGAAAGGCTTGTGAAAGGGCAGTGAAGAAGCTGTCTAACTAAACGCTTTAATGTTCTTTCCCTTTCCTACCTCCTGTATGAATTTTATCCACCTATTTAAATCAGTTATTATTATTGTTCATATCTAGTTAGTCATTTACAGAATAAAATTGTTCATGTTCAGTTCAAACCAAAAGCATCAATTCCAGGTCAACTCAGTTCAAACCAGTAACCACCGGATGAAAGATGTATCATTTTGAAGACAGAAATTTTCTTTCTTCACAGGCCAAACTTGATATAAAAGTAGCTAATGGTTATGTATGGTGTTCTATATCAACTACTCGTTGTATGCTATATTATTTTAAATATATTGTTATCTATTGAAAACATTCAAAATCCAAATTTATGAAAAAGTAGAGCGATAGGAAAGTCAGGACTGTTCGTAAGATCCTAATCGATTAGGGTCATATGATGCTTTTGATTTTATGACATACTTAGACACACTGGTGCAGCCTTGAGACTTAGTCAGGGAATTATTATTATCCTTGTCTTACAGACTGAGAAACGGGAGCCCAGAGGAACCATGTGCTTAACCCATTATGGAATATCTTGAGATTTAAAATTATACTTACAGATATAGTTATCATTAATGAGCATGAAATGACTTTCACTGCTAAACACTTGACATGAAATTTTTCTTTCACTGCCTGAATTTCCCTACAAATTGGCTGTGATTGTCTCCACCCCACGTTTCAGGTGAGTAAATCAAGGGATTAAGAGGTCTGGGTCTGTGGGACAGCCAACGAGGGGAGGAGCTAGAACTGACCTGGATCTGTCGATAGTGTTTGCTTTGGGCTACTCTGCCAAACGAACACCCACGCCTTAGAACTGTCTGATTACGCTTTACCTTCAACTCTTTTATTTAAACAAAATCTCCAACATAAAGAATAGTTGCAGAAATAGTCAACACCTGTAAGTCATTCCTATAGATTCACCAAAGATTTCCATTTTGCCTCATTTGCTCTTTCCTTTCTGTCTCTGTACACTTTTTTGTTCAGGTTGAACCATTTAAAAGTTCGTTGTAAATAAATAAATAAATGAAAGTTATTTGAAGACACTATGTCTCACCCCTAAACTCTCAAGCACAGCTCTCCAGAGGCAGACGGACATGTTCTCCTGGCCTGCATAATTGCTACATTCTTATCATACCCAGAAAATTAACATTGATATCATTCTGTTACCCAAATTGAATTTCATGAGTCATCTCAACAATAGTCATTAGAATTCATTTTTCCTAAGCAAGTGTACAATGAAAATATTTTCAGGTTACTGTGGGCCTTCTGTAGTTGAGGCTCAACTACTTACATATTTTAAAATGTAGTCCCTAAACTACTTACATTAAAAAAAATTCTTTAATCATTTAGGACATTGGAATTTCTGACGAATCTGGGCAACTTGGCTTGAAAAGTGTGTCTGTTTCCTCTTTAGAAATAGAGAGCTAAGGGCCGGACCCATTACCAATTCCGTGGACAGCCCTCCCCTACCCCGCCCTGCCCCCCAAAAGAATTCACTTCAGAGGACAACACTGAATCTGCAGCTCAGGCAGAGGGACGTGTCTGATCAGAGCACACAGGAGCAAATGAAAGGGGAGGAAGAGAGAGTGGAGCACAACCTGTAAAGCCAATTGAGCCAATTGGCTTTTGTTGTTGTTGTTGGAGTTATTGTTTTATTTTCTATTGTTGCTTTGTTTTATTCTGTCTTGTGTTTGTGCGCATTATTATCTCAGCATGTCTGTCTAAATAAGATAGGTGGGATAAACAATTCGGAGGGGAAAACAATGGGATGACAGTTTCAGGGGAATATGGGAGAGGAAGAGGCTGGAGAAGGGTGGTGGGTGTTAACAAACCCAGGGATAAGGGAACAACAAGTGACCGAAAATTGATGGCGAGAAGGGTGTAGAAGGTCTGGTAGGGCTTGGTCAAGGGCAATGTAACTGAGAGGAATTAATGAAACCCAAATGAAGGGTGAACATGATAGTGAGGCAAGAGAAGAGTTCAAGGAAATAGAGGAAAGAACTAGGAGGCAAAGGGAATTTATAGAGATCTAAATACAGGCATGTACATATGTAAACATATTTATATATGATGATGAGAAATAGATCTATGTACATATATTTATAGATTTAGTATTAAGGAAGCAGATGTACATTGGGCCTCTACTCCAGTACTCCCTCAATGCAAGGACACTTTGTTTTAATAATCCAGTATTCTGAGATGCTCACCTTCCCAACACGATAACTGAAGACAAATGGGTGCATAAGCAAATGGTGAAGAAAGCTGATAGTGCCTGGCTATCAAAAATATAGCATCTGGGGTCTTAAAGGCTTGAAGATAAACAAGTGGCCATCTAGCTCAGAAGCAACAAAGCCCACATGGAAGAAGCACACCAGCCTATGTGATCATGAGGTGTTGATGGGATCAGGTATTAGGTATCAAACAACAAAAAAATCATATTATTGCGAATGAGGGAGAGTGTGGAGTGGGGACCCAAAGTCTATCTGTAGGCAATTTGACATCCCCCTACAGATGGGTCATGGGGAGGAGATGAGCCAGTTAGGGTGCAGTATAACACTGATGAAACATATAACACTTTTTTTTTGAAACATAGTGTTTCCTCTAGTTCTTAAATACTTCCTCCCCCAACTATCATGATCTCAATTCTACCTTATAAAGCCGGCTAGACCAGAGGATGTACACTGGTACAGATAGGAGATGGAAACACAGGGAATCCAAGACAGATGATCCCTTCAGGACCAGTGGTGAGAGTGGCGATACTGGGAGGGTGGAGGGAGGATGAGATAGAAAGGGGGAATCGATCACAAGAATCTACATATAACCTCCTCCCTGGGGGACAGACAACAGAAAAGTGGGTGAAGGGAGATATCAGAGAGTGTAAGACATCACTTAATAATAATAATTTATAAATTATCAAGGGTTCATGAGGGAGGGGGGAGAGAGTGGGAAAAACGAGGAGCTGATACCAAAGGCTCAAGTAGAAAGCAAATGTTTTGAAAATGATGATGACAATAAATGTACAAATGTGCTTGACACCATGGATGTATGTATGGATTGTGATAAGAGTTGTACAAGTCCCCAATAAAATTATTTTTAAAATAGAGAGATAAATATCAATTTCTGTTTTCAAAAGATTCATCCATCCACTCATCCATCCTTTTATCAAGGTTTACAGCGTATACAGTTTTGCAAATTACTAGAGTCATTTTCATTCATTGCAATGCCTTGTTTTTCAGAGAAGAACTGCATTCCTTGAGGTTTCCGATGACTGTAATTGCTAGGATTGTTTTCCTCCAGCAGCTGTGGGTGAATTTGAACTACCAAACTTTTGGCTAGTACTCCGGCACAAACTCTACCAAGGATTGAAACAGGCCCATAAACTAGCTCCTCCCAGAAGTAGTACCATCAGAAGATTCCATCACAGTGGACCCCTGCTTGTGAGAGACAGAAAGCTATGTAACTATAACGTGGGTAAGAGACCAATGGAAAGAGCCTAGGGTAGAGGTTGGAGGAGTGGAGATAGTAACTTAACCTAGCCACAGCACAGCACCCTCGTTGCTGCTGATCTAGAACCATTTTATCAGAGTAAGTAGAACTGTTAGGTAGTGAGAAACAGGGCTTGGGGGTTGTCCCTCTCTATGCCTGAAGACCCCTATTGAAGGTTGGAGGAGAATCAGGAGAGCCCTTAGCCAGCCACAAAGATTAACTGTACCTGTGCCAATTCAAGCCCAAACCAGGTCCAAACTAGGCCCAGGTGGGCTTAATTCAGCCAATCGGGTCAACCAATACCTTCAACCACACCTTCCAGCCATAGGCCTCAAGTACCTTGACTGTGACGCCAGCCCTCATCCCCAGAACCCCTTCTTCTTTACCCTTTGGCTCCTGTCCTGTTCTGCTCGACCTTGCTGCGACCACGTGTGAGTGTACAGTCCCATGAGGTTCCCAGTGTTCGGTGATTGTAAAACCTGAAACTTCTTCTGTCCTTTATAAAAACCCACTTGGATCATAAACCAGGATTTGGCGCAAAGTATTTATTGTGCGAAGCCAAGAACCAAGGCATTTCCCACCTGAGAAATCTAACAGAACCACCCATAAGGTTCCAAAGCGAACTCTCAGCTCTTTCCTCTGAGGGCAGCTGGTGGGCTAGAAACACAGAGTGCTCAGCCGCTGTGCCACTCGCGTGGTCTATGGAAATATTAGAAAGGTTTTACGAAAGTCGAGCCGGGAAACGAGCCAAATGGTCTACAAATAGAAGGAACAGTTTATGAAATGCACCGAGACATGGCCAAATGTGGCCATGGCTTCAGAACCTCAGGGTCAAAGCAGCACATTAAAGTCAAATAAGAATTCTTTTAAAAAATCTCCAGGAAGGCTCTCCGTGAAATGGGTTGGTGTCTATGCCAGAACACAGCCCTGTTAATGACAAGTAACTAACTTGTGACTAGTAATTTCTGATAATGAATCACTGACCCCATTAAAAACATATGCTTAAATGTACTGCTTTACAGCAAAAGGGGAAAATGTTAAATGCATTTTAAAATTATTACTCATCTTTCTTTTCTGCTTTCTCACAGTGCAGGCATGTATGAGTTATTTGTCTTGTCCCTCACTCATGGGCACCCATGGCACACTGTGCCGTCTCATAACTGCTTGTGGCTGAAACTGTTGCCATCCACAGGGTTTCACTGGTGGATTTTTAGAAGTAGATTCCTAGGGCTGTCTTCCTAATATTTTATTTTTGGGGGAAAAGTTGGCAGAATAACTACATTTATCAAATGCTAACATTTGGCCTTGTTGATTCTCTTTCATGGTCTGTGTGTGTGTGTGTGTGTGTGTGTGTGTGTGTGTGTGCGTGTGTGTGTATCTCCTCACGTATATGTAATATATGTGTGTAACACAAGGGGCTTTGGGAAGTGCCTGGACAATGGAATTAAACGATAATGGAAGTTTCTCATGAACTTTTGAAAGTCCCTTTGTATATCCATTGTGGCAGTTACATAATTACATCTCAGCTTGAAGTGTAGGGGTGGAGTCTAGCTCATCCACCGGGTCACAGCCTCATGGTGCCTTCTTGTGGGCATGATCATAACCTCCCTCTCTCTCTCGGTTTCACCTTCCTGTTGAAGAGTCATGTGGGGACCTCTGTGAGCCCTGAAGATGCATCGACCTCCTTGGAGCCACAAGACTTTGCACCCACCAGTCAGTGACCTTCCCTCATTCTGCATCACTGCATTTGGCTGTGTGAGTCTGAAGAGGGACTTATGGAATGATCTGGACTGGGCTGGGATGCTTTCTTGATACGTAATTACTTCTTGATAGGAAGCTCTCTCTTACACATATATGAGTGTCTCTGGATTTGTTTCTCTAGTCAACCTGGCCAAATACATCCATATAATGTTTTTGTTGAACTTTTGAAAAGAAAGTTGTGATTTTTTTCCCACAGGTCTTTCTGTACTATTGTGAGTATCTGAAATTGTTTTTGCCCAAGGCAGAAGACATTTTAGAGTTTTTAGTCTCACTTCTGTCCTCTCTTCAACTTTTCTTTTCTTTTTTTTTTTCATTTTTTTCTCTTTTCTTCTTTTACATTTTATTAGGGACTCATACAACTCTTACCACAATCCATACATATACATACATCAATTGTATAAAGCACATCCATACATTCCCTGCCCCAATCATTCTCAAGGCATTTGCTCTCCACTTAAGCCCCTTGCATCAGGTCCTCTTTTTTTTCCCCTCCTCCCTCCCCCTCCCCCCCTCCCTCATATGCCCTTGGTAATTTATACATCGTTGTTTTGTCATATCTTGCCCTATCCGGAGTCTCCCTTCCCCCCTTCTCTGCTGTCCCTCTCCCAGGGAAGAGGTCACATGTGGATCCTTGTAATCAGTTCCCCCTTTCCAACCCACTCACCCTCCACTCTCCCAGCATCTTCCCTCACACCCTTGGTCCTGAAGGTATCATCCACCCTGGATTCCCTGTACCTCCATCCCTCATATGCACCAGTGTACAGCCTCTGTCCTATCCAGCCCTGCAAGGTAGAATTCGGATCATGGTAGTTGGGGGGAGGAAGCATCCAGGATCCGGGGGAAAGCTGTGTTCTTCATCGATACTACCTCACACTCTAATTAACCCATCTCCTCTCCTAAACCCCTCTATGAGGGGATCTCCATTGGTCGACACTTGGGCCTTGGGTCTCCACTCTGCACTTCCCCCTTCATTTAATATGATATATATATACATATATACATACATATATACATATACACATATATACACATACATACACACACTTATATCTTTTTTTTTTTTTGCATGATGCCTTATGCCTGGTCCCTTGGGCACCTCGTGATCGCACTGGCCGGTGTGCTTCTTCCATGTGGGCTTATTTGCTTCTGAGCTAGATGGCCGCTTGTTCACCTTCAAGCCTTTAAGACCCCAGACACTATCTCTTTTGATAGCCGGGCACCATCAGCTTTCTTCACCACATTTGCTTATGCACCCATTTGTCTTCAGCGATCCTATCATGGAGGTGTGCAGTCAATGATATGATTTTTTGTTCTTTGATGCCTGGTAACTGATCCCTTTGGGACCACTCGATCACACAGGCTGGTGTGTTCTTCCATGTGGACTTTGTTGCTTCTGAGCTAGATGGCCGCTTGTTTATCTTCAAGCCTTTAAGACCCCAGTCACTATCTCTTTTGATAGCCGGGCACCATCAGCTTTCTTCACCACATTTACTTGTTCACCCACTTTGGCTCCAGCCGTTGTGTCGGGAGAGTGAGCATCATAGAGTTCCAATTTAATAAAAGAAGGTATTCATGCATTGAGGGAGTGTTTGAGTAGAGGCCCAAGGTCCTTCCGCCACCTTAATACTTGACCTATAAATATAGACACATAGATCTATTTCCCCATCCTCCTATATATATTTGCATGTACATGTCTTTGTCTAGACCTCCATGAATGCCCTTTGACTCCTAGCTCTTTCCTCCATCTCCCTTGACTTTCCTCCTGCCCTACTACCATGCTTCATCGCCACCTGGGCTAGAGTATACCTCTTCTTTAAGCAACCTTACCCTTGATCATTTCCCAGCAGGCCTGCCACTCCCACTTCTCTACCATTTGGGGTCCCATGTTTTTCCCTTGTCCCTGGGTTTGTTAACACCACTTCCTTACCCCCCCCTACCCCCCCCACCCCAAGTCCCCCCAAAACTGTCGGTCCCGTTGTTTTTCCTCCAGATAGTTCCTCCAGCCTGTCCTATTCAGACAGACCTGTGGAGTCACTAACATGCACGAAAACTAGACAGAGGAAAACAAAGCAACAGTATACAACCAGACAACAAAACAACAAAAACAAACCACTGACAAAGAACAGAATAAAACAGTTCACAAGAGAAAAGCTTGTAGTTAGTTCAGGGATCATTTGCTGGCCCTTAGGAGCGTTTTCCAGTCCAGTCTGTTGGGGCACCACGCCCTGGCCCCGAAGTCCACTTTCAGCATTCCCTGGGGACCTTGCCACTCCATTCCCTTGCTGTTCCGCTGCACTCCCCCAGTGATTTGCCTCGGTGTGGTGGGATCAGGTCAGGTGTAATTCCCACACTGTGTCTCCGGTGCTGTCCCCTGTATCGCCCTTAGTCACTGAGGGGCATCATGTCTCATAGTGGGGCCAGCCATGTTGTTCTCTCTGTAGACTGGCTGCTCTACTCAGGAACATCATCATCACGGCCTGGTGGGCCAGGCTGTGCTCCACTCTCTCCTCCTGCCCCTTCATCTGCTCCCGTGTGCTCTGATCAAATATGTCCATCTCCCAGAGCTGCAGAGTCAATGTCGTCCTTTGGAAAAAATTCTTTTCGGGGGAGGGGCAGGAATCCACTTAATTTATGGTGCTGGGGCCAGCCTCCCAGACCTCTCCACCGGTTCCCTCCTCCACACCGGGATATTGCGTTCACACCTTGCGACACTGGGTTGAAGTCTGGTCCCACTTTCCCTGTGGAGATATAAACAATACCCTCCCCTTGGGTGGATTAATGCCCTATGACCCCACTACCCTTTTCTTCCTTGTATTTATCCTTTTGTTTTCCTTTCCCCACCTCCTCCACCATTGTCTACCATGTACATCCCTGGTTTTGGTCTGGTCTCTTTCATACTACCCCGTCTTCACCCCTAAAATGTTTGTATATAGTAGCTTTTTTCCCTGTGCCACTTTTGCTTTTTTAAAAAAAAATTTTTTTTTAATTCTTACCTCAGCGGACTCATGTTGTACTTGTCCTTTTGTGCCTGACTTACCTCGCTTAGCATGATTTCCTCCAGTTCTTCCCATGCCGCTATGTGCCTCATACGTTCATCACTGCTCTTTAGTGATGCGTAGTATTCCATTGTATGTATATACCACAGTTTTTTAATCCAATCGTCAGTTGATGGAAATTTGGGTTGCTTCCAACTCCTTGCAATTGTGAACTGTGCCGCAATGAACATTGGAGCACAGATGTCTGGTCTTGGTTTGTTTCTTGCCT
The DNA here is from genome assembly GCF_050624435.1 of Tenrec ecaudatus. Classification (NCBI taxonomy): domain Eukaryota; kingdom Metazoa; phylum Chordata; class Mammalia; order Afrosoricida; family Tenrecidae; genus Tenrec; species Tenrec ecaudatus. The sequence continues at coordinate 115,160,848 of NC_134532.1, forward strand.
CTTCTGGGTATATGCCCAGTAGGGGGATTGCTGGGTCATATGGTAACTCTATTTCCATCTGTTTTAGGTATCGCCAGATTGATTTCCATAGTGGCTGTACGTACTTACAGTCCCACCAGCAGTGGATGAGAGTTCCTGTCTCCCCACAGCCCCTCCAACACTTGTTGCTTTCTGATTTTTTGAATTGGGCTACCTTTGAGGGTGTCAGGTGGTACCTCATTGTTGTTTTAATTTGCATTTCTCTTATGGCTAAAGATCGGGAACATTTTCTCATATGTTTGTTGGCCATTCGGATTTCTGCCCCTGTGAAACTTCTGTTTAAGTCCTTTGCCCACCTTTCAAGTGGGCTATTGGTTTTTTTCTTTTTGGAAGCTAGCAGAGTACTGTAGATTTTAGTAATAAGGCCTTTGTCTGATGTGTCATTGCTAAAGATGTTTTCCCAGTCTGTGGACTCTCTTATTACTCTCTTGGTGAATTCTTTAGATGTACACAAGTGTTTTATCTTCAGTATATCCCATTTGTCGATTTGTGCCTCCTCTGTGTTTGTGTCCTTCCCTATTTCTGATAGCCTGTGTATTCCCTGCGCCAAAGTTCTCCAGTTGGTCCCAATTCCCTCATTGATGGCCCTAATAGTTTGGGGTTTAACTTCAAGGTCTGTGATCCACCTTGAGTTTATTCTTGTGCATGGAGTGAGATAAGGGTCTTGCTTCATTTTTCTGCATGTTGATATCCATTTTTTCCAGCACCACTTGTTAAAGAGGGCATCTGCTTCCCATTTGCTCTTTTTGGGGCCCTTGTCAAAGATCAGCTGTGTGTATGCTGATGCTTTTATTTCTGGGTTTTCAGTTATTTTCCATTGGTCTGAGTATCTGTCATTGTACCAATACCATGCAGCTTTGAGAACTGTGGCTGCATAGTATGTGCTAAAGTCAGGTAAAGCAAGCCCTCCCACGGTGTCCTTCTTCTTGAGGAGCTCTCTGCTAATTCTGGGCTTCTTCCCTCTCCATATGAAGTTGGTAATCAGTTTTTCCATTTCTTTGAAGAAAGATGATGGTAATTGTATCGGGATAGCATTAAACTTATATAGTGCCTTTGGCAGAACTGACATCTTAACTATATTAAGTTTCCCAATCCAAGAGCACGGAATATTCTTCCATTTGTTGAGGTCGCTCTTGGTTTCTTGTAATAGTGTTCTATAGTTTTCCCTATATAGATCTTTTGTTTTTTCAGTCAAGTGTATCCCTAGATATTTCAGTTTGTGTTTGGCTATTGTGAAGGGTACCACCTTTTTGATCTCTTCGTCTGTGGTCTTATCTGATGTGTATAACAGTCCGATGGACTTCTGTTTGTTGATCTTGTATCCTGCCACTCTGCCAAACTCCTCTATTGCTTCCAGTACTCCCCTTGTGGAACTTTTGGGATTTTCCATATATAAAATCATATCATCTGCAAATAACGATAGTTTCACCTCTTCCTTCCCCAGACGAATACCTTTGATGTCACTTCTTTGCCTTATGCTGTTAGCTAAAACCTCCAGCACGATATTAAATAGGAGTGGAGACAAGGGGCATCCTTGTCTGGTTCCCTTTTTCAGTGGGATTGTGTTAGTCTTTTCTCCATTGACTACCACTTTGGCTGTTGGTTTTTCATATATAGCTTGTATTGTCTTGAGGAACTTTCCTTCCATTCCTATCTTCGCTAGTGTCTTAAACAGGAATTGGTGTTGGATGTTGTCGAATGCTTTTTCTGCGTCTATTGATATTATCATGTGATTCTTATACTTTTTCATGTCAATGTGACGAATAATACTAATGGTCTTTCGTATGTTGAACCATCCCTGCATCCCTGGTATGAATCCCACTTGGTCATGGTGAATTATTTGTTTTATATACTTTTGTATTCTGTTGGCTAGTATTTTGTTAAGGATTTTTGCATCAATGTTCATTAGGGATATCGGTCTGTAGTTCTCGATTCTTGTGGGATCCTTGCCCGGTTTGGGTATCAGAGTTATACTAGCTTCATAGAAGGAGTTTGGGAGTTTGCCATCTTTTTCTATGTTCTGGAAAAGTTTGTGTAGGATTGGTATTAGTTCTTCCCTGAATGCTTGGTAGAATTCTCCAGTGTATCCATCTGGTCCAGGGGGTTTTTTTGTTGGTAATCCCTTGATAACCTTTTCTATTTCTTCTATTGCGATGGGTCTGTTGAGATTTTTGATGTCCACCGAGGATAGTCTAGGGAGGGATTGTTTTTCCAGGAATTTGTCCATGTCTTCCAAATTGTTGAATTCATTGGAGTACAATCCTTCATAGTATTGTGTAACTATCCTTTTGATTTCATTAGGGTCTGTTGTAATGACCCCTCTTTCATCCCTTATTCTTGCTATTGAGATTTGTTCCCTCCTTTCTTTGGTTAGGTTTGCCAATGGTCTATCGATCCTGTTTATCTTTTCAAAGAACCAACTTTTAGCGATATTAATTTTTTCCAAAGTTTTTTTATTTTCCCTCTCCTGAATCTCAGCCCTGATTTTTATAATTTCTTTTCTTTTGCTATTAGTAGGGTTGTCCTGCTGACTCAGCTCTAGTTTTTGTAAATTTTGTGTCAGCGTATCCGTCATGTGTCTCTCTTCCTTTCTCAGGTGTGCTTGTATTGCTATGAACCTTCCTCTGATGACTGCCTTTGCTGTGTCCCATAAGTTTTGGTACGTCGTGTGCTCATTTTCGTTGGTTTCGAGAAATTTCCTGATTTCGTCTCGGATCTGCACCAGTATGCACTCCTTTTGCAGTAGAGAGTTATTCATCCTCCAATTATTTGCTCTTATTTTCTTTGTCTTCCTTTTGTTGATTTCCAGTCTTATGGCACAGTGGTCAGAGAGAGAGGTCTGTATTATTTCAATGTGCTTAAATTTATGTAGATTTGCCTTATGCCCCAGCATGTGGTCTATCTTCGAATATGTGCCATGAGGACTTGAAAAGAATGTGAAATTTTTTGTATTTGGATGAAAAGCTCTGTAAATATCTATTAGGCCAAATTGTCTAATTGTGGAGTTTAGCTCTCTAGTCTCCTTGTTGAGTTTCTTTCCCTGTGATCTATCTTTCTCAGTGAGTGGTGTGTTGAAGTCACCCACTATAATTGTCAAGTCTGTGATTTCTTTCTTAATCTTTTGGAGTGTTTGGTTCACGTATTGAGCTGGTCTCTCATTCGGGGAATATATGTTTACAATGCTTAGTGGTTCATTGTCTATCATTCCCTTGAGCATTATATAGTGTCCCTCCTTATCTCTTTTTATGGTTTGCACTTTGAGGTCAATTTTATCCGAGATAAGGATTGCAACCCCTGCTTTTTTTGTGTTGCTGTTTGCTTGGTAGGTCCTTCTCCAGCCTTTGATTCTCAGCCTATTTTTGTCTGTAGCCTTGAGGTGTGTCTCCTGTAGGCAGCAAATTGATGGGTTGTGTTTTCTAAGCCATTCTGCAAGTCTCAGTCTTTTAATGCCTGAGTTCAGGCCATTGATATTCAGGGTTATTATCTCCATGTGCGGACTCTGTGATGCCATTTTATACTTTTTGTGTTGGGAGTTTTCCTACTTTCCTTTCTCATTAGTGTGTGTTTTGTGTGTGTATCATTCTTGACTTCTTTCCATCCTTAAGTCATTGCTATCTTGGGGTCTGTTTTCTCTTTGTTGTGCTCTGGGTGAAGTTGTTCTATGTGCTGGTGTCTTATTTGTGCTTGGTGAGTGTTGTTCTTCTGCCCATACTGAGTCGGCGAGGATCTTTTGTAATGCTGGGTTTGTTGTAACGTATTTTTTGAGTTTTTCCTTGTCTGGGAAGACTTTTACTTCTCCATCGATCTTGATCGATAATTTGGCTGGGTAGAGTATTCTTGGATTTGCGTTGTTTTCTTTCAATTTTTGGAATATGTTACTCCACTCTCTCCTTTTTTTCATAGTTTCTGCTGATAGGTCTGAGCATATCCTTATGTGGGAACCTTTATATGTGATTGCTTGCTTTTCCCTAGCTGCTCTCATGATTTTCTCCTTTTCCTCAAAGTTTGAAAGTTTAACTATTATGTGCCTTGGTGATTTCTTCTTGGGGTCCCGTCGTGCTGGTGTTCTTTCAGCCTCCTGGATGGTTGCTTGGTTTTCATTCATTAGGCTGGGGAAGTTTTCCTCCAAGAATTCTCTCGCTATTGTTGCAGATGACTTCTTTGTTGTGTCTTCCTCCGGTAGGCCAATAATTCTAATGTTGTTCCGCTTCATAGCATCAGACATAGCTCTTAGGTTTTCTTCGGCTTCTCTGATGCTCTTATTAGATTTTTGTTCACGTTTATTAAAGTCTGCTTGGCTGTCCTCCACGCCACTGATGCGGTTCTCTGATTCCTCCTATCGATTCTCAAGGAACATGATTCTGCTATTGTGTTTCGTTACCTGCTCCTCAAGCTCCTGTATTTTCCTTTGGTATGTGTCTTTTATATCCTCTATCATTTCATCCTTTTTCTGTAGTGTTTCCCTCATATTCTGCATCGCTCCAAGCACCATTCTGAGAGCTTCTTTGTATGGCATCTCAATGTCTGCTTCTTCTATGTATGTTGTTATGTTCAGGACATCTTCTTCCTTTGCCTTTTGTTTCTCTTGTTTTTTCGTTGAGGTCATTGGGGGTGATGGCTGTTTGCGTTGAGTTGTTTTTGAGGGACCAGGTGCCATTTTCTAGTCTCTCTCTGGAAGACTTATAGGAATTCTTCTTCGATCTGCCTACAGCTGATTTTGCTATGGGATTAACCTACCACTTTATCTTCCTGTGGCTTCCCTATTAGGGGAGTGCCCCAGATGGCAGATCGACTGCCTGCACCAGTGTTGCAGAGGCTGGGCTGAAGTTCCCGATATTGGTTTGAATATTGATAAGTGTTGGCTGAGCTGCCTTTTGTCCCCAGGTACACAGGCAGGAACTCCCTGGTGAGAAGTCTGAGGAGTTTCCCCTGGAGAGCAAGCAGGCCTTACCCTAGCCTTGGGCTATCTATGCAGGGTGGAGCTCACCTAGCTGGGTGTGACCCAGGCGCAAATGCCCTAGGGCAATGGGAGTGCCCCGTAAGTCCGCAATGGAGTGTGAGAGAGCAGGGCAGGAACAAGGGGGGTGAGAAAAATCAAAAAGTGAGACTAGACTGTGCAGGGGTACAGGGAAGCGAGGGAAGCAAAAGAAACTATGTAGCTGAGTCCCACTCCCTGCCTGTGGATCTACAAGGGCTTACTCCCTGCCCCAAGCCCCAGTGGTAGTTCGCAGCTGAGCCCCAAGAAGGGTCGCAAGAAAACTGCTGAGCCACCCCCAGAGAGCAGAGAGGGGGGACAGAGAGCAGAGATGTTAACAGACGCCGCCGTGTAGCTGAAGCTTGATCCCTGCCTATGGAGCTGTGGGGGTTTGGGTTTATTCCCTGCTCAGACCACGCGGCGCGGCTGTGGCTGCGGCTGTGCCTTGAAAAAGCCCCTGCGCAGCCTTCCAAGGCTGTGTGGGAATATAAAGCAGAGACGCAAACAGAAGCAACAATGTAGATGAACCCCGATCCCTGCCTGTGGAGCCGCAAGAGTCCTGTTCCTGCCCTGAGGCAGATAGGGAAAAACTGTGGCTGTACTGAGACCAGGCCCTGCTACAGGCTCCAAATGGTCCCGGCTTGGGCAGATCCGGCAACTGGACTAGGGTCGAGCCCTAGCCGGCTTCCACTGAGGTAAGCCAAAAGCCCCCAGCCCCTCAAAACCCCGTGGATCTGTGCCTACTTATCTTTATGATGCACCTCCTGCGATCCAGTGGCGTTGAATTTCACTCTGAGCAACTCTCCTGGGCTGGATTCGGCGGAGTCCCTCTGGTGTGTATCACTCCGTCGCCATCTTCCCGGAAGTCTCTTCAACTTTTCACACAACTGGTAGAAGATCACTTTGTAATAGCATATTTGGTTCCAAGACCAGCCCCATTTCGTAATATGTTAGTATGTCCTTTAGCAAGTCATTTAGTTGTCCTCAATGTCAGTATCCTAATCTGCAGAAACCTTTCTGTAAACGGGATTTTCTATTTACATGTACATATGATCCACGTTTATTAACATAAAATAACATTGAGTCATCAATTGCTACTCAGGAGCCACCATGGAAACTGTGTCATCCTCATAGCTGTTGGTCGATAGAACCACAAGGTGGGTGAAGTTTTAGACCGTGTCTTAGTTTGGGAGCTCTAGAGAAGCAAAATCCGCAAAGTTTACCTATGTCTGTATGTACAGAACAAAGTCTGGAGCAAGGAAATGGATCGCCCCATTTCAGACAAATACAATCCGAATAGAGGTAGGTTTCAAGTCCATGGGTAATACGTTAGGCTTTGGTCTTCTCCAGACTTTCATATTCTCAGAAGACCACAGGCGGGTGTCTGTAGAAGCAGATGAATCCATTATCAGTAGATAAGAAATGTAACTGGAAAGGTGAAAGAATCTCAGGCCCTCAAGTCAGATGGTAGGCCATTGGCTCCAGTCCAAAGAACCAGAAGTTGATGACATATATGCTGTATCCAGGTCCAAGAGAAAAAAGCAAACAATTTCCCCCAAAGCATCCACTTATCTAGAAAGAGTGCCACAGTCCCAAGGAAACTTCTGTTCAATTGCATCCGGGCTGTGACCTGAGTAGGGTTGTTGTACCTCATCCCAAACCTCATACAGCTAATTGGCTGCTCAAAGCAGATCCCGTCCTGGAGTTGAATACATTGTATTGGGTCACATCACGGGGTTTCAGCTGCCAAATCACTGAGAGTGCTGGCCCAGCCAAGCCAACACAAAACCTAATTATCACTGGTTCCTGAATGCAAGTCTGGCAGCAAGTCAAACTCACCAGCAGCACCACTCATCACTTGTCTGCCAGTGTGTCCTATTGTGGTGGCTTATGTGTGGCTGTGACTCTGGAAGCTAGGTCACTGGTATTTCAAATGCCAGTAGGGTCCCCCAAAGTGAACAGGTTTCAGTGGAGCTGCACACTAAGAAGAGCCAACGAAGAAGAATCGGGTGCTCCCTTGAGCGGAAGGAGGCCCTGGATATCGTACACATAGCATGGAAACATTGCCAACGACTGAAGGCCTGGCGAATAGAAGCAGCTCCGTGTTGGAGACAGTGCCACTGGATGGGCCCCTTGGGTCAGAAAGCACTAGGAATATGCCTTCGGGGGAGCTGCTTTTGCAAAGTAAAGTTGACCACGGTGACATGAATTGAGTGAAGTCTGTGGGATGGATGCTTCAGGATCTGCATTTGCTAATGAAGTGAGAAGAAACATTTTCAAAAATCTACTAGTAATTGGAACTTGGAATGAGACCTCGAACAGTGTAAGATATGACAAAAATAATTTATAAATGATCAAGGGTTCATGGGGGGGAAGGAAAGAGAGGGGGAAAATGAGGAGCTGATATTAAGGACTCAAGTAGAAAGCAAATCTTTTGAGAATGATGATGGTAACAGATGTATAAATGCCCTTGACACAATGGATAGATGTATGGATTGTGATGAGCTGTATGAGCCCCCAATAAAATGATTTTTTTAAAGTATGAATCTAGGAAAATTGCAAGTTGTCACAAGTGAAATTCAATACATAAAGGTTGATAGCCCAGGCATTAATGAGCTGAAGATCATGGATTGCAGCCTGCATTACAACTCAATGTAAAGAACAAAAATCCTCAGAACTTGCCCAATAGGTAGTGTTATAATAAACAGAATCAAGATCGAAGTTATCAAGTGTTCCGTTTTGCTTGGATCCACAATGAATGCTCGTGCTCAGCAGTCCAGTCAAAGGCGCATTGCATTGGGTAAGTCTGCTGTACAAGACCTCTTCATAAAGACTTAAAGGACAAGGATGCAACTTTGAGAGCTATGGTGGGCCCGACTCAAGCCATATTTTCAGTTGCCTCATATGCATGTGAAATTTGGACATTGAAAAAGGAAGATGGAAGAATAATTGGTATATTTGAATTGTGGGGCTGATGAAGAATAATGAATATACCATGGACTCCCCAAAGAACAACAAATCTATCTCAGAAGAAGTACAGCCTTAGAGGCAGGGAGGGTGAAACTTTGTCTCACATACTTTGGACATGTTGTTAGGAGAGACCAGTCCTTGCAGAAGGATTTCATGCTTGGTCAACTAGAGGGGCAGTGTGGCAATGAGGCAGACCCAAAGCATAATGGATTGACCCAGTGACTGTAACAGTGTGCTCAAATAGAAGAACAATTTTGAGGACGGCACAGGAGCAGGCAGTGTTTTGTTCTGTTGTCCACAGGCTGCTGAGTCAGACTGACTTGATGGCACCAAACAATACGAAAGTGAAGCATTCAAGGATGAAATGACATTGATATGACAGTGATGTCATTCACAGGCGGAAACCCTAGTTAGTCAGGATTGGGATGGCAGGTTTGGGGGAGGAAAGAAAGGTGAGACTGAGACTTGTTTTGAATGTGGTAAATTTGGGTTCCCTCATGACGTCCCTTGGATTTTTTGATCACAGTATGGAAAATGGGGAAGTGTGGTTCAAGGGCACCAAAGGAGAAGAGAACTTCAAGAAAGTGAGTGTAGGCACCACTGCCAAGTGCTGCCGTGGTAATGATACGTGGTGATGGAGCATGGGAGCCATATGCAAAATAATAAAAGCCTTCAAAAGAGTGTCTTGGTAGAAGAGTAATGTTAACATCCCCATCCTCAGCCAGTCCTGGGGCCTTGGGGCTTGGCTCAAGGGGAGTCCCTCTGGGACATGGGGGTACAGTGAATGGTATGACCCTTTGCTGGGCATGCCTACACAGTAGGGTAAGCTGGGCCCCACTAGAGTTTCCCGCATGGGCTCCAATAAATTTCTTCCCTTTTGCTTAAAAAAAAAAAAGAGTGATATTAAAATGCAGAGTTAAGATTGAAACCGTGATGGTAGTGTGGCATTGTATTAAGATGGAGTAGTAAGCTCCTTCCTATGTTCACAACAAGAGTAAAAGCTGTTGCTAAAGCTGCTTTTGTATAGCCAAGCACCATGAGATTTGGTTTCTTCAGATGAAGGTTTAGGGACATCTTCATCAGACACCCCAATTATTGGCCTAATGGGGTTGCTAGTGCTCTGAGAGTTTGTGGGTGGAATCCACTGGAGGCCCCACAGCTGGTTTCTCTTGGCCTGGAGCACCGGAGGGAGGAATAAGAAAAGGCGATGGAATGTGTGGCTGATTTTCCTCCTGATCCATGCCTTTGTCAAGAGACCAGAACAGGGTGGCGCCTTTCGACCATGTCTAGACATTTTAATCCAAGATTCCATAGCATGATCCTTATCAAAAGGGAGTGAAGTACAGAACAATAGTTTTGATTCCAGTGGAATCCAGTCTTTCTGGAACCACGGAGTCTGGTTGAACCTTTGAAATCCCTGTCCTGAAGACCTTAAAAAGCCAGGAATATCCCCTGGAATCACCTTTAATCCAAACAATAGTTTAATTAATAAAGAACATCTGCCTTAGACTTTCTGCTCTTCTGTAGAACTACCTGTAATGAGCCATCTTGAGCAACTTGAAAAGGTTGGGGAGACTTGGTTGTCAGGAGTTTCTGTTAATTGTGGGGGGGATTGTTAATGTTTAAAGTATTAATTGTGCAGAAAAGGAAGATGAAAACAGTTGTGAGGCTTGAAGAATATAATCAGTTTCATTTAAATACACCTGTAGAAATCATTGAGTTGGTGTACATTTGTAATGAGAAAAATAAAATATGTAAATCCTATTTTAAAATAAAGAAAGACATTGAAAAGTAGTATGGTAAGAAGACATTGTAGGTTGGTCGTTCCTTCTAGGTAGAATAGGGAAAATAAATATTAAATAGTAAGAAAAGTCAAAATTATCTTACACTAAAGTGCACTAGAAGCATCTGGAATTTTGCTGTAACACACATTTATGGAACCCACCCCCAGAAGTTCAGACTCTGTAGGCAAACATGGAGCCTAGAGTCTACATTTGTAAGTTATTCTCAGTGTTGTTGCTGCTACTGCTCCTTTGGGGGTAAATCAGGGCTCCTTACCACAACATTATGGATTTTGGGGAACAAATCATTTGGTATTGTGGGGGCTTTCCTGTGCATTATAGGATCTTTTCAACAGACCTGCTACTACTCACTAGATGCCACTAGCATATGCCAAGTTGTGACAACCAAAAGTGTCTCTAGGCATCACCGAATATTCTGAGAGTTAAAATTGCTTCCAGTCGAGAACCACTGATGGACAGGTCAACTTATTGGGAAGAGACAGTGCGAGCAAACCCACAGCACCAGCAGAAGGGCATGGTCTGGAAGATAAAGTTTATGCATAACAGTGAACATTGGAAAAGAGCCTACCAAGGGCCTAGTACATCCTGAGTTGTGCATTTGTTACGTGGAAATTAAATTATTACATTATAATGAAAGGCTCTCCTTTCAGTTCCAAATGTCCTAACCATGGGCTATCAAGCTGGAACGGACATCGCTGTAATTCCAGGCTGTTTCCTGGATTCTATATCCTGGTACTCCAAGAATGATTTTTAGTAAATCATCCTCAATTGAGATCCTCAAGGAGATGGATTGACAAACATGGCAGCAATAATGAGCATCAGCATAGCAATTGTGAGGTTGGAGCAGCACCGGGCAGGGTTTCATTCCGTTACCCAACCGACTGGACAGCACTTAACTATAAAACAACATCCTCAATTGATGACTGTCTCTTCTTCTTTTAAGATGCAGGCTTCCAGGAACACAGCCTCACTGATGTTTGCATCCTCCATTGTGACTTCATCAGAAGGTCCCTCCATTTGTTAGGCAAAGAAATATTCTGGGCTAGGTGGGTAAGTTTCAATATTCCACATCAAGTATTTTTTAAAAGAAAAAATATACAATGGAACATAATGCGTGGAGATCTTCCAGGCCCTATGATTATGAACCTTTAAGCCTTCCACTAGTTGGTTGTTTACAGAAATATTACAACCATGTTACTCAAATCGAGGCTCCAGGACAAGCCACATCAATCAGCCACGCCTGGTGATCAAGCCAGAAAGGCAGAATCTTAAATTCCATCACAGATTTACCCTTTCAGAAGCTGTCCAGGTGATTATGTGGCTAGTAAAGTGTGAAAAGCACGGAGTTAAAGTTCTGAGTCCCTAGTTATGCATACGTGCTCAACTGATAAAGTTGAAGGTTCAAATCCACCTTGAGCCACCTTAGAAGAAAGGGCTGGCTACATGTTTCTGAAAACACAGCCACTGGAAATTGCACAGGTCCCGATTCTACTGACACACAGGAGTTGCCAGGAGTCAGCGTCAACTCCATAGAGAACCATTCATTTGGGCGGTGGGGGGGGGGAGTTATATAATAAATTCATTTTCCATTTAGCAATTCCTGGACATTTTGCTTTGTGACATTAACTGTAAGCTCTACAAGGTAACAGAACTCTTTCATATTTTCACTTGACCCTTCTTATTTCTGTCTTCAGAACTTCAGCCCTGGGCAAAGGTTGCCCCCCAGACCTCGTACGTGACCTCCCTTGGATAACTGTTCACCCCATAAACTTGCCTCTTGTTTGGCTTAAGGTTGACCTTGGGAGTGAATTCAGTTCCAGGTTTCCAGGGTTATGTGGAAATGCCATAGTCTTGAGGTGCCCTGTGACATAGTGGGTTTCACATTGGCTTGTTAACCAGATCAGCAGTTTGAAACTACCAGCTGGTCCTTGGGAGAAAGATGAGGCTTTCTACTTACAAAAAGATTTAGTCTCAAAAACCCCTAACAGCATGTTTACTCTGGTTTATAAGGTTGCTTAAGTTGAAATTGATTCGATGGTAGTGAGTTTGCTTTTCTGCAAACTGGGAGGTCCCACCATCTGTGAAACCAGTAAGGCTGCCCACCACTGCCCACTTTTTTTTTTAAATGAATTTGAGTTATGTTCACATTCTCCTCACATTATGTCCAGGACTTTCTACTGTGGCCCCTTTCAGAGTAAATGGCCTTGGTGGACAGGTACCATCTAGTTCTTCTGGTTTCAAAGATGCAGCCTTCCATGACTTACTGTGGCCTTCAAAGCCCCCCAAGGCACTGCACACTACTGATCAGAAAAGGAAGTCTACATTGAGTTAGTTGACTTTCATAAATAAATGCCCATCTTTAACTTTACACTGAACTCTAAAAAAGGCAAATCTGCTGTTGTTCTCCAAGCCACGCATAGTTGTTGCTCGGTGTCAAGCCCATTCAGGTTCATAGCAGTCCCAGGCTAACAGAGTGGACCTGCCACATGGCTGCCTAGGCTGTCACCTTTAGGGAAGCCGACCTGCAGGTCCCTCTCCTGGGAAACCCATGGGGGCCTTTGAACTGCCAACCTATTAGCCAGCAAGCCCTTAATCAGATGTGACACCAGGGCTCAGGGCTCTTTAAGCACTGAACTCCTTAAGTTCAGTGTCCTAAACTCTATTAAGTAAATCAATGAACCGAACCCTGGAATTTCATACTAGCCTGCTTCCCCACCGGCCACAAATGGGTCTCAGAAGAGGTTTAACTTTTTAATAAACACAACTCAGAAAATATGAACCTTCTCAGGGCTCGATGATTAAGAAGGATCCTGTTTGTTTCGAGATTGGAAGCAATTCATTCCGGCTGGGCCTTCAGCTGAGACTTTGCATCTCCCACCCAGAATAACTGAATCAAAATCTAGTTAACAAGATCACAAGGGGATTCTGAAAGAGATAGTCGGCTCTGTAATTCATGTATAGTATACATTGATTCAGTGTAGAAGCTAATTCTAAGCAGAGTGCTTGAACAAACATTGGTTTGAAGCTTTGGTCTCTTCTTCACCTCAAGCATGAAGTGTTTATTCACCCCAGATGTGAGTCTCCCACTTGGTAAGGGCGTTCTGAGTTATGCTGCAGAATTATAGAAGACATGTATAATCTGCATTGTGCAGGGCTGACACTGAGGCCACACAGAGGATCTTAGTCAGAGGGACAATTGTGAATGTGGCTCAGGATCTGGTAGTGTTTCCTTGTGTTGGAACGGGGTCGCCACGGTTCGGAACCGACTCAATGGCTCCTAACAACAACAATAACATGATTCTGCAAGACTGAATTTTCATCTTTTAATTAATATATATATTTTAGGTAGCTGTCTTCATCAGATATGTTTGCTGGTGTATAAGTAAAATATCAGAAATGAACAGCATCACTGAAATTAAAAACACGGCTCACCTAAAATTAAAATTTACTCATGCATTTATGTATAGCTTATCTTGCCTTTCTATAAAAGGATTCGAGGCAAATATATATAATAAATCATAAATCAACTTGCTAAGGAAAACCTGGGGATCTTTTCATCTCTTTCCCAGTGCATGCTAATTAAAAAGTCTCACATTTTATCATCTAGAAAGTAAAGTCATAATCTCCCTTCTCCCAAAGGGCATCCCTACAATAGATGGCTTTTGTGAAACATCAATGTCCCACCCCAACCCTCCCAAGCACAAGAAATAAAACTCGAAATAATCAGAAGCAAACCATTGGCATTATTAACAGTGTCTTTAATTTACAAAGAATTATTTTTATTTGACTGCTTTGGAAAATCACTAACAGTGGTAACTTTATAAAACATTAAATAATAAACAAGACAATGTTATACAGTACTTTGGATAACTTCTTCCACCAGCTTAGTGCAATGTATTATTGGCACCTACAAGTGAAAGTTTTAATTATTTCCCCTTTTCTTCTTCAGCTGTGCAGTTACATGACCAAAAAGGAAAGTTATCATTAAAAAAAAAAAGATCTCAGGCCCTATTTTCTGGACCCTGCTCAAAGGTTCAATGATTGAAATCCCCCTCTAACCTACCCACCCCTCTCCACCAAGTGAAATTACGAAAGGCATTCTCTCATTTGTTCTCACACACCTACACAAACTACAGTCTCATGGGAGCTGAGAGATTTCAAACCCTAAATCAAATTGAATTACACTGATTTCGTGAAGGGAAACCTTAGGCAGTGCAGTATTTCAGTAGTCAGGTTAAGTTCTCACATACGTGGCTTAGAAAATGTCCCAGGGAAAAAACAACAGCTGTGAACTGGGTCCCTGGACCAAGGTCTCTGAAAATCCCAATCTTCTTCTGCTGACCATGTTAAGAGGCACCACAACTTTAAGATATTACTAAGTATTAAAATACCTAAGCTAATCTCTTTGGAAACAGTTTCTTTCTTTTCCTGGTTTCTTCTGCTTCTGTTTACCACTGCTGGGGTTAGCATAAGGGAGACCTACTTTAGGGAGTTGGCCACTTGGTTGGCCCCTTCTGGCCCTTCTCAGTGACTCATAGAAGTTCAACAAGGAAATGTCTAACTTAGCTCCTGGCCTAGTCTAAAGTACTTTGTCCTTAAGAGCGCCTCTGAATTCCTGTGCACTGAATGGTGATGATCAAAACCTTTGGAGGACTATGCATTATTCTGACGTGGAGGCATCAGAACATCTTTAACCACCTTACGTCAGTAAGGTTCGAGTCCATTTTTTAGACGCCTCCAATAAAAGAATTCACTCTTTTGATAAAGGGTTCTGCTTTCACAAGTGTCCCTGCCAGGAAACGCTCCCTCACGCTGCAGACTAAGCCTGCTTCCTCCGGTGCTATCCTTAGTGCACACGGAGGACAGCTGCTGGCCACCCTCCCCGGCCAACCCACCGTGCACTTGAAAACCACCAATGCTTTGCCCTCAGACCTCTTCTCCAGGCGGAATAATCCCGGTTCCTTTACCTTTTCATCACAGATCTTTTTGTCCCACCCTTTAATCAGCTTTGTGAGTCCTGGCCAAACAGCAGAAAATAGTTGATTACTCGAGCGGAAATGGAAAGATAAAAGAGCTGCAGGAGTAAGTTGCTTTTCCAAAGCTATAGATATGTACGGAAATGTATAGCTACACTTCCATGCGCACACAGACATAGTTTTTAAAAAGGAACATAGACAGGGAGGAAGTGTAGTGAGGGGTTCACGGAGCTTAGTTCAGACTTCAGGCTTGCCTTGCTCCAGCTGCTATGGGTGTTGTTAATCTCAGTCAATCATGCAAAGCCTGAAGGAACAGGTTTACTTGTCCCATCCTGACGTGTCTGCACACACGTTATGAACTCGGCCTGCCTGAATTCAGATGAATAAGAATGAACGTGAAATCTGTCCAAGGAGCATCCCTCCCCTCTGCTCCCGTGCATGAACCGAAGCCCTTCCGTAAAACCAGAATCTTCACCAAGCTTCTTACATATTGTCAGAGTGCCACGTCCTTGTGATAAAAGCTGCTGTTTTGAAGTTGTAACCTAAACCGGGAGCGGTGTATGCGTTCATGGTCGTTTCTTGTCTCCGCGGATGGGTTGCTAGCCTTCGTAGAGATCAAGCTCAGTGTCGTTAAACACAAAGAAAGCCTTCACTTCACTGCAGCCCTCGGACACGCCCTCCAACTTTCATTTGCTGCCAGTGGAAGGTCCTGAAACAGGATGACTTTACACCAAGCTGCCTTCTACCTTGCAACTAGAGTCGGTAAATATCAGGTAAATATTGATAGCACATTGACACAAAACACACTACTACTAACGAGGTCCGTGCCCACTCTACACAATTGTCTTCAAAATAAGATACAGACAACCAGGTCAGAATAAATGCATCTTGGTATGTGACACGCCCTTCTTGTATAAGAAGTCAAGAGTTGAGGTCCAAGTCAGAACTCACTTAGAGGAGGAGGGAACCCACTTCCCAAGCACTCCCGGTACAACACTGAGCAGACAGCACGATGGCCAATAGCACAGAAGCTTTCTTTTGAAAACTTTTCTCTAATGTGTTACAAGGAGCACCTTTTGACCTTTACATGAAGGGTGGGTGGGTCACACATGCGGAAGGCATGGGTGGAAGGTCACACTAAACCATGACTGCGATGTGTAGAGGTGCCCCTTATAGTTCAAGGAGGCTTCGCTGTTCACTGGAATTGCACACAAACAGGCCAGCAAGAGCGGGGTCACCGGCCAGACTTTCCCCTGACCCACTCTTCTCCGAGGCCTGCTACGAGGGAGGAGAGGCGGCGAGGATGGGGCAGCACGGGACTTCCGCGCTAGTTCGGGAGTCGAGAGGATTCTTCAGAGCAGTGGCCTCTTTTCAAGCTCACATCATCCAGTCCGATCTCCCCAGTGTGGCCACGCCTTTTTTCACCTTTGAAGATGACCTAGGGAGAGAACGCACACGCCAGTCAAGCCGCCTCTGGTCCTCTCCAAGGTCGCTCATTCCACAAATCTCTAACAGCTAAGTGTTAGGCTTTTTGTCCAAGGAAAAGCCTGACGCACAGCCGCCAGGGTCTCTGTGGAAGAAGGGCATGCTTTGGGGTGAAAATGGATATCACCAAGTAAGCTGTGGTTCCGTCCACAGCACTCCCAGCTAGCGAACCTCTAAAAAGCTGCTCCATCGAAGAAGGCTCCTGAAGAGGACACTTCTGTCATAGATTATCAAGGTCAGAGGCAGAAGAGGGGGCTGGGAAATGAAGGTGCAGAAATGCAGAGGCACAGATCTGGAGGTCGAAATTAGGCAGCCTATCTTAGAAGTTGCTTCATCCTCCCCTGTGGAGTTAACCTGGTTTTGCTACTTAAAATTGGGGGGTGGGGTGGGGTGGAAATTAAGCATCACCGTCTTATCCCGATGTGATCTATGTAAAAATCCGAAATTTCACTATCCTTCTATATTTATCTTCTATAAAGCATCCCTGGTTCTTTGAAAAAATAAAAAGGAGAAAGCCTTCAGTGCTATGACTTGAACCAACTGATTATCTTTATTGCTCTAAGCAATATAAATATGAGGAAAAAATTATTAAAAAATCAGACTGTAAACCATATCCAAATATCACCACTGCAGTTTGAATGAATTCAAATTAGAATTGTTCCTACAAATGCTACGTTGAGACATAGGTGCAGGATCTTCTAAGAGCAAATATTGTTCAAACATCAACACAAAAAGACCTCTCCAACTACAGCCAGGGTCTTGCGTACATATGTAAACTATATACATTCAATCACAGATTTCGCCACATTTTGTCCTGGGTTGAATAGGACTTGCTAAGGGGATTTTTCTAGCTTCCCACTCAAGGCTGCTGAACTGCGACGGCTGAGGTAGAGGAAAAGAAAACGAAGCTTTCAATCAATCAATCAAAAGAGAAAGCTGCATGATTGCCAGGGTCAGCTTGACGGTAATCATCGGAAATACAGAGAATGGAAGGAGCAGGTCAAGCAGGGCCAGAGAAGCTCGTGATCCCCACCTTTGGATATTTTTGGTTGAGTTTCTAAAAACTTACTCTATTCCTAAATTTGCTTCCTCCCCACCCATTTTAAAAAGAAGGGGAAAGGGTGGGGCAACGGTAGTTATAGATTATAATGAAGGAGCAGAAAGGAAATTATATTGAGTGGCAATGAGTGATATCATCACACCCAGAAATAAACCAAAGATCTTCTTTTGAGTTTGGATTAATGAAGAGACAAGGCTTCTTCATCACCAGACCCCAGAGTCCTCCTATGAAAGGAAAACTGCCAGGCTCTGCCTCCTTGGAAGTACTACTTACGCTCTTGACGTCAGCCCCTCGCAAGGTGATCTGGGTTTGCCTCCAGCCATGGCCACCATTTCTTCCCCACAGGGCTGCTCCGTGGGCACCGTGTTTCCTCACAAACACCTGAAGAGCGCCGGAGTGCAGCCCAGTCACCTTGTGCCTGAACGACAGGCACAGGTCCCCTGAATGCATGAGGTGGCCGAGAGGTAGGACCAGGCGCGCAGCCTTTCCCCCTGGGCCTTTGGCTGCTGAGATGGTCAGATATTGTCCACCTGGAATGGGAAAAGCAGGGCTGTGTGTGTCCATGCCAACATCCCTCTCTATCATAAATAGCATGGGCAGGAGTTTTACAATTTTGCATTAAAAGTTGCACACCTGACAGCTATTTGTGTTTTTAAAAAAGGAGTAAAATAGGCCTGATTTCTCTGCATATATTAAATTCTACGTTGTAATGTTTACAGAACACATTCTTTTAAAAATCATTTGATTGGGGGCTCGTACAACTCTTATCACAATCCATACATCCATCATTGTGTGAAGCACATTTGTACATTTGTTGCCATCATCATTCTCAAAACATTTGCTTTCTACTGGAGTCCTTGGTATCAGCTCCTCATTTCCCCCCTCCCATCCCACTCCCCCTTCCCTCATGAACCCTTGATAATTTATAAATTACTATTATTTTGTATATCTTACACTGTCCAACATCTTCATCCACTTTTCTGTTTCCCATCCCCCGGGGAGGAAGTTGCAAAGACCCTTGATGACAAGGATGTACCTATAACTTCCTCCCCGGGGGATGGAGGACAGAACACAGTCTTATGGTTCTCGCAGAATGTTGAAGTCATGCCAAATAACTAGCAAAGCAAAAGCCATGGGATATGATCATAGGCGTGGACATATATGAACACACACATTCACCACCTCGTGAGCCCCACCAGTTGAAGGCTGAGTTGAGTTGGTTGGGTTAGGCAGAATTTCCTGTGGGTCCGCCCCACGTGCTATGGTGCTTTACATGCTTCTCTTCTTCAGGGGTCTGTGAACTCCCTGACGTTGGAACCAACTTTCCCCCGAAGCTATGCTATTGCAAGGCTTTTACGGCTATTTCTGGAACAAATGAATGATGCTCTACGAATCCAGCAAAACTGCAGAGAATTCGGTCCTGGATTCACGGACTTGACAAAAACAAAGAGGCACAGCACTTCCTACATTTTCCCCTGTCCTCAAATTATTTAAACCAACATTTAGGGTCAACAGATGTGCATGGCCTTTATGATCTCCCCATAAGTCGGTTTTTGAATAATCTTGAATATTTTAGGTAAGATATAAGGTTATTACAGTTAACCAGCCATTTTACGTGGGGAAGCACACCACAAAGATCGCTATTATTCTTCTAGAGAGTTCCTGCTAGCAAGACAAGCTAACAAACTAAGACATCCTAATACAAGTTTTAAATAAACCTTTTGCAGAGGTATTTCAGATTCTATGTTTAAAACACAGAGGTTATGATAGATTTTCCTCTAAAGAGCTGCCCTGTGAGCGTGCAATTCAGTTCACAATTGACCATGCTAAATAAAACTAAATAGCCACACAAAAGGGCAGTTATACAGTACATCTTTTTTCACCTCCTTCTCAAGGTTTTAGGCTATTTAATTAAGAGTTTTCTTACAGATTTCAGCATATAACAATATGTTCAAATCTGTATCCTAGGAAAAAGATGTTCAATTAGAATCTGTCATATCAGTAGAAATCCAAACAGATGTTCTTTAGAAAAAACATAATTTGGATAGGAAAAAACAATCAGGTTATTAATTAAAATAACACAATAATTTTTCAAATAGTTTATATTCTTCTCTGATGTTAGCATGCAATAATACACACCAAAACATAACCCCACCTGAACTTCCCAGAGGAATAAAGCCCATGAAATGTCAGCTTTACTCCTCCATCGTTCTACAAGTTTATGGTTAGAACATCCCATCATATTCTAAAGGATTTGTCGATAATTCCATGCCGGCCTGGTTTTACCACACACACCTAGCCCTGCTTCTAATTCTGTCACATCTTAGTCTTCCATCCAGCTAAGACATAACCATCTAAATTACAACCTGTTCACAGATTTCCTGGGGAGTTCCATTCTGAATCCGAGGCTCTCAAAGCTGACTTAGATTTTCAATCCAGTCTGCATCCAATGATCAAAGCTTTTTAACAGTATCTTCCCGAGTGTCAACCAGTCAAGGATCAATATCTCCATAAACAAACAAATGAACAAACAAACAAACCTTCCTCCTCCCACATCAGCCTGGTCTGTTTTGAGATAGTTCTGACTCCCAGGCTGAGAGGGAAGTCAATCTCCTTGTAGCTGACTCCTAATCATGCCATGTGGCCTCAGCGACCCACCTACAGGATGGTCAAAGGGCAGCCGACAATGACCTACAGCAGCTCTGCTCCACCATCCCTTCTCCAGGCTAAACAGCCCATTCCGTTGTCTGCTTTTCAGGGGCCTCATCACGCTTGCCACCCCATCACTCTCCTCTGAATGGCCGACTCAGGTGCTTTAGGTCTACACTTCGTGGATACGAAAGAACCGCACAAATTCTCTCGCTAACCTGAAGTGAGCTGGGATCACCCTGCCCTCACTCGGGGAAAATACCGTATTTCTATGAAAAGAACTTTTTGGTGGCAGAGTCACAGTATCTCACTCAAATGAACTTCCCTCTCTACTACAAGTCTGCGGTCTTTCACACCGAATACTAACCGATACCTTTCCCCTCCCAGGGACCATGGGCAACACACCTGGTACTCATTCCCATCCCAGCCTTTTAAGTGTGGCTCTTGGACCTCATCTTTTGGATCCTTCTTATTTTCGTGCCCACAGCCACTTTCTCCTCTGGCCTCGAGTCATCTCCAGTACAGTGACCATGTCCTCAATGTCTTTGCCCAAGTTATTGGTAAAAACTGGGAGCAAACCTGGAAGAGTATCTCATTGAGCACAGGAGCTACCCAATCACCCATGAAGCCAACAAGGCCTCTCGATTTGTGTTGCGCATCACAGCATAATAATCATAACAAACTTTTTTGCTTATAATTTAAGTCATTAGCTCTCTTGCTACTTTTTTCCCCACTAGAGGGAAAGGGGAATTTGGGTCACAAAAAATTTAAACATTTATAAATGTGTTGAAGAATTTTTTAAAGAGGGAAAGTACTAAATTGACTTTAGGTATAGTATTTAACGTCTAAAGATCAAGCATTCTACTATCTACACAGAATGATTTACTAACACGGAAGTATAACGACATCTAATTTTATCATTAATTACCCTCCTGAATGTACCTTGAGCGAGTTACTCATTATGACGATGAACATTACTTATCATTCCTCACACATGACTGCCAAAGATCCTTCCATCTGTAGCAAACTTCTCCAGGTCAGTGGTCCATCAAATCGACTGGCCTGTAATCTGCTAATCAGATCATGCATTCCACCACAAGAAAGCTGAGGTCAGACTGGGGGATAGCAAAAAGCCCAGCATCTCCCAGACACTGAAATGCCTATGAGACCACAAGGGCAGAAGTCAGAAGACCAGGGTTTGACACTAAATTCCCCTATCCCTAGCTTTAGGAAATGTGTACAACCTCAGTATTTCCTTTATGAAACAAAGGCAGTATTACCTGCTTCATAGAGTAGACTCATGTTGTAAACAATATTAACAAAATGATGGATAAGCCAGGACTCTATTGTAAGAAGCCCAGGTAGCTTAGTGGGTTACATGATGGACTGTTAATTGCAAGATTATCAGTTCAAAACCCCTAGGCATTCTCTCAGCGAAAGATGGGGCTATCTCCTCTCATAAAGATTTACAGCCTCAAGAAACCTCAGGGAGCAGGGCTACACTGTCCCTATAGGTCACTCTGAGTCAACGCTGACTTGATGCCGCTGGTATAGTAAATATTGTAAACACTGGAGAGATACAAGTAGCTTATGCTTGATGACTAACCTAGAGGTAGTCAGTTCTAACCCATTTAGCAGGACTGTGGAAGAAAGGGCCTGGCCATTTGCTTCTGTGTTGAAAACCCTAAGGAGCCATTCTGCTCTGTAACACATGGGGCCACCACGGATTAGACTGGTCTGGGCAGCAAAGAGTTTTTGCTGATTACCTGCAGTAAATGTTAAACATTAGGTTCTCTCTTAACCACATATGTCCGAGACATGACTCATGGACTGTGTTGTTCAGAATTAACCTTACAAGAGCGAAAAGGTAACCTTAAGAAGAAGATGGAGAAAGACGAACCTGGTGTGTGTGTGGAGAGGGAGAGGGGACATTAAGTAGTAGTTGATTTCATAGCTAAAAGAAAATGTAAAGGCCATTTAAATCTATGGAATAGTCTTAGTTTTAAAAAGTTGATCTCGAATTTCATTAACGTATAATTCATATTTTAAGTTTATAATTTAATCTTATTAGCTCAAATGAATTTTGTTGTTAGAATGATCTTTTAATACTTAGTTACTCAGTAAGCAAACTGAGGACCAGCACCGCAAGTATCTCAGAAAGCTTTTAGTCACAGGCTCTAAATCAGACGTACTGTCTCAAAAGCTGCATCTGCAGAATCTGGGTGTCCAGGCAATGGACACACAGTGAAGTTGGAGAAGAACTGTTTTAACAGATCCAAAGCTCTCTCAAATTAATCTCTGTATGGTTTGTGCAGTACCTGTATAACAGATACAGTATTTAAGCACTGGCCTTTGAGGCTAAATTATACACTTAAAGGTTTTCCTTCATGTCTTGCATCTTTCATTCTGAGGTGTAAAAAGAGGGGTCTAAAAAGGAAATAAAGAAACCAAATTCCTTACCCTTCCATTATGTTGGTCTCACCCATTAAAGATTTAATTACTGATTTAATTTAATCAACAACAATATGTAGCTTTGCTTCCTAAAACTAGGAGACAAAACAGCATTTGGAAACCGAAATGTTTCCTCAGTTAAAATTGTGCAACTGAAAATCTTTGCATTTTCCAAGGGGCGATTCCCCAAACCACTTTTCCAGTTTTCTAAAACCACTTCTTGAAAAATCTCTCCCTAACGCAGGATGTGTGTGTGTGTGTATATATCTACACACACACACACAATGAGTTTTCTAGCATTCGAGTAGAATTGAAAAATTTTTAGAGCTATTTACAACTTCAGCGAAATTTCTACTTTCTGTCGGGGGGTGGAATGTAACTGAGAAAATAACATAGTTTGCATACTCGTTATACTCGTGTTATACCTGACGAACAGCCACTACAATCGCTTAAAAGTGACATACCGGAGTATGTCTGCATGTTTTCCTGTTCAAAACTTTTTGGGAGAAATATGCTGACCTTTTAATTAACTACTTACCTTCGAATAAGATCATCTTAATGGATAGCTAACAAATCTAGCTGACTAAAAGAATACGGATCATAAATACGGAATGGTGGTTTTATTAATGCCTTTATTATGTAAATGCAGGGCTGTGCTACATGTGTGAATGAGGCTCTTCCCAGAAGGACAAATGAAATATGTGCCTGAGTCAGATGAAATGGTTTTACCTGATGGGTCCCTGATGGGTTCCCAGTGTAAGTCATTGTCTTTCTCCCTGATCCAGCCACAGAGCCCATGGTCAAAGTTACAACTGTGGATGAGAACACCTGAAAGGAAATAATCAGAAAGACGAGTAAGTCATCAAAGCAGCAGATGATCACAAAACCCTGTCTGTGAACCCAGGCTCTCTGCACAAGCGTTCTTCCTGCTTACACTTCACTATCCCACCCGGAGGGAAGTGACAGACATCCTTTGTCGGAACAATCGAGCAAGCATGCTAAGCTGCCAAGACAGAGCACACGAGTCTTGCCAAACTGTGACCTTGTTCAATCATCACGTGTAAATGATGATTTCCTTACAGTTTCAGGGATGTTTCAATACATTTTCAAAAAAAGAAAGATGGGGAGAGATGATTCGTAATTATTTTTGCTCCAGTGATTTAACTACAGGAAAAGCCATGTGCTATTAACAATTTTTTTAAAGGTGCATCATTTCCCCAGATGCACCTAGTCAACCTACAGTTGGAGAGCTATGTTCACGGATGCAGGGAAACGATTAGAAGGGCACTGAAAATAAGAGCATCTTACCTGGATCATCCTTGGCCTCATCATCTGCACTGATTCCTCTTTCTATCTCAAAAACTTCAAACAAGTCATTTGAAGGCTGTCGTGGAACTGCAAGAAAGAAATGTTTAACGCTTTTTTGTAGTGAGGTTTGAGGAAAATCATTGCCTTTTACGTCCGGGCCAGAGGAAAGCAGACTAAGCAATTTGCGCCTTTGAAAGAGTCCCAGAGACTTCCTTCCGCTTCCTATGCAGGGTCATCAAGTTTGCACTGGGATGATTTGTACTCTACCGCTCACCTGGGTACAATTAAAAACAAAATGATGCTTGATTTTTAAGTTTCTCAAATGCAACATAAAATGCCTTTATCTAAAACAAAAGAAGCCAAACCATTTCTTAAAAGAACTACCAATTTTGGGGAATATATTCACCTCTACTGAATTCCATGGCGGTATTATGAACTCTAAATGAAAGCTAGTTTAACAAAAATATCTTCAACTTCAGTGAAAAGCCACAAGTGTTTTGGTTTTGTTTTCTCTTTAAACAACAGAACTCTGCACATTGTTCCACTCTAAGCTCTATTCCTTATCCTCTCGCAGGCTCCTTGGCTCCTTTAAGATCAAATCCAAACCTCTTTAAGAGCCTTCACTATGCACCCCACCAAAATACACAACACTGTCCAAACATGCCATTCATTTTCACATCTCTCACCCTCGTCCCCCAGCT
Source organism: Tenrec ecaudatus (assembly GCF_050624435.1). NCBI lineage: Eukaryota > Metazoa > Chordata > Mammalia > Afrosoricida > Tenrecidae > Tenrec > Tenrec ecaudatus. The sequence goes on from NC_134532.1 coordinate 115,185,264, forward strand.
TGGGATGCCCCGGTTCACGGTGATTAACCTGCCAAGCTTGCCCTCTCGGCTCCAGGTCCTGGGTAAACATCACTGCCTCGGAGACAACCTGGATGCTCCGGGCAGAGTGAAATTCTCCCCCCTTGAACGTCCACAGCTCCTGTTTGCACACATCTATTCCAGTTTTTCATAAAGGACTGCGGTTATTTACGCCGGTGGTTGCCTGTCCCTCTGCGCGTCTCTAAGGTCCTGGAGGGCATCAATCACGTCTTACTCCTCTGCCCTTTCCAGGGCATGACCTGGTGACAGGCAGGCAGTGAGTGTTTGCTGAGTGAATACAAAGATCCTGTCAGAAAGTCAAGTATGGTCTCAGCCCTTTCCCGAAAAATAAGTGGGACAGAGCTTAAGAAAACACATTTAGAAATTCATTCATTCATTCAAAATTTTAATTTATTCATTCAACCACTCTACATTTGATTGTAAGCCACACGCCGAGCACTGTGGGAAGCCCGTGGGAGGCCAGGGTGAACAGCATGAGACCAACAGGGGCTGCCGTTCAGAGCGCTGCCCTTCTGATGGGAGAGCCACTCCTCAAACGTCCTGCCATTGAGCTCATGCCCACTCAGAGCAGCCCCGCAGGAGAGGCTAGAACTGCCCACTCAGGGGGGTTCTCAGGCTGTAAATCTTTATCGCAGCGGAAAACCTCATCTTTCTCCCTCGGGGCACAGGTGGGTTTGAACCATTGACCTTTTGAGTAGCAACCCAACTCATAACTCACTACACCACCAGGCCTCCTTTCTAATGGGAGAAGCGGGCATTAGATAAGGGAGTATTCTCATTCTTGGTAATTAATGAGGGTGTTCTCACTCACTCACTTCCCTGGAGTGCGTTCAGCCCCAGAGGTGGTAAGGGTTAGAAACGAAAAACAAGCAAAGAACAGTACACTGGCTTGGAAAAGGGGTGAGAGAATATTGGTGGTGGAAAGGGGAATTCTTGACGAAATACCAGAGACTCCCTTTTCTTCACCAGAACTATATATTAATTGGCTTTATTTTTATAAGCCAGGGAGTAAAGGATGATCTTAGAACACTAAGTAGTAGACATCATTGAAAAGAGTTCTTTTATCAACAATGTTCCTGTTGTTTTTAATAAAGATTTCCTTATAAATAACAATTCATAATGCTTGCACTGTTTGCTTAGCGTACTGCTTCTGCCGCCTTTTCCTTTTTGTTTCAAGAGTCCATCCAGTGACGCCCCTCTCTCCTCATCACGGACACTCAGATGTACCCGGCCTGTGAGGAAAAGCTGCTCCACAGACCAGCTCTAGGGACCCAACCAGACCACGGGTCTCTTGGGGTGAGACAACCACCCCTCTCTTTTGTGCCAAAGACTGACAGCAATGACAACCCATTTGGATTTCCTTTCCTCATTTGGGGTTTTGAGAAAGAGTTGCCTTCGTCTTTAGAAATAACACGAAGTATTGTAAGAAATATGACCAGAAATGTTACAAAGTTACAGGCAAGCATACTTCATTTTTCATGACAGCAAGAAAATTATAATATTTCTATGAAACCATTCATGTTCTCCTCTCTTCCCTTCTAATTTATGCAACATTATCTCCATAAGGGAATCGCTCAATATGTACAGTGCCATAGTGCAAGGATAGTATGATATTTTCTCAAAGGATATTATGATTGTCTTTTTTATCCAGATGAGGAAGGGTTGTCCAATGGTTAAGGCTTTGAGTCTAGAGAGGGAGGATCACATACACTGTCTGGCAGAGACGAAGCTGGTGGTTTATAAAGGGAGACAAGACAGTTCTCTCTGAGGACCACCATTTCAACTGAGACGATGGAACATGTCGAGCCAAAAAATGAAATGCTGAGACAAAGACAGATGGAGTGTTTCTGACAGCACGTACAGAGAGAGTGCTCAAATGTTTGAAAATGAGGAAGGGCCTCACAGTGGCTGGAGACCACAGAAAAATGGAAAAAGTGGAAGGGGTGTGGCTTTATAGAAAAGAGTACAGTCTAGATTACATACTTGGAAGACAGTGATTCAAACAGTTAGTTATCTTACAAATTGCAAGCCTCAGATGGTCCATAGCAGGTCTCAAGGAATTCAGGGGCCTGCGATGCTCAGCCACTATTAGTTCTTAGAACTTCGTGTGCTCCATTTTGTAATCCTCTCCAGTTATTTAACTCCTCCTCCTTTTTCACTCACATGGGCACAGCCCCCTGAGTCAAGAAATGTAAAAAAAAAAAAAAAAAAAAAGCACCCTAATCTAGTCTATTGTTTGATTTATAAGAAAATATTAGGTGAAGTAAGTAGTGGACAAAATTGCTCATGCAGTGTCTTATCAACTATGAATAGGGGGAAAATGAGCTAGGAAGAACATATAAAAAGAAATACACCAGTGGTGGGGCATGGTCTCATTCAATGGTTTGCTTTGTTTTTCCCTTTTCCATTTTTGTAAGCCTGTCTACAGGAAGAAGGAATTTCTATTACGGGAGTAAAATCTTACCTAAAATTTGTCTAAAGAGTTTTTTGACAAAGTACATGTCCTTATCCCTACTTCAGTTTTGCTTGCTCAAAGAGAACATCAAATAGAGTCTCGATAAATCAGCCAAGCCCACTGCCATCAAGTGAGTTCCGGTTCATAACAACTCTGAAGGACAGAGTTGAATTGCCCCCTTAAGATTGCCAAAGCTGTCAATCCTTAAATGAAAGCAGACTGCTAGTGCTTCCTCCCACGGAGCTGCTAGTGGGTTTGAACCTCGAACTTTCTGTTAATAACTGAGCACATTACAAAGTAACCCACCATAACTCTGGATACATGATGTTAAACTCAAGACTCTGAAGTTGAAATGCATTGGTGAAATGTGAACACTTTCTCGGATCTAAGGAAGCCATTTAGATCAAAGCTGCTGTGGGGTCATCCAGTTATACCACGGCCAATAGAAGGAACACGGTGAGGCCACGTGCCGCAGACAAACGCTGCCCCGTCACGACAACCAGCCTCACAATCACTGCCGTGTTTGCGCCCATTGCTGCAGACACTGTGCCAATCCATTCTGGGGAGGGTCTTCCTCTTTTCCACCGCCCTCTGCATTACCACGCATGATGTCTTTCTCTAGCAACTCGCCCATCTATGTTAAAGGAAGTGTCACTGCTGTGACATGCTATTGAGTTGGCTCCAACCCATAATGACCCTTATCTACAGCACAATGACACAATGGCCGGTCTTGTGCATTCTCGTGGCTAGGCTCAAGCACATTATTGCAGCCGCTGTGTCCATCCCATCTCAGTGAACGTCTATCCTTTTCACTGAGTGCCAGTAAGTGTCCTAGATATCCTTCTCTTTGCAAAGTTCTTCATCGTTGGGGATGATCCGCACAGTTGAATGGCTTGCAGACTCAATCAAACACCAGTGAAAGTTGTGGTGGGGTGTCCTGCTTTCAGGCTGGATCGGTCACTCATCAGGAATGATATCCCTATGGCTTCTGAATTCAGCTTAACTTTCTGGACGCTCCCTGACCATGTACTGCTGCAACCATTTAAAAATGATCTTCAGCAAAATTTTACTGGCTGGTGCTATTAATCATAGTCAACAATTTCTGGATTCTGTTCTGTCAACCTTCTTTGGAATGGGCACAATATGGATCGCTTCCAGACAATGGGTCAGATAATTGTCTTCCAAATTCCTGGGCATGGACTAGTGGGTGCTTCCAGAAGTGCCTCAGGTTTGTTTTTGTTTTTTTAACATTTCAATGTGGATTCCATCAATGCCTGGAGCTCCACTAATGCTTCAGTGCAGCGTGGGCTTCTTCTTTCAGTGCCACTGGTTCTTGATCATATGCTAGCTATTGAAATAGTTGAATGTTGATCAGTTCTTTCTGGTAACGTGACTCTGCATGTTTCTTCCCTATTCTTTTCCTGTATCATTCAACATTTTGCGCAAATAATCCTTCAATATTGCAACTAACAGCCTCAATTTTTCTTCCGCTCTTTCGGCTTGAGATATGCTGAGCAGACTCTTCCCTTTTGATTTTATAACTCCAGGCCTTTGCACATGTCATTCTAATGCTCTACTGTGTCTTATCCAGGTGTCTTTTGGATTTTCTGTTCAGCTCTTTGACGTCATCATTGTTTTACGCTTGCTTTAGCTATGCCTGTGTTCAAGGGCCGGTTTCAGAGTCTCTTCTGACATCTATTTTTGTGTTTTCTTTCTTTTTTAAAAAGATCTTTTGTAAGATATTCTCTGTGTCATCCCACAACTCACTTGATTTTCAACCCGGCCCAACACAAGTGCCTACCACCTACGAGAGCCTCTTCCAGCACTCTAGCAACCAGTGTTGCGCGGCTATTCATCAAGTTGTCATGGCGGATACCTCAGAGTGAACTGCTTTGTTCTGCTTCACGGTCTGTTCTTACTACGGAAGCTCCGATGAAGCTTGTTTATCCTGCTCATATTTGAAGTACCGACGGCATAGTTTCCAGAATCACCACAAAATGCAAGCCATCGGAGTCCAACAAACTGCAGATGAATGGTGGATCATAAACAACTGGCCTTGCCAAAAAGTAGAAACATACCCAAGATATTTATATATGATATTTCTAAGTCTTCATCCTCATTTATTCTTGAGCTAGTGTTTACTATGAGAACATCAGCAATTCAATAGAAACACATACATATTTGATATTCGTTTTAGTTAGGTCATTAATTTTTAGAATGGTTATAATTTAAGATATTAAAAATTGAACAGAATTGTTAACAATGTAATCCTCTCACCATTTTTATATCTACCACTCATTTTCCTTCCTTCCCATCAAGCTACTCATTTATGCGATTCGACCAAGAAATAATTCATGAGAACTGACTGGACACTGGGCACTAGGCTAAGAGCTTGTTGTGAAACAAAATGATGAGACATAATCTTGCCATCATGGGGCCTATATTCTAGAGGGGAAAACAGATACCTAATTATTTCCCTGAGTGATAAGTCCGTTACGTCTAACCTATTCAGAAGATGCACACTATCCAGATGAGGATTGGGTGAGAAGGGCTATCAGGAAACTCTCCGGGAAGTGATGCTCACACGAGGATATAACGGATGAGTTACTGGGAACTAGGGCTTTGGAGAATGTAAGCGTTTGGACACATGCAGCAGTATCATGGGAGAGCTGACGGGGGAGGGACAGGGTGCACGAAGACTCCAACAAATGTAACTGGAGACAGTTAGCAGGCCGTGGAGTGCCTTTTTAAGCTCAGTAGATATTTTAGACTTTATCCTGGTGGAAGCTAAGCCTATGAAGTGTTTTTACACAGTACGAAGAGCAGAGCTGCATGTTAAAATCAACTCTGCAGTATCCAGAGAGGAGAAGGAATAGGAGAGAGATGGGAGTGAGTGTAAGGCTGCCAGTTACCACCCAAATTGGTATAGACCAGGGAATGTTGGTCTATGCTTTAAAAGTCTCGTTTCTCACAGACGTTTCTTACATTGGTTGATATTTTACCCACCAAAAATATTTCTTACATTAATTTGTAAAGCTTCTGCGTAAACTAGAAGTAATGGGAATACTGCTATAGTTGCTGAAGCAAACAGATAAAAGAATAAAACTGAAGCTGGATTGGGGTTAGGGACATGGGATTCTTTCATAATGCTATGCAGTCCTGGATCCAGAGGGGGGAAATCAGCCATAAAAATAAGCCAAAAAAATTTTTAAACCCTGACCCCAAACTTTATATTACATACATATTTCCTGGTGATGTGATAATATCAATATATAATCTAAATTCATGAATGAAGTTTCCCAAATTAATAAATTGCACTTTTGTCGACAATGTTTTCAAAGCAAGCATGGAACATTCAGTGTAAATATTACCAGAGAGATCCTTTGCTTGTGTTCTTACAAAGAGTAATTAGAGCAAAATGCAAGCACTTTTTATTACGGGTAAGTTTGCAAGTTCAATTTCTGTACTGCAATGGCTCCAATGCCACTGCCCAGATGGGCTCTGGCATTTAGTGTCAGGCTCAAAGATCAAAGGTAACCCAAATGTAAATGCTATGCTTATGGGTTTAGTTCATTCAAGAAAATGGTACATAATTTTCCTATTATTTTGTATGTTCTTTATGGTGGTAGAACCTCAAAATGTTTAGAGCCTATAGATTGAATGTATAGATACACAGAGAGAAAGATATATAGAGGCTGTAGTCTGTCACGGATTTCATTTCACTAGGATCTACAGTCAATTCCCATGGAAGTCACAGTCCAGAAATCAAATGACATATTGCAATGAGGAAACCCACTGCAAAAGACCCTTTTAAGGAGTTAAGAAGCAGAGATTTGAGGACTGGGAGGGCTAAGGTGTGTTGAAGCAACGCATGTGATTTTCAATTGCCTCACGTGCCCGTGATAGCTGGACAACGAATAAGGAGAATCAGAGAAGAATGAATGACTTTGAGATATGGTGTTGGCAAAGAATATTGCATATGTCACGGACTGCCAGAAAAGCAAACAAATGTCTCTTTAGAAACAATGATGCTGAAACTCTGTCTCGCAGACTTTGACCATGCTATCAGCAGGGACTACTTCCTGCAGAAGGACATCATGTAAACTAGAGGATCCATGAAATAGACAAAGACCTTCAACAAGATGAATTGCAAGTGGCTGCAACAATGGACTCAAAGGTAGCAACTGTGAGCATGGCACAGGACCGGGCGGTGTTTGGTCCTATTGGACAAAGGGTTGCTATGGGTCAGTACCTAACAACAACAACATAGATTGGAGGGTGCAGAATGATGGAGTTTTGTGGGTATTTCCTCTTCTCTCTGTCTTTAACTTTCAAAATCACTCTCTAGTTCCAAAGTGTATGCACTATAGCTTTACATCATCAAGATAAAACCTTTCTCTGTAATTTCCTTAGACATACTGCAGAAGTTTCTTAGCACAAAATCTATCTTACCGAAAAATCTATGTATTGAATACTAGCACACACACAACAAACCCCTTGTCCTTCTACAGATTTCATCCCATGAAAAGAATCTATAAAATTAAGAGAAATACTTTGGGGTTAGAACAGGAGTCAGCAAACTGTTGAGATGGAAGAGCCAATCCTGTCCTTCATCGCAATTTAGAAATTATTCTGGAGCCATCTAAATATATTTTTACAAACAAAGGACATCACTGATATCTGAATGATCTCCTTTAAATATGTTCAGTTTAACTTCAGAGCCCCGTGCATACACCTCCAGAGCCACGTGCATACACCTCCAGAGCCACGTGCATACACCTCAAGAGCCACGTGCATACACCTCCAGAGCCACGTGCATATACCTCCAGAGCCACGTGCATACACCTCAAGAGCCACGTGCATATACCTCCAGAGCCACGTGTATATACCTCCAGAGCCCCGTGCATATACCTCCAGAGCCACGTGCATATACCTCCAGAGCCACATGTATATACCTCCAGAGCCCTGTGCATATACCTCCAGAGCCACATGCATACACCTCCAGAGCCACGTGCATATACCTCCAGAGCCACGTGCATACACCTCAAGAGCCACGTGCATATACCTCCAGAGCCACGTTCATATACCTCCAGAGCCACGTGCATACACCTCCAGAGCCACGTGCATACACCTCCAGAGCCACGTGCATATACCTCCAGAGCCATGTGTATATACCTCCAGAGCCACATGCATATACCTCCAGAGCCACATGCATATGCCTCCAGAGCCACATGTATATACCTCCAGAGCCACGTGTATATACCTCCAGAGCCACGTGCATATACCTCAAGAGCCACGTGCATATGCCTCCAGAGCCACGTGCATACACCTCCAGAGCCACGTGTATATACCTCCAGAGTCACACATTGCTGACCCTTTAACTTCACTAAAGAGCAGGAATATTAAAAGAGAGAGAGAGAGAGTGAGAAATATTTGGGAAAGGTGAAGTATAGACATAGCGACTCAGTAAGAGGATTGGTTTTGCGACACACTTATTTCTGCTTTTTTGAAAGACGTCTTTATTAAAGCTTTTGAGGAGCTCTGAAGCACCAGGACCAACCCCAGGACAACAAATTCGCTCAGAGATTGTTCTTTTCTAAGCATGACCGTGACTTCTGCAGACTCAAGGAGCATTTCTCTCTCGCTATTGTGTTTTATTTTTTGTTATTTCCAAGCAAGAAAAGTAGGAGGCTTAGATCCTATCAGAGCGAAGTGCAGCAGAACAGGGTGTGCCCAGGTAAGTGCACTCGCTGGTCGGTCTGCACACACAGACCTTCTTGGTTGGGAGTGGAAGTCCATGAGTTGTAGAGGAGGGCTGTCAATGGGCCCAACCCCACTACAGGAGGTTTCCATCTAGATGCACCTCTGAAAAGGCAGTTGTTAGTCTCTATGTCGTCATAAAGAAGCTGAAATGATGCTGTCTCTATTTTAACATACAAATTACTCAGCTAAATACTTTAAGTACCTTAGCAAACCATAGCATTCCAATTATTTTGTAATAAAGATGTCTGAAGTAACAAGATTTACATTTTCTCAGCTCATGTAATGCCTCACCTGTAACTCATTTTGTTTTAAAAGGATCTGATTTGCCAAAAGTGACTATAGAATCCCTATGAGCCATAATTGAGAAAAGTATAAACTCAGAACCAGAACACAAAATACAGCTGCCTTTTAAAAAGGGTTAAGTGTTGTTGTTGTTGTTGTTGGGTGCTGTAGAGTCAGTTCTGCCTCACAGCGACCCTGTGTAAAGCAGAATGAAGCCCTGCCGGGTCCTCGCCTTCCTCGCCAATGGCCTTATGTGGCAGACCTGGTGTGAACCCATCTTTTTGAGGGCCTCCTCTTCTTGCTGGCCCTCTAGTTCACCAAGCATCAGTCCCTCTCCAGGGACTGGTCCCTCCTGATAACACGCCCAAAGTCTGGGTTCAGTAGGCAACGCTATTACAATAGATGTGGGTACGCCAAAGGATTGCTACTTGGTTTCCAGTTTATACACGCACTGGTTCATGCCAAACAAAACGTGTGTAAACATGTCTCTGTAGTCCGTGGATGGCTGCTGATAGTTCTATCCGTGTTACACTTGCCTTAGTCTTACTAGGGTACCTTCTCCCCCCAAAATGTCCAATCAAAGCAGTGGCTTTTAAGGAGATCTGCTGGTGGAGTAACATTCAAGGCAGAGAGGTCAGCTAATGTCACAGCAACCTTTGGGGAGGTTCCAAAGGCATATCAGGATAGATTTTCTCAAAGGACATGGGATGGCCTTGAGGAGGTATTATGAAGGATTTTTCAAAAAGTTGAAAACTACAATGGTGGGGAAAAAAGGCCAGGAAAATTGTGTCCAGGAATTGTTTTTCTATTTTTTGACAAGTCATCAGCAGTAAATAGGTGGCACCTTTTATTCCCATTACTGGGAAGAGAAGACAAACGTCCTCACCACTCATCATATTTGAGCTTCTTGTCCCTTAACAATTGGAATTATTCTTCATCATGCTATTGTCCTGTCCTCACATGTTTCTTTAAGATTATGCCCTGTAACCCATCCACCCAAAGGCCTGGCCTCAGTTTTTCATATTTCTTTCTTGTTCCCCAAACTTAAAGACCATTTAAAAGAACACACCATTTGAGTTCCTTGAAGATGCTAAACCTGCAAAATGCCATATATACTCGAGTATAAGCCAACCTGAGTATCAGCCAAGGCACTTAATTTTACCACAAAAACTGCATTAAAAATGTGCTGAAAAACTCAGCCTATACACGAGTATATATGATATGAAGAATTCTTGGGGGAATGATTCGAGATAGAAATAGTACCTCAGAAGTATAGATGGAGAATATGTTGAGAAACCATGGTTTCACATTCTGGTCTTTTTATTTAATAAGGGTTTCTATGAGTTTGCAGCAATACTTTTTGACTCACCCTCATATCCGTGTTCAACAACACGGTAGCAGTGATTTTTTAATTGAGAGTCCTCATGAAATGCCAAGCACTCTCTGGTTTAATTCCCACAACCACCCAGTGAGGCAGATAATATGATTATTCCCAACTCCAAACGCATAGGTCAATGATAACATGTCCTGAATCACAGAGCTGTAGGAACACGGCATTTTTAATTATAGTTCTGCATGAGAGTAGTTTCAAAACCAATCTTCGTGGAATATTTTAGGTCTGATTTCTGACTTTGGTGACATTCACCAAGAACTCAATTTTTATTTTCCAGGGAGAACTGTTGTTCCCCTTTTCCACCACCAATTAAAATATAAATCAAAAATCCTGAAACTGTTCAGAATTCACTGCACCCGCTCCTGACCTGTAAAGCAGTAACAGGCCTCTCCTTCAAAACACGAGCAGAAATCTAATCTTCAGGGTGATGTCCGCCTTCTCCTCAGGGTGCCTCCAAGCCTCAGGATTACGGGAAAGCAAACTAGTTTGAGGACCTCTTCACCCCTCAGTAGAAACAATCTTTTTACTCATCACCATCCTGCGTTGGAAAGAGATGGAATGATCTTTCCAGGACAGAGAACCGTGTGCCCACACTAGTCCCACGCTCTATCACATCTACAGATGGACAATGAAGGAAAGGACCTTGGGTCAGCATGCAGCAGTCAAAAGAAAAAGGGAAATGGTTTTATTCTTACTGCTTGGGAATTAAAATGTCCACCCATCCTCATGTTCCTGTATGAACAGCCGCAATCATCTGCCTCTCTGGTATGGGGACACAATATATTTTGTCATCGGGAGTCTTCAGTACCTTTCCCTCTGTTTTACTGGACTCAGGGGGATGCACGCTGAGGCACAAGGGATGGATTGCAAAGGATCAACACCTGGCTAACTGTTTCCATCCTAGCCAGGCCTACCACCAAGATAGGGTTACCTCCGGGGTCTTCCCGGTTCCGTCATGGCTAATGAAGTCAAACCAGAGCAGACTCAAATTTGTAGAACTGCGTGGACCAGGAAGAAAACTGGAATGGGGACACTTACAGGTTGACATCTTGTGAGAAACGCTGTCTCTCTCTTATAAGGCAAAGGCAGAGGGTATGTTGCATAGCAACCAAACCTGTAGATTAGCACAATCAGAGAGAGCGGCCCCTGTCATAGACGGCCGCAGACCAGGCTGCTTGGTATGCATGTCAGTGCCTGCAGCCCTGGCCATAATCCATTCTCTCACCTCAGTCTCTGGAGGGGCATACTCCATCTTTTCTGAGTCTCCTATTCCAGGGCGTCGGCCTATAATTTTTTCCTATGCTAGTCATTCCCTGTGCTTCAAATTGTGCATGACTATGTTTCCTTGACCATGGTTTTCATCAGTTCAAAACCCTGCATCCATGACACAGTTCTGCTGAGCTGCAGCATTATGGCTGAAGGAGCTCTGCCGCCCAAAACGTGGTCTTCAGAGAAGCTGCTTTCTTGGCCTCTCCCTGGAAACGCAGAATCTTCTGGTGCACCTCAGATCGACAGCATTTTAACAAGAGTCTCGCTAGCCGGACGCACATGACCCACTGCTCCTGCCTGCTTCCAGTTCCCAGAGGCCCTATGGGCAGAGTAGAACTGCCCCGCTTTCAGAAACGCACTGCCATCTCTCTCTTCCAAGGAGCAGCTGGGGGTTTGATTGCCCCCCTTGTGGTTAGTAGCTCACTGCTTTGTTAAAACTAAGAAATATATCCCTAAAAATCCTATTTAGTAAATTTGTTGCATCCATTAGAAATATACCTCTTCAATAAGCACCACAGCTTATTCTGGTTCAAATGAGCTTCTGACCACTTTAGAAAAATAAAATCTACTTTCTGATCCAAGTGATATCCTGACTTTCCTAGCTAAACTTGAACATACTTGACATATTCAGTTATAAGGAAAGTTTTGTGGGATTAAAAACAGAAACTAATACATTAATTCATATTTTACAATGGTGGGATTGAAATAAAATCAACATGATTAACAATTGGAATCGCCTGGACTACATTTTTTAAAAAATCACCACTGCCCTCTTCTCCTAAGGAAACATTGCTATAACTGATTAGTGTTACCAAATATATCCACGAGAGAAAGATTTGAAGAATCGCTGCATGGGAATATTTAAAAAAGACAAAGAAAATTCCCAAAATATCATAAATGATATATTTATAGTTACTTTTACTGTCTTTTTAAAATGTAGACTTATATATTTAAACAAAAAAACTCACTGGCTTACAGCAAACTTTTAGGACAGTGTGGAACTGGCCCATCGGTTTCTGAGACTTTGGGAGTAGAAAGCCTCCTCATTCTCCCAAGGAGTAGCCTGGTGTTTACATGGAGCCATGTAAATGTGCATTTTATATCTCACCGGTTCATATGGCATAGATGGTTTTGTATCTCCTGTTCCTTGCCACTATATAACATGAGTGTTTATCCAAGAACCCTGTTAGTGGATCCATTGTAGAAAGTATTTTCCCTTCATTTCCATTGCCTGAATAAAATTTTTCTTATTTTCTTTGCTCAGGGGCAGCTCCTACCCACTCGGACATCAGGTCTGATAAAGACATTTATTTTTGGTGCTCTGATCCCAACTTTTTTAGCAGCCCCTTGTAGCAAACCTCTGGCATTTCTAAAGACATTCCACCACTCACATCTGTTTTTCTCCTTTAGATAGAAGCTCTCCAAGCCACTTTCTGCCCTCTCCTTTGCCCATACCCTCTCACCAGAATATCCCTAGAGTCCAAGACCAACCTATTCATCTCAGAAACCACGCAAATGAGCTAGCCAGAGAAGACCGTTGGGCTCCGTGGGGAGCAAGTCTCCACACTTGTTAGTTCAGTCATCCTGGCTTGAAGTTTGTTACACTACATTCATGTTCCACTGAACTCTAATCCGATGATTACTTCCACTTGGGAGATGATGCATATTATATGCCTCTCCGAGAGATTTGCAATGGCCATTAGCACATTATTGAGAAGTTTTGCAGTTAACAGACCTGTGTAAGTTGGCCACTCCTGGGATTTTCCAAAGCGACTTGACTTCAGAACTCTTTAAACATACAATCGTATAATATCCCAGAAAATGAATGTTCTGTAAAACATACTGAGGAAGCACTGGTCTGCCACACTAGTGACAGAGCAGAAATCCCATACTGTATTAAGACATGTCACTGTCGCTCAAATAATGCAATAGGGCTAGCCTTGGAAATGTATCTGTTAATATTTGTATTCATAAAGACCTAAGAAATCTAGGGTACATAATGTTGTGGCAAACTACTGTCAAGTTAATCTCTGATCCCTGGTAACCCCGGGCACAATGGCGCTAAATCAGCCTGGTCTGGCACCCGCAGGATCAAACTGTTGTACACCGCAGGGTTTTCAGTGGGTGGTTTTGTTTTGTTTTGTTTTTTTAAGTAGACTCTGAAACCTTTCTTCCTACTCCAGCCAAGTCTGGAGGCTCCGTGAAAACCTGCTGGGCCCCATAGTATCACTCAAACCTTCAAAGGCAGAGAAAATTATTAACAAAGATATTTCAAATCCTACAAGAAAGAGTTTGTTAATCATGTACTATTTAAATTTTTCCTCATCATGATATACCTTATGTCCTTAAACAAACAAAAAACTCAGTGTTCTAGAGTCAATTTCAACTCATAACAACCCTATAGGGCAGGGTTTCTGAGACTATAACTCTTAAATGATGTAGAAATCCTCATTTTTCTTCCAACTAGCGGCTGGTGATTTGGAACTGCTGTCATGGCGGTTACCAGCCCAATGAGTAACCACTACACCACCAAGACACTCCTTAGCAACAAAAAATACAGGGGGAGATCAGATCAGCTCGAACCATGACCCCCCTTAGGACCTGACAGTATGAAAGAGGACAACACGAAAGATGCATGTCATATGAATTCAGGCTAAATTTAAGAAAGAACATTCCAACTGTGAGATGAGTTACTGGTGATAACGCTGGAGATGGTAAGAAATGCCCGTTGGTTATAATTTGAAGGTTGAGCTTATAGGCTTTCCTTATAGGCTGGACGTTTAGTATGAAAACAGGAATCTAATATGTCTCTCATTTCTTTGGCCCTAAGAGCCCTGGTGGTGTAGGCGGTTATGCCTTGGGCTGCTAATTTGCAAGGTTAGCAGTTCAAAACCTTCAGCCGCTCCATGGGAGAAAGATAAGGCTTTTTAGTTTTTATAAAACTTTAGTCTCAGAAGCCCACAGGGACAGTTCTGCTATGTCCTTGGAGCCCACACAAATCAGAATGGACTCTATGGCAGGGAAAAGGAAGGAGGGGCAAGAGACAGCATCCAGGAGGGTTAGGAAGGCTCCAGGGGGAGTGATTTGATAAAAAATCAGGGAAAATTCAGATACGCTGAAATTCAGATATCTATTTTCATCCAACCAACCAGAAAAAACAGACAGGTGATATATGGGTGAGATTAAAAATGTTCAAACAAAAATTTCACTATCTTCTGATCCCATTTTGAGAAGAGGCTAGATATTTATTCTTGTTATATGCATTTTTTCTTTTACTATATCCTTATAATCTTTTCTTATGGGACAGCATACATATATCAATTCTAAAGAAAATATAATTTAACAATTTTTTTCATTTAATACCAAAGCTATTTGAAGTTTTAAAAAACACAATTGAAGAATGGGAGGGTCAAGGGGAGACTACCAAACAGTGGCCGTAATTAGCCCTGTCTGACAATGCAACGACATATGGGACACCAAGCTTTATTTCTAGACATGTGGGGATTAGACATGTGGGGATTACGGTTGTTTTTAGAAGTTACTACGCAGGAAAAGTTCAATGAAGAAATAGTGTTGAAACAAAATCGTGCTAAGGTTCCTTTCTGTTTTTCGAGTGAATAGACACCAGTTATCTGACCTGCGTTAAAACCTAGAACATTTCCTTTATTTTGAATACATGCTATAATCACAAAACAGCATAGTAAGTAAGAAGCGCCCCAAATAAATATTCTCACACATGCCAAAATTTGCCAGCAGATAGCTAGAGCAGGAGGTGAAATGAGAGTTGGCGCAAGGTTTTTGGCAGACATGCTGCAGGCAGCAACGATCTATATCTCTGACGTGCTATAGCCTTGGCATAGGATCAAAGGGATCCATTCCCAGGGTCTGTTGTTAGGATTACACTCTTCTATAATGCATGCTCTCAAACACTCTCAAAGCTCTCTAGTGTCTGCTTTAGCCTGCTGGTAAATTCTACTGCTAAATTCCAGTATTATTTTTGATTCAGCTGTGTGTGGGTTTAGAGGGGAATAAGGAGGCCAAAGGCTTTCTAAAAAATGAAAACATTACAAAGAAGGCTCAGAAGGTTCTGATATCCATGTGATCGTGTTTGGGTTGTTTTTCCACACTGAACGGCCCGATTGAAAGCAAACAACAGAAGAATGTGAATACCAGATTTAGTGAACCATCCTTGAATGAAAGCATAGTATATGGTCACAAAGGGATGGAGTACAAATAAAACAGTGAGAAAGAGAGCAGAGACAGAGCGGGGGTGGGGGCACAGTGTAAAAACATGCGCATATAAAGCATCTGTCTTAACAGCTATCCAATCCTCTGCAGGCTTGTTGCCAACGTGCTCACTGCTAGCATCTCTCCTGAAAGAAACAATAACCCAGGAAATGCACTTGAAAGTCACATACAAGTTAAAAGAAGCATTCCTCACTATAAAAAAATAGAAATGTTAATGCTCATTTCACCCGATGAAAAAATTATGAAGTTTTTCCATAGTTTAAAAGGTTTAGTTCTGTCATGGAGGGATGGGGAAAGGAAAGAGGAGGTACTACAGATAGGAGGAGAGGAGCGAGGAGGAGTTACTGGGAAGGTAGCTAAGGAGGAGAAAAGTTAAACATGTCCATTGAATAAATAAATACAATAAGCACACATGTTCTGAAAATGCCACGCTCAGTTTGATAAAAAGGACAAAAGAGATTCTTCTTTCTAAATTTGAGTTTCTTCTTATATCTCCATTGGTGGTGCCTGCCTCTACCAGGTTGCCATTAAAATCTGAAAGTCCTTACATCTAAATGCAGCTCCAGCTTAGATCCAACTCTCAGTTGACAACAAACGTAGGGAAAAGCTGTCCAGTTTCCCTCACCTCCTCTTGCCTCAAACCACCAATTTATGGGCAGTTTACTGCAGGGCGTCTGCTGCTTGTGACTCAGTGCCTTTTAAGGAAGGGCCTGTGTCCACAATCTCCGAACGATGAACAGTTACATGCAGGAAGCCTTCCCCGTCTACTCTCTGCCCAAAGACTGATGAGGGTCCTCGGCTCCCACAATGTCCTGCCTACACACCTTACACAGCACCTCCCGCAGACCATGGTTCACTTCTGGGTGAACGTCTTTCCTCTGCTTTTAGAGTGCCTACTTATAGAAAACCATATGCGTGCAAGGCGAAACAGCTCTATTGGGTTTTCAAAGCTGTGACCTCTGGGAAGCAGACAGACAGCGTTATCATCCAAGGTCCCTCTTTGGCTTTCAACCGCAGACCATTTAGATGGCAGTCAGTCCTTAATCATTTGTGCCAGTAAAAAGGTTTTCTGATTGCACACATTTCCAAGTAAACCTGAATATGAATCAGAATTTCCATACTGGATAGGAGCTAAGGGCTACATAGAGCTTCATAATATTTCCCCCATTTCCACATAGTCTTCCATTTTTGCTAATTGACTTAGTCTTTGTAAAACTTTTTATAATGATTACCCATAGGAATATACACATTTATACTTTGTCCTGGTGATTCTTTTCATGAGTTTCCCACTCAAGACGTGGCCTGTGGTTGCAATATCATCACAAAGGATCTATTTAAAGTGTGTCTAAATATTGAAATGACTTACTGAACACATCTCCTCGGGGTTTCTGAGGATCTGTCGGTATCCTGTTGTCAACTGTAATCACTCTTGGATATGTACTGGTCGCTGCTGCTATGGTAGTCAGTCGGGTAGTTGGCCTTGAGGTTGTTAGTGGTGGAGCTGTTCTGAACTCTGTTGATGGTGGTAAGGGCAGAGTGGGCTGTGGTGTTGGCTTTGGTGTAGGTCTTGTTGTTGGCTTAGAAGTGGGCCTGTTGGTAATGACAGGAGGAACATGTGGTGTGTTCAGTGGCCATCTAGTACTTCCGGCATCAGGAATCCAATTATGGTGTCCGCCATCACCCTTTACATTAGTATTATTTTCCTCTGGAACATGAATTGGACCTGAAGGGTCAATCATGACTTTTGGAATATCTGAAAGAGTAAAAGGATTTAATATAATATGTTAACTTACTAAAGGAAATTAAAGCAACAACCTAAAAATAAATACCAAAAAAAAAATCTCTTCCCAACTTGGTTGCTTTTCATGCTCAGAATATCCCCCTAATATAAACCAAGACATCTGACAAGTTAAAAAGTCAGTTCCACGTATATATGAAATATTCATATATATACATATGTGCTTATGTACTATGTATATACACACATACATATTTATATATACATCCTTATACATACAAACATATCCACATACCCATTCATTAGATGTATACAAAAGTTACATTGGTGCTTCTGTAATGAACATGTATTTTTTGAAAAGCAAAAAGATTTTAATATTTATAGAGTAGAAATCTATGTCAGAAAGCAGGAAAAAAGGCGGTGTGTTTGGGGGATGAATAGGATGGCCTGAAACAGTTTTAAGAACTAATCAAAATTCAATGATACTTTAAAAATGCACAGTGGGGCAAAGTTACTCAATTTGTTTTTTAAAATGAGATATACATAGTCTATGTTAAGTATCCATATGCTATCTATAGTAGAAGATCGTGTTTAGAATTACCATAACACTAATTTTTTTCCTCATTTACACTTTTGTAAGAATATTTTCTGCAAAAATATTTTGAGTGAAGTTCTACATTTTGTTCTGGAGTGGGTCTTCATAGCCTGACTAATTTATACCACTGCTTAAAAAAAATAAATTTTCAGAGGTGACCACAATCATTTGTGGAATCTGTCCTTGATAATTTTTAGCAAAAAGAATCAATATTTAATCTGCCTGGAATGATATACTCCCGACCAAGGGTGACTGCATGGCCCTTAGAAAATCTTTTAATCCCCGTGACTTTGTGCTCTATGATTTTCAGTAAATATTTTACTCAGGCGATTTTAAAAATTGTCTATTGCCACATGAAATGCATGCTTTGGGGGTTTATACATTTCTCATGTTTATCTACTAACATAACCATGACTCCAAATATAGCTCATGGAAATCTGAAAAGCAGTTGAGAAAACAGAGAAAGTAAATATGAGAATGATTTTCTTCATAGTAGAGTTGGGAGGGGAAAAAACCAGAGGAACAAAAACTGTAGACTAAGTTCAGAGTAACCCACCACTCCGGCCCCAGTGCCAACGAGAAACGAATCTTTCTCTCTAATTTCTACAAACTCAGATTCTCAGGACGGACTCTCTGGTTTTGTTTTTTTTTACTTAAGGAGAGCTATGGCGAGGTCTTCAGCAGAGTGATTTGATGCTGTAAGATTAGAATGTATCGCTAAAAGCTTGACTTTTGAGAAATGACTGAGAAAATCATTTCATCGTGGAAAGCGCAGAATCATACGCTTCCTTCTTAAATCACCCTGTTGCTCATCTTCCCTCACAATGGCCATCGTGTAAGCCTGTATTTTCTGCTCACATTTAGAGGATGGGGGGGGGGGAGTATTACTCACACACACAACTCAGTCCATCGCCCTCGTATCCCTGGTTACATTGACATTTGTAGGACCCATGTACGTTGTAACATCGAGCAAAGCTGCTGCACTGATATTGACCAAGAGCGCATTCGTCGACATCTGCATCAGAAAGAAGGACGAGGGGTTAATTGGGAGAGGACTAGAACTGCCCCAACACTGTTTCCAACGTAAAAACTTCTCTCCCTCCTCTTTTGGCAATGTAAAAGTCAGTCCAGAACTAGCAATGACCGAACTGGATTTCTGTGTGTTTAACAGCAATATCCATCCCAGCCACAAACATCTCTGCCCTCACCCCCGTAAAGGCTGCCCAGGAAGCACTATTCGAAGAAGGAACGCAGAGCAGCGGTTGGGCTGCATTACCGTGACATTGGTATCTGCCTCCAATGTACATGAGGTCAAAGCCTGTACGACACTTGCACATGTAGCTCCCGAAAGTGTTCACGCACTGCCTGAATCGAGGACAGGAGGCTCTTCCAGTTGCACATTCATCAATATCTGGAAATATAAGCCAATTACATCGTAGGAAGCACAAGGGCATGTTCCAACGGTCTAGATCTCTCACGCAAGTAATGGAACTATGTGCAAGCAAGCAACCCAACTTCTCTGGAGCATAGAAATCATCTAGTTGCACGCCTCCCCCGTCCTCCTCCCACCCCACCACACACACCCGGAACTTCAGTTCTATATTTTCAAACTTCAACTCACCCCTTGAATCCAGTTTGCTCTTATACTACCCCAGCTCATATTGCCCCTGTATCCACTTAATTCTGTGAACTACACGCAGGAGTCGTCCTTAATTCTATCTCAGAAAAGTTATTTGAAGCCATCTACTCTTCTCTTCACCCACGACCATGACCCTGATCCTGACTACCATTTCCAGGCTTAGAGGGGTCTGTCTCCAAACTGATCTCGTCAATGCCGATCTTATCCCTCCAAAACATTTCCTAACCAACTACCAAAGTGATCTTGTTGATGACCGGGGAGTCTTGACCACACTTAAAGGTTTCTACTTGATTTTGGGAATTAAGTACACCTTCCTTCCCACATCCTGAAGGCTTCCTTCTGCAGGACCAAGATCTAAAAGACAGCGAACTACCTTTTGCAAATAACGGCTACTCCCATCACCATTCACGATTTTTGTCTTCGAGAGGCTGCTGATGGATGTTGACTTCACAACTCACCCACACAGGTCCTCCCATCGGGAGCCAACTGTAGGCCAGGAGAGGGGCACTGGCACCGGACCTGTCCCTTGACCACATCGCAGCCGTACTGACAGTTTGCCATGGAGCACGTCAGGGCACCTGGAAGCAGAGTGTCTGGCTGACTGAGAGGGACAGAGAACAGGCTCTGCAATTGAAATCACTATGTTCTCCTCTTTTCCTGAAATCAGTGACCCGAATGACCCGGAACACACTGAGGCCTGAAGTATGCAACTTTCTAGAGAGAGTGCAGAGAAAGTAGAGACAAGAGGTCAAAAAACACCACCAGGGATGATTAAGATTAGTGACCAGCTCTGTTATTCTCTGAGGGAGACCTTGAGTCCTTTTGAAGAATTAAAAAAGAAATGTAAAACTGTATCCTGCATGGATTGTCTGCAAATTTTTTCAGTGGTCAAGGAAAGTGGAGAATAGAGATTTTGTTCGTTTATACAAGCTAAGTGCTATTTTGAATAAAACATCCAAGTCATGGCTCAACTCTCCACTGAATTCCGCCAGAGGCCAAGTGGAGATTTCTCATGGAGTTGCACAATGCTGGAAGACACCAGCACCACCAGCACACATTATTAAATATGTACCCACAGCCTTCCAGAACATTTCATGCTTCGTGCTAGATAATATTAGCTGGCCTTTTGTATTAGAAGTAAAATCATTAATAGGAGAGAAGTTGGCCAAAAATAATAAAATGAGGGTGATGTCAACAGAGTGAAAATTCAACATAAAACTTGCACGCTGGGAGGACAGGAAGCGCTAGAGGCAGTAGCAGTAATTACTTTTATTCATAAAATCCGGCAATAATGGAGATTGATGAGCAGACACATGGGTAAGGAGAATGTAAGTTTAAAAAATGCCATTGATAACTGATAACTTAGTAATAAGAAAAGTCAAGCTACTAATTGTGCGATACTGTAGAAGCATGACTTCCATGAAATGTTCAGCCTGTAGCGAATTTTAAGGTTTTGAGCATCTTATAGTCACCCTGAAAGAATAGTTGGAAACACCAGGTACGCATGCATTCTACTATTTTCATGGCATACAGTCATTTATTTGTTTAACTCAGGTTTTTTTTTGTTTCCAGGAAAGTAACTTAAATGGTTATACCATTCTATAGAAATATAAAAATGGAAGAGGCACTTATGAATGGTTTATAATCATTCAACAAATCTGATGCATTTCCTACAGCCAATAGTGTACGTCCTTAAGAGTACGACCATGGGTGCTAAGTCAGTGTTTCCCAAAGGGAGTGATACCATGGCTGAGGGATGCGGGAACCACCCAGGGGGCTGCTGCAAGAGCAGATGCCTACTCCTTATCCTGGATTATGAGCTAGAGGACAAACATTCTTCATTCCCAGGGGGCACTGAGTAATTTATTTTCTGAACAGGGAGCAGTAGGCCAAATCAGTTTGGGAACCTATGCTATAAATGGCCAACGGTGTTGTTCTTCTGGCTGGACTAATGTTTCCATGCCTAGGAAAAGACACTAGGAAAGACAGTCTGGGGAGTCCCGTTCTAAATCCCACGTCCAAATCTATTTAACACTGGCGCCCATGGTAAATAAATGTTGTACAATTGAAATGGGCATCTCTGTTTGATTTACAATTCTCCAGGCACACTTATGAACCCACGTACAGTATGCTGCGCAGGACGGCTGGGAGGTCGCTTTCAAAAAGGGAGCTTGCCAGAGCACCACATGAAAGCAGGCCCAACGCGCTTGTAAAACAGTTAAGATTCTTGACATACTTGAGCAGGACCCATCCGGCAGGAGCATATAGCCGTTGAGACAGTAGCACTTGTAGCTGCCGTGAGTGTTCATGCACCTGTGCTTACAGGGCCGTGGCTTCAGGCCACACTCGTTTAGATCTGTAAAGAATGGGGGTGGAAGTGGAAGTCACCAAACCGCGGCACCGCTGTCAAACATTCAACATACTTCTTCATAGCGAAGAATAGGAGAGAAAAGTGGGCTGAGCTATCGTGACTGGTTAATTAGGTAAGAAAGAGATTCTTACTTTCATGCCATCTTCATTTACATATCGGTTACACTGGGGGGTGACCAAGAGTTGTCTAACCTTTGTGACCTCTAATGCCTTAAACCGAGGAAGAGTCTTCAGCAGCGTCCCCACTAATGTCAGTGCCTAACACGTTTCCCTAGAGAGCATGCAGAACTAACTGCATACACGGTTTGTAGGCCCTACGTGCGGCACAGTGGTGGGGTGCTCAACTGCTACCCCAAAGATCAGCCCACCATCCCTCCTGGGAGAGAGACGTGACCGGCTGCTGCTGTAACGCAGCAGTCTGGGAAACCCTAGGAGAGAGTCCAACTCAGCCCTACAGGGTCGCCATGGATCAGAACCAACTCAATTGCAACAGGCAAGCTCTCCAAGAGTAGATCGCCAGGATTTTCTTCTCAGAGCGCCAACCTCTTGGTCAACGGCTGAGTGCTTAACCGCTGTATCACCAGCATGCTTCAATCATCTATACGACAATGTCCTCAGGATAGCTTGGTCATTCCCGAATGTCTCATGAAAATATCACTGTACTCCTCCCATGTCTTTCTTTCTCTGTTTAAAGCTGGTTCATGAATCTATTTTACTTTGTACAGATTTCAAAGCATTAGAACACATCGACCTTCTCAAAGGAAACATATTTCAAGGGAAGATTAGCTCCGAGAATTAGACTCACTAGTATTGTGTTTTCTTCTCGTTCAATAGGTAGACTACTCTAAACCGATCTCAAGTTAAAGAAGGACACTTTCGTTTCCTACTTAAGTAGAGCATTCAAATGATAAATAAACTAAAATAAAAACCCTCCAACTCTCACTCATCCAGCAGTTAAGGTAGACATATGGAAATATTAATGGACAATACATAATGGTCTATAGCAATGCATCTTAGGTTTACTGGTTTAAATGTAAGTGTTATATGAATTACTGACCTTCCCATTATGGAAAATGTTCAACCCATGTGGAACACTGCTTGAGTGGTCATAAAACTCATAATGACAAGTGAATGTTGAAATGGTAATGTCCAAAATAGAAACTTCATTAAAAAAGAAATGTAACCACAGGCTAATTTTGTCTGGAACCACCTGGTTACCATAATTTAATTGTCCATTTATCTGAATCAATGAATCAGAAACACAAATGATAAAATATGTACTTACAAAGTTTTCAAATCTAAACAAATTTAAATCTGATCTGCTCATTTAGTAGACTATATATTTTGTTTAACTAAACTACTAGATAAAATTGTCACACAAAAATATTGCATCTAATTTTTTACAAATACTCTACTGACTTTCTAGCTTGATTTTTTAAAATTTAAATCTTTACTGTGACTCTAAGCAGATTCTTAGCTGGGTATAGCCTGCAACACAGGGACCCTACAGCAGCACAGAGTGGACCTGCCCTGTGAGTTTCCAAGACTGTAGCTCTTGACACCTCCTGAGCACAGCAGCTGGTGGTTTCAAACTGCTGACCTTTCAGGTAGCAGATCAGTGAGTAACCACTACTTGACCAAGGCTTCTGGGATAGCCTAAGACAGTTACATGAACAAACAAGATGTCTTTGTTATTTCTGAGGCGTCTCTTCAATTCTTGACTGTTTCTTGCTCAGTCGCACCAAATTCACATTTTTACAACATTTCATTAGTTTCCCTCACAGAAAGTATTTTATAGATTGCTCTATGAACAAAAAGTTGACTTCTCCCTTTAATAAGTAGAAACTTTTAATCAAGGAAGACTGAGAAATGCTATCACCTTCCATATCCTTCTACCTTGTACTTCGGTGCACGTTAAAAAGCAGCGGTAGGGAATCTTTGCTCATTTTTCGTAAGTAGTTCATCGTCCTTTCCAATATACCACCTGGTTTTGAAAAAAATCTCTAAATTGTACAGGTACATATTATAAAATTCATACCACAGTATTTAAATCTGAGTTCATTGTTAGAGACATACTTTGTCTTTTAAATACTTTTTGCACTGAACCCAAACAGAGCAGTACAACAAGATGATAGCTAAGATGGCATTTGATGTCTCACGGGAGCGAGTGTGATGGATATGAAATAGGCGTCCATTAAGGATCCCAATGATAATTTTCAGAGTCATGGACAGCCTGTGGGCCCCGCTCTTGTAATGCAGTGGGTTAAGCACTGGGCTGCAAAGGGAAAGGTTGGCAGTTCATCAGCTGCCCCCCAGGAGAAACTGAGGCTCTCGGTTCCTCTAGGGCAGTGGTTCTCAACCTTCCCAATGACACGACCCTTTAATACAGTTCTTCATGTTGGGGTGACCCCCAACCATGACATTATTTCCGTTGCTACTTCATAATTGTAATGTTGCTACTGTTATGAATCGGGTGACCCCTGTGAAGGGCTTGTTCCACCCGCCAAGGGGTTGGACCTACAGGTTGAGACCCGCTGCTGTGGAGGGTTACAACCTCAGAAGCCTTACATCGGGGTACCGTGAATCCGAATGGACTAGAAGGCAGTGGGTTTGGTCTTTTGCTTTCCGTTTAGGACTGCTTTGGCGGGGCTTCGTGGTCCACACTGGGGCTGCTACGGGGGAACACACACGCGCGTTTCAACCCCAAGATTTCCTTTTCCTCTTGCGGTGCAAGTACTCTGGAAGGAAGGATTGGAGTTGGGGGTTGAGGGGGAGATAAGCTATCATCATTCCTAAAAATCCGGGACTCACTGTGAAACAACATGGAAAAACAAATAACGATGAGTAAACATAGTGACATTTTACTGGCAAAGCGTTCTCCGTTTGCTTGTTGCAAACCACTTGCGGGAACGGTACTCAACAAGTGTTGACGGGGTGGCTGACACCCCTGACAGCTGGCCAGGACTGACCTCGCTAGGGCTGCTGCCCTTTTCCCATCTGTCTGCCGCAGGCATGTGTCTCCCACAGACTTCACCCTGACCTTTACACAGACCACGGCAGAAACTACGAATGAGGTATGAAGCAGGATCCACCGTTTTCCCTGATCATCAATACTTACCCAAACACACACTTTTTGCTATAGCTGGGTGCTTTAACAGTGGAAAAACTCTTTTTCTTAATAGTCTTTAGAGTTCTAGTCTATGACTATATATTTTATTTTCTTAATGACCTTATCAAGTTAAATTAATAATGTGCTACTTCCAATGACTGCCGTTTTCCTTATCTGTTTGTTGGACTGCAGATCAAATAAGTCAGGAATTCAAAAGTGGCATTTCCCAATTACAGTAAAAGGCTCTGGTTTTAATAAGAAAAATAATTGTAAGAATGTGGAAATTCTCCTGTGACACTGTCTCAAGTCAATCCTAAGAGTTGATAAGAGAACTTCGGAGGGAAATCGGAAGGTTTTGTGCATGTATTTTAAGTTTGATTATTTTATGCTTTGTCTAGAAGCTTGTAAATTATAAGGAAAATCTGTAATAAAAAGATATTTAATGAAACCATCATGTGCCTATATTAGCACTCCGGAAGACAACGCTACCATTAAATTACTTACATTCAGATTCTACAATTATGTAACAAATGCTTAAAGAACATGTATTCCCGTCCGAGGACAACTGAAGCAGGTTGGTGGATTTGGGCGCTTGGCAGGATGAGGGTGGGCCGGAAAGGGAAGAGTGGCGAGGAGAGCTAGTCTAGAACAGAAATGCAAGCTGCAGAGCATTATGATTTTACTGGAGGGCAACAACAGGAATCAGAAATGTCATTAACATGCAGAACACTGAAAATTAGCTTGCCAAATCTTGAAGAAATGAATGGAATAAAATAATGAGTTTTTAAGGAAAATTATCCTTCATTCATTTGAATCCGTTTGGACTCTCCAAATTTGAGGCTAGACCTGGCAACGATTCAGAAATCTAAGCTTTTGAATGTCATCTGTCTAAAGTGGATGGCATAAACAAATAGATGAGAATAAATCAACTGCCATTATTTCCATTTAAAAAAATTACCAACGATTCCAAAATGAATCTCATTGCTCTAATGTATCAAGTTTCCTATCAGCCAAAAGGAAGCCATTATTAAAACTTACTAAAAGGTCCTAAAATTATAAGTGGGTGAGACAGTCCTTTAGAAGAATTATAAAATAATGCTACTGCCTCGTTTTCTGTAAAGCCGTCCAGCATAATGCACAGCTTGCTTTGGGTGTTCTGTCTCATATCACTGTTTCCAAGTGAGGCAGCAGTAATGGTACAGCAACACTCTCCATATTGGTATAAATTCAGTTCGTAAGACCCAGATACATCTAAGGGCTTATTCATAATTATCAAACTAATGAAGGGTTGTACTGGGGTCAGCAATTTGTTTTTTTAGTATTGAAGTATGTACAACAAAATGAAAGAAGTGGATGTCGGTTTAGTTTGCAGACAATTTCAATTGTACACACACTCCATCTAGATGGTGGGGAAGAAGACTTAATTGTTTATAAATTGTGCCTGGCCAAAGACAGCAAAACCCCAAATTTCCATTGTTTGGGAATTCTGACTTCTGTTACTGATGAAAACAAAAGTTACTTTGCATGTCTGAGTTTTAAGAATACACAAGAAACCTAGAAAAGAAGAAAAAGGACGGTGCTTTATGCATTGGAAGGACAGTGGAGGCTCCAGGCTTTATAGAGCGCAGCGAGTCAGCACCAGGTACAATTCCTGCTGCTTGCTTCACATGCTCAGGATGCTGCAGACTGGGGGACCTGGGGCTAGTCTTCACCCAGCTGCAAGAAGGGACAGAACCGCAGGAAGCCGTGCAGGTGGAAGGAGCAGACCACCTGTGACAATGCACGCTCACCCCTTGAAGGCAAACTTGTGGCTTGATGATCCAAGGGTTGGAAAAGAGGCTGTTCACTGCCTTGGCCAGGAGGAGCTGGGCGGAGGTGGTCATCTTCACCCCAGGAAGAAGGTAATAAGAGTCAACTTTTAACTGATGTCATTTCTAACCCTAAAAATCTTCACAAGTATATATTACACAAGTACAGAAAGTTGTTGATATTTGGAATGAAGGCTTTTAAGATGATTCACACACACATACACAACCAACTTGCCAGTTCCTGTTCTTTCCTTTTTAAAAATTTTAATTTTCCTAAAATCTAGCACTGTTATCTTCCTACTCAAGAAGACACCGACTTTATAAATTGATTACTCATTATTTGAGCATAGTTTGAAAAATGTATTACACAAAAAGGGCAATTTTCAAAAGCATGATTTTTGTCATCAGTAGAAGGGTAGACTAGTCACCAGTAGAAGGCTCAGTTTTAAAAGAGATTATTTAAATATTGATCACAAACAATATTTGTAGGGACCATGAGGTCTTATAGATGAAGCAGATATTTCCTATATAATCATATTGAAAAATAATGCAATTGTATAATAGTTTCAAATACTTCAATATTATGGAAAAATTCTTGATCTGTATAAGGCCTTATTTAAATAAACAGCATAAAAGAGCATAAAGACTTTCCGTTAAATGTAGTAATTTGTATTCTATGTAGGTAGCACTTGATTAGAACATGCATAGGAAGTTTTATGCTCCAAATCTTACCGGCTGCCGTTACTGGCTTACCTAAATACTCTAAGATAGGTGAGAATCAAAGGAGAGTCAATAAAGCAATCACATCAATTACAGCTATTATGTTATCAGCAACCAGCTAAGCCTCCAAAGTAAATGAACATTGTTTCCTGGAGTCAAATGTACACATCTTTCAAAAACTCCAGCTGCAAGTAACAATCTTAATATTAGAAAGCATGTTGTGAATTCAAAAGCATAATTCTTTCATTCCTGAAAATATGCTGTTCTATAAACATTACATTAAAAAACCACCACCTACAATAGTACTCATTTTTGTTTGGCTGGGGGGAGCTAAACAAACGTATAGCTACAGAGACTCAAAGTAGTGGGAAGAAAGGATCTCCACGAATGAGACTACTGGAGAAACTGAGGGTAGGAAATCAAGGAGAATCTAGCCACTGTCTATTGGACTCCTGAGTAAAAGGTACGATGGGCCTCATAGAGCACAGTAATGATCAATCTATGGTTTTACATCTGATCGGAACAAGCAAGCAGAGACAACCAAGTAAACTCAATGCTGTCAAGTTCATTCTGGCTCATGCTGACCTTGTAGGACCAAAGTAGAACTGCTCCCACAGGGTTTACAAAGATGCTAGTCATTTTTCTTTTTTTTCTTTTTTCATTAATGTATACATATGACACTTGCTAATTCACTTAGTGATAGGCATATCTTATTTGTAGACATTAAGTCAAGCACACTAAGTGTAGGCATGCAGAAATAGCAGGGAATTCACTGGAAAGATGCCTGGCATGGGAAGTCAAGAAGCCTAGACTTTCATCTTCAGTGTTCCATTGACAACAAACCATTAACCTCAAATCCATTAATATGTTTCTCTTAGCCTTTGTTTCTGCATCTGCAAAACAGAGATGGTGGTATCTACGCCCACCATATTTCTGCCCCTGTCAGGTTGTCGTCATTTAAGGGTGGCTTATCTGTTCATATGATGCGGGCAGCTATCCCAGCAGTGTTTTAACTCAGAGTCACCCGTGATGAACAGGTTTCAGTGGATCTTCTACGTTAAGATGGACTAAGACGAAAGATCTGGTGAGCTCCTTCAGAAAAACAAGGATGGAAAATCTTCATGGAAGCAGAATGCTACCTCCTTCTCTAACACAACAGCTGGTGGACTCCAAGTGCCAATATTTCCATTAGCAGCTGCACGCTTAGGTACCGCGCCCTATATCTGACCTAGGTGTGGAAAATCCATACAATGGCTCAGAGGGACGAACAAGTCACCAACAACAAATTCACCACAGCCTTGTGACAAAGCAGTTACATGGAGCCGGTTCCAAAGTGCAGCTGGGCCTGCTCTTCTGGCCGCTACCGGGGCAGCTCGGAAGGCTCTCCTTAAGTGTCTGCCGTATACTCAGGCTGTTGGCTTCCTCAAGCTTGCTGCATTCCAAGGGATTCTTTCTTTTTCTTTTAAAAATTTTCTTTAATTTAAAGATCATTTTATTGGGGACTCTTAGAGCTCTTATAGCAATCCAAATATCAATTGGATTGATGTATCATCAATATATCAATCAAGCTTATTTATACATATGTTGCCATCATTATTTTCTAGACATTTATTTTCTATTGAGCCCTTGGGATCAGCTCTTCTTTGTTCCCTTCAGAAAGGGTTATTTCTCACAGTACCTAACTCACAGCAAAATTCTCAGCAAATGCTTGTTTATTCCCAAACCAAACTCACTGCCATCAGGTCGATGCCAACTCATAGCGACACCACAGAGTGAGGCGAGTTTCCAGGCCTGTAACTCTTTATTAGAGTACAAAGTCCCATCTGTCTTTCTCCTCGGAGCAACTGGTGCTTTTGAACTGCTTACCTTGCAGTTAGCAGCCCAACGAATGACTACTATGCCACTAGGGAGCCTACATTTAATCAAAACGTTTTCTCCTTTATTACAATTTATGGACCGGGATATTTTGAAGGCAAAGTTCATTGATCAAGCCGATACGGAACATCTGCTCAGATCATTTGTATGAGGTCAATAAGCAGTTCTCCCTGGGTGGCAAATGCAGGTAAGCACGTGGCTATGAACTTAAAAACCGGTCACTCAGATCCGCCCAGAAGTGCCTCGGAAGAAAGGCCTAGCAAACTACTTCTGCAAGATCGCAGGCCCTGAAAATCCTAACACAGTTCCACTCTGAAACAGAGGGGGCAGAGTCCAAATTGAGTACAGGAAAAGTGGTTCGTGAGTTAAGTCACAGCAGTCTCTCACTGGACCAGACCACGCCATGGACTTTTCAAGTCCCTATGGCTCTCATGACCAAGAGCAGCACAGGAAACAATTGCCTATTTGACCAATATTTAATGTGCACTTATGTGCACATCACTTTAACAAGTTTCTTCAGGAACCCAGAAAGCAGAGAGAGAGAGTGGGAGAGAGAGAGAGAGACAAGGAGCTTCCAGCTCTTAAAGAGCAATAACCTTTCCATCTGCTTTTTTACATGGAGGTCCAAGTAAGAGATCATTAAAACTGGAATGTTTAGGCTAAGTTTGAGTCTTATTTTGCAGAGCATGCTTGATATGACATTTTCAATGCCAGTGGTAGATTTGCACGTGTACAAACTTATCTTGAATGCCTCTTCCCTCTGAGGAATATGGTTTTGGAAAGCAATGTTGTAACTCAGTGTATTTCAATTTTGTCTTTAAAGCAAGAAGTATATGTTACAGGCAAATGCTCGTGGGAAACTGGTTTTCTGAAAATGTGAGATACCAGTGATGCATCCTCATTTCAATAACAGCTTTGGTGTCTTTGAAGCCTATGAAAGTGGAGGTGCTCCTGCAAGGAAACGTATGTGAGTTTGTCTACAGTCCCAAACCTGGCTTCTTTGCACAGACGTCACTCACTCCCCAGTGCTCTGCCCCGCAAGTGACAAAGTGGCCCGGTGCCACTGTAATGACTATAAGGGTGGTGGTAGGCACCACTTTATAAAAGCAATACACTGAGATGCCAACATGAATACTGATAACTCAACATCCCACACCTCCCAGGCGAACTGCGGCTGGGGAAAGAACATCAAATGGACACTTAAAAGGGTGAATGAAGATCTTTAGAACACCAGGATTTCAAAAAGTCTGCCCAGATACATTTGGTAAGAAACCAAACAAACCATGTTAAAACAATTTTTTCCAGAAAAGAAGTACTGCCAATATTAGTTATAAATTAACTAGCGGTAATATAAGAGCATACTTCACAATAACACTTCAGCCTATAATTGAGCATATCGCATTTTATTAGAATGGATTTCCTCAGATAGTGTAAGAAGAATGCGTGGACTTGCAGACATCCATGTCGGAAATTGTTGTAAAAACTGTTTATAAAGCACAGTTCACTTGACACCTCTCAGAGAGCATCCTGAAATTAATACCAGCTATTAATTAGCAAGAGCGTTTCAGAATTATCATTTCTTTTTCATATAAGGTCAAGTATCTATGGGACATTTAGACTCCACACCAGTTTCATTTGAACCTTAAAATGGCAGGAGTATTACTTTAATTTCACAAAGAAGTGAAAATTGACTCTCTATTATCGTTCTAGTTAAACCTGACCCTATAGATTTCCTTCTATATGGCGCTTTAATGCTTAGTGGCAGGAATTTGGTGGCTGAGCTTAGTTAAAAATGTTGACAGGCATTGTTGGACTTATTAGCATAAGCCAGAGGGTCTCCTTTCTAATGCTATTTTCTTCATCCACAACTAATACGGCAGAAGAAACCCCGCCATGTTTGTATAAACAATAGTGCGAAGTTGACATCCCGTATCTTTAAACAACCAATTCTGTGAACCTCAAGGAGTGCTTCCTATTTCTAAGCTCTAGTCTTTTCAACTGAAAATTGGAACAATGATGTGTAAGTTATTATTTTAAAGTTATTATGTAAGCAACATCCCTCTCCTCAGAATTGACTCAATGGCAGTGAGTTTTAGAGAGGTTTCTCTTTTTTTAATGACTTAATGTTGCTGTAAGGATGGGTACTGATGACATATGTGAAATACCTGGGACAGGATGAGTATTAAATAAATGTGTGCTTTTATAAGTAATTTATACCAATGAAATATAATTTGTTAAATGACTCAATGACATATTTCTTTTTAAAAAATTAGAACGTCCTTTTGTTGAATGACCATTATGTGCAATGCATTATGCCCAGTGCATCGCTTGACTTATTCCTCACCACAATCCTGTTAGTAAGATCGCTTGATTTTTACAAATAAGGACACTAGGTCAAGGGATTCAGAGACATGTCTGATGTCAATCAAAAATAGGCAAAGCTGAGTCTCCAAGTCAGTTTCTGTTACTTCAAAGTGCTTTTCCTCTGACATGACGTATTTCTTAAAAGAACATTTCAACTGGTCCCCTCGTGAAGTGAAATTTCATAATGAAATCAAAGTTCTCAGAGTTCTCAGAAACATCAAATTTCAAGTTGTATGAGCCCCTAATAAAATGTTTAAAATAAAAACATCAAATTTCAAGGCAAGCCTGCCTGCCTTCTGCTATACTGGGGTTTTACCTAAAGTAAATGCTGAGGTTCGAAAAGATTACCAATTTACCTAAGGCCACTCAATTAGTTTAAGGGAGCCCAAGTAATGCTCAAAGTTACCTCCCTGCTGCAGACACGCTCTTCAAAATAGATTTCATAAATAGTCGTAGAGATTAAGATTAAGGTGGCATTTTTATTGTTCTTTGATGAAAACAATTAAACAACATTTACTTTCATCATAGTTTTACCTATTCACAAAAGGGTAGCTCACATATTGGAGACAAACAGCCCTAGCAAGCAGACCCTGTAAGGACAAGAATTTACCACGTTTCAGACTTGGCAGGAATAGAGAGGGCGTGGCATAGGGGCTGTGTGCCAGGCTGATTTCTTACCTTGATGGCAGGTTTTCCCGGCGTATCCAGGATGGCACTTGCACTTGTTTGGTCCCACACAATCGCCGTGTTTGCACGGTGGTTGACACACAGCTGTGAAAAGAGAGCATCTCACATGATTTTTATAGCAGCAGTGCATCAACCACATAGCATCTCTTTCATGAGTTTACGAGTTTAATAATGAAGGAAAAATATAAGAAACAACTTACAACAAGGTAGCAGAAAGATATAAAATTACTGTTCATGCCAAATGATAAGAACTACCTAAACCACACACTATCATATATATGTGTGTGTATGTATGTGTGTGCGTGCATGTGTGTGTCACTTAAACCTAGACAATTTGCTAAAATTAAGGATGATATCCCAATAATAAAGACTAAAGTACCCGCATATATATGACTGTATAAACATTACTGATGTTAGTCAAGTTACTTATAGCTTAACGATTACTTGTATTCTTAATTCCAAATTCACTCTCCCAATACATTTCAAAAATAGTTTTTATTCTAATGACATCAGATGTGAAATCCAGATAAATTTCAAGTTAAATTCTATAGAAAATATGTTATGGAAAATGGTATTGCTGAACATAAAGGAACATAAAATGAAATAAACACTAAGCCCCAACATTTCTGGGATCTTTAAGAATATTTCTGCTATCACATTGATCGTCCTTAGCTTCACATCAAACCAAACTCATCAAGTAGAACTGCTTCTGTGGGTTTCAAGACTGTAAATGTTTATGGGAGCAGAGAACCTCATCTTTCTCCCAGGGAGTAGATGGGGAGGTGGGTGGTTTCAAACTGCTGACCTTGCATTTAGCAGCCCAACACATAACTAGCTCACTCTTCCACCAGGGATCCCCTTTACTTCAAGGTGCATCACAACCGCTATCGATCTATAATTGCATTTCTGCAGTTGATCACTAAACCAGAACCCAAACCACTGCCATCGGGTTGGTTCTGACTCAAAGCAACCCTACAGGACAGGGTAGAACTGCCCCCTGTGGGTTTCCAAAACTGTCATTGTTTACGGGAGTAGAAAGGAGCAGGTTGTGCTTTTGCACTGTTGACCTTGTAGTTAGCAGCCCAGTGCAGAACCATTAGACCACCCGGACTCCTCCTATTGTGGTTGAGCATGATGAATACAAAGCACAAAATGCTCACTTTGCTATTGTTACTCTTTGTCAACGAGTTATGTTTCCAGCAGGACCTCAAAATGCGTTACCGCATCTCTCAGGTTTTTCCTAAGACTTCAGTCACTTGGAAGTCATTTTGTCTACTCTATTCACCAATGGTATAAAGCACTCTGTACTAAATTAATAAAACAGGCATGGCTCCATGGTTTCAATAATCAGCTGGGTGAATTTCTGCTCCCCAGGAGACATTTGATGATACCTAGATTTTGTTGCTGTTGTTACTGCAACTTAGGAAGGGGTGCTACTGGCATCTACTGGGTAAAGGCCAGTGTGGGGGGTGGTGCTGTTAAACATCTTACAATGTTCGCACAGCCACCCCACAAGAACAAATTATCTAGCCCAAAATGTCATGCGGCTATGACTACTAAATCTTGCTCTATTGCAAAAATAGCCGTCATACGATGTCATGTACTACAGGAAATGAACATGGGTTACACACTTTGGTCAAGGTACGTACAACCTAGATGAAGAGGCAAAACCACCCAGGTTTTCAATTCAAGCCATTTATTTATGATCAAAACAGATGGCACATTTATGGGCCAAAAAAAGAGTCAGGTTGAGAAATCCACATGGATTTGTAAAGAATGCCTTGCCGAAGATGCCTGGGTTGGATCTTAAAACATGAATGGGCAGAAGGGATAAGAACATCCTAAGCAAGGAGAATCATGCGACAAGACAGAGCATTGCTTACTTAAGGATCATGGAGACCCTTGTCAAGCTGCCCAAAACAAACCCAAACACCCAAGCCACGGCCCTGGAGTCAACTTGACTCATGGTAGAATGATGTAGGGTTTTTGAGGCTGAAAACCTTAGCACGAGCCACGAGCCTCGTCTTCTTCCCACTGGCAGCATCCCGACGCTTATCAAGCTAAAGAGGAGGGTAATGCTGGAGAAGCGAGCAAGGCAGACAGTCATAGTGAGTGAGATCCAGTGACGATGTTCCCTAAATTTCCAATGAACTCCATAGAAATGGGAAGTTCATAACTCTTGAGAGAACTACCTGGTTAAATTAAACTTCTAGGAATATCGGCATGGCGATGATATGTAGCATGCTACGAAGAGAGACTCAACTCTCAATCCATGCTTACAGTGATCCTTTAGGACAGGGTAGGGCTGCCCCAGAGCGTTTCTGAGACTGTGAATCTCCAAGGGTGTAGAAAGCCTCATCTTTTCCCTTCAGAGTGGCTAGTGGTTTTGAACTACTGACCTTCTGGGTACCATCCCAACAAGTAACCCTCACAGGCAGAAAGAACAATGGAATCATTCAGGTCTGGCATGAGGAAGGCGTGATTTACTGAAGAAACAGGTTCGGTACTCATGAAGGCGTTGCCAAAGACCCTGAAGGCTAAAGGGAAAGGCTCATGAGTGACACTGAATTTCAAAGCCTTTGAGCCCAACACGTTCTCATATTAGCTCATGCTCTTCTCCAAACTGGGGTAGGGAACCAAGTTCCTCTTTGGCAAATCTCAAATATGCTTTCTTTCAAAATCTTCACTCTCTTCTGTGGTGTCTGCTGTCTTTGTTGCTTTCTACAATTCCTCACTGACCCTCACCAGCCCTTTCCTCACCTGGTTTCCCACAAGTTTTACTTGCCAATTATACTCTAAAAGCTCTGCTCGCTATTTTGCTTGTCGCCCGAATGGATCCTTCACTCCTACCAGTCCATGGTGCTGCTGGAGAGGTTTTAATTAAAAAGCATGCAGACAAAAGGAGAGTTTAAAACAGACCTAAAAACAATTCTTTATGTCACCCTAACCAAAATTTACTTTTAAAATGGTTACGTGTTAAAATGCTTTTAGAAGAAATGTTGCACAAATCTTGATTTTTTTTTAGATTAGAATACACTCCGAATGAATCAAGCATTGTTGTGGTAGCCAGAGTGTTATATTTTAAAACAAAACACATACATCTCCAAATAACTGAATGCAAGTCAAATCATTTAACGCCTCCACAGGAATTTTCAGAATTTTAAAATAGCTCTTAAAATGCAAATATGCAAAAAATGTAGTATAGAAAATATCCTTGAAACATATGAAAAAAATTATTTAGAAGAAGACCTTTATGCCTCAATTAGACTTGATACTCCTAGGCTATTCTGTCATTGGCACCCCTTCTCCCCACCCACCCACCCACCCCAGACCAAATTAATGAGCTTTCATTTCTAGTGAGGTTAAGTATTTATAGAACAAAAGCTTGCTTCCTGCCACTCTTCCTTTTATTATTGTTTTTCCTCAGCGCTGTGCCTAATCTCGGGCACATCAAAAGCACACATACCAAAAGGTCAAGACTGTTAATGTTTGTTACCTGTTTATGAAGTCAGGATTTTAAAGTAAATTGCTATTTGTACTTTGACAATCAACCCAAGGGACCAAATACACTCAGAAGCTAGTAAAAGTGGTAGGTTACACACAGGTTGTTGTTTTTTTTTCTTTTACAAACAAACTCTTGGGAAAAAATGCTGTGTAACAGGACATTCTCCTACAATTTTGCTAGATTTTGTCTGAAATTGAATTCAGTAGAGATGTACTGAACATTTTGGTATAGGTGCTCATAGAAAGGGGTGGAAATTTTGGTAGATAGGGTCATGGAAAATTCATTTTTAGAAGAAGCTATGCATGGATTTCAAAAGCCACTAACATCACACAAACTTGCTACCACTTTCACACTAACATGTGAATGTTGGTCATCGAATAAGGAAGACCACAGAAGAATGGATGCGTTTGAACTGTGGTGCGGGAGCAGAATATTGAAAGTCCTGTGGACCCTGCAATGACAAACTGATCTGTGTTGGGAGAAGTAAGGCTGGAGTCCTTCTTAAAGGCAAGAATGGCAAGACTTCGTCATACATACTTTGGGCATATTGTCAGGAGAGGCCAGTCCCTGGAGAAGGACCTCATGCTTGGCAAAGTGGATGTGCGACAAGAAAGAGGTAGGCGCTGGAAGAGTTGAGTGACCCAGTGGCTGCATCAATGGGCTCAGCACAGGAGCAACTGTGAGGACGGTGCAGGACCGTGCAGTTTCCTTCTGTGGTGCACACGGTCACTATGGGTTGGAACTGACTCAATGGCACTGAACAACAACAAACTTGCTAAAAGTGCCTGACCAGCATCTAGGTTGCGGCCCTAAGAAGGGTTAAGATAGTAGCATGAAAAGATTCCCTACCAGAGCGCAGGACTACTGCAAAAACAAAACATCTCATTCATTGTGTGGTTTGGATGGTTGAATGGTGAAATCATTGGTGCTCTATGCAAAACTGATGAGGACATTGCCTCCAACGCAATAAGCCATTTTCAAATGGATAACTTGAGTTAAGAAGGGACAAGATGATGTTGAAGATGATGCCTGCCTTAGCAGATAATCAATATTAATTGTAAGGAAACCATCTTGTCTGTATCCTAATTGAAGAGGACCAACAATAAAGAGCACAAACAATAGCTAAGCTAACAATAGCAATAACTATACTCACTGCCATGGAGTCAGACTCAGTCACCCTATACGGCAGAGGACTGTCCTGTGGGTTTCTGAGATTATAACTCTTTATGGAAATAGATAGTCTCATTTTTCTCCTATAGAGCTGCTAGTGGTTTCAAACTGCTGACCTTGCAGTTGCAGGTTCGCCCATGCTGCCAGGACTCCTAAGCTAACACTACAGACATCTCTCAATTGGCTCATCTTACATAATCCTAACAGAAAAATTAGCATTGAGCAAACTTTCTGCTTAATGGGTACCCAAACTTTGGTACCTAGATCAGCTAAAGACAAGAGCATAGCTTTCAATGGAGATTTTAAACAAGTGGAATCAAGATTCTGAACCATTTCTTGGGAGAACTGGAACAGGAAATTAAACAGGGCTTTATCAGTAACATCTTGAAGGCAAAACACACTGAAAACAATGGCACCAAGTAGACATGGTCCAGTCAAAGCAAAAGAAAAGGTTATGGTAATAGTTTGGGGGAGAAGGCATTTTGCTTATTGACTTTCTGGAGGGCCAAAGCATGATAACATCTGCTTACTTTGAGCGTGTTCCGGGAAATCTAGCTAGAGCTTTCAGAGAGCGTTCTCAACCACAACAATGCTCCGGCTCATTCATCTTATCAAACAAGTAAAGTTTCTGTGAAAGTTTGGATGATAAATCATCAGGCATGTACCTTACTGTCCTGATTTGTCTCCATGCGACTTCTTTTTGCTTCCTCATCTTAAAAAATATACTTAAAGGGCACCCATTTGTCTTTAATAAGGTAAAGAAAACTATATTGACCTGGTGAAATTCCCAGACCCCTCAGTTCTTTATGGGAAGATCTAAATGGCTGGTATCGTCAAATAAAAAAAAATGTCTTGATCTTGATGGAACTTATCTTAAGAAATAAAGTTGATGTATGAGCCCCTAATAAAATGATTTTTTGAAAAAAGAAAGTTTTTTATTTTATCTTTCAATTTCATTTTTCCACGAATGTTTCAAAGTCCTCTTGGGAAAAATTGGCTAAACAAATTTGGTAGAATAAAAGTCACAAGGGGACATGAAAAATGAATAATGGAATGATAATACATTATCGAAATCATGACAAAGGCCATGCGCATGGGGCATAGGGAGGGGGGGGATGGAATCACTGACTTCAGACCCTAGAAAGGTGTCAGGTAGGAACTGGGCTCTGAGGACACATTAGGGGTTAAGAGGCAGAGACAGTGAGAATGGGAGACAAAAGCCTTTCAGGAACTAACCAACATGGGTGGGGTGGGGGGAGAGATGAAGGTCAAGTGTGCTAGTGGGCTCCTTGGTAAAAAGCTTACAACAACAGCTGAGGCTGAAAGAATGGTCAGGAGCCGATCATAAAAGGCCTTGATAGCAGAAACTGCTGTTTATTTACCGATATTTATGTTTTCCTCCCTCTTTCTAATAAAATGGCTTTACTTTTTGAAGTGGGGAATGAGTTTTCGATCCCCTCTGGCAGATATTGGTGACCATGAGACTAAATTTTAGCAAGCAAAATACAGCGGGTTGAACAGTGTGCTTCAAAAAATTCAAGTCCACCCAGAACCTGTAAATGTGACCTTATTTGGAAATAGTCTCTTTGCTGATGTAAATGAGTTCAGATGAGGTCATTCTGAATTCAAGCGGGCCCTAGATCCAAAATGACTGGCATCCTCATTAAAAAAAAAGAGACATTTGAACCCAGACACTCATACACTGGGGAGAAGGTCCTGTGAAGTTTGAAGCAGAGGATGAAAGGATGCATCCACTGCCAGGGACTGTGAAGAATTGCCAGCAGCCAGCAGAAGCGAAAAGAGGCAAGGCAGGTTTTTCTCCCTGAGATCTGTGAAGGAGAAAGGGCCTGCCAACACGGGCAGGACAGTGAAAGAATCCATTTCTGTTATGTTAAGCCATCCAGTTTGTAGAACACTGTTCTAGAAGCTTTTGGACTCTATAGAAAACTATAGGCGTCAGTGGATGGGACTTTTGGACTGCTACTTAAAATGGGGCTAAAAAGTATGTTTTTCTGTGTCTTCTTACCTGGACTCCCCTGAAGTCCAAACCCCCACACTGACTGCCATTGAGTTAATTCTGACTCATAGTGATGCTCCGCAGGGCTTCCGAGGCTGCAAATCCTTATGGGAGGGGGTTGCCTCATCTTTCTCCGTGCAGCAGCTGGTGAGTGAATGGAGGAAAGCACTCCAATGTTCACCAGGGCCACCAGGCTGTCTTTGGAACCCCCAAGTAATGACGAAAGCTATCACGGCTCCCTCAGGACTAGAGGGTAGGTTAAGAATGGAAGAGGGGTGTGGTGAAAAGTCACCACTTTAAACTAAAAGGGCAAGCTAGCAATAGAGCTCTATTACTTATTGCAACCAAAAATAATTTACTGATTGATTCCCCATGAAGTGAAATCTGGACTGTAGTCTATGTTTAATATAAAACTTACCTTACTGAACGGTTTTCCTATAAAAGCTGTGAGTAGATCCTAATAAAGAAATACAACTCATCAAGTTTATTTTAGACCTACCCTACCATACCACGTTGGACAGCACGGAAAAAGGTAGACCAAAGAAGAAGTGATGTGTCTGAATTGTGGTGCTGGAGAAGAATGCTGAACGCACCAAGCAGGACAGTGCCCGAAGGACAAACTAATCTGTCTCGGAAGAAGAATGGTCAGAGTGCCCTGTAGGTCATACATTGTCTCAAGTACTTTAGACATGTCAGGAGAGACCAGTCCCTGGAGAAGGACCTCATGCTTGGTCAAGTGGAGGGACAGTGACAGAGGAAGGCCCTCACCGAGATGGACTGACGCCGTGACCACAACAATGGGCTCAAGCACAGGGACCAGTGTGCCGCGGGTGCAGGACCGGGCAGGGTTTTGTTCTGGGGCGTCTCGGGTTGCTATGGGTCAGAACTGACTTCACGGCACCTAACAACAAAGCACATCGTCATGGGACTATGCGGAAAACTTCCTATCTACACCTCAGGATATTCTTAGAATAGGGAATACTCTAAAAGGGAGCCCTAAGAATGGTAAAAATAAAAGTTATTATCAGTATTGTCACCCAGCACCAAGGAAAGCACATAGATTGGCAGGAGAGAGACAGGATTCCCAACCTGTTGAATGGGTCCACCTGCTGCTAACTGAACTCCACGGTAATGTGCGCTCTCAGAGGCCATCACAAACCAACCTTCGCAACCTGCATTGCTCTGTGGACAGCTGGCGAGCAAACAGATGTGTAAGTGATTTGTTTTTTGAGGTCTCTGGGAAACACTTAAAAAACAGGGGATGCCCTTGCTTCAGAGGAGCAATGCATCTAATGGTTAATCATAAAAACACAGATTGCCTCTTTGACTTTCATCATGGGTTGGCAAACCACGGCTTGAGAGCTCTATGTGGCTCATTTGACATGCACATGTGATCCTTCTAGTAAAACTGAAAAATTCGATATTATTCAGATAACGGTTTCATTTGTTCATTTAAAAATAGTGCTGGCTCTCGATTGATTCTTTTTTTGGTTATTGATATATACATATATTTAAGGTTAGTTGTTTTATTATTATTAATCATTTTATTTGGGGCTCTTACAGATCTTATAACAATCCATCATCATCAAGCACACTTGTACATATGTTGTCATCATCATTTCCAAAACATTTTCTTTCTACTTGAGCCCTTGGTATCAGCCCCGCTTTTTCACCTTCCCTTCTCTCCCCTACCACCCCCATGAATCCTTAATCAACTATATATTATTATTGTTATTTTGTATCTTACACCACCTGTTGTCTCCCTTCACCTACATTTCTATTATTTGTACCCACACTCTGGGGGTGTGGGCTATATATCCAACCTTGTGATCAGTTCCCCTTTCTCCCAGTCCCCACCCTTCCCTACCCTTATGTTATTGCTGCTCCCACTACTGTGCGTACGGGGTTTCTCTATCCTGGATTCCATGTGTTGAGAGCTCTTGTCTGTACCAATGTACGTACTCTGGTCTAGCTGGATTCATAAGGTAGAACTGGGTCATGATAGTGGTCGAATAATTCCTAAATTGTCATGAGGGACAGGATTGGCTCTTCCATCTTAACAATTTTCAGACCCCCGATCTAGCTCATTAAAAAGAAGTTTGGACCTTTCTTGGTGATTGACTCCCCTTATATCCACACATTGTTTGGCATTTCAGTAAACAGAAGGCAGATGAGGGTCAGAGATTGCCAATGAATAACAGACAGCCGCCCCTGCTTTCTCTTCCCCGCCTTCCCTGCTAAAACAGGTTGCTAGAATCAAGCCCAAAATGGGCACATCATAAGCCCAAACCATGGCCTCTAACATCCCTGAAACATAACCTCCAAAATGTCCTTAAAGCAGCCACGGAGTCACTCATTTACTAGCCAAAAAAAAGAAGTCTCAACTGGCAAGCACTGCTCCTCCGCCTCTGGGACGAACATCTGACCTTCAGCTTGGCTACAATCTAAAATTGCCATCTTCAGAATTTGTTGTAACTGTTAAAATTGTGCTTCTGAGATGTGGGCAGTGTTTTCTAAGTGAGCATTTGAGTAAGTTATGCAATTTCAGTTCTTTATTATGTTTCTTATGTAAATGACCCACAATGGTCTTTAAGTGCCAATATTGTTTTAAGAATCTGAGGACAGGTTGAGAAGTCAAGCAGCTGATGTGACAAAGACAAAAATTGACTAGATTCAGGTGTTGATAATACCTTGAGAAAGATGCTTAAGTGCAAAGAACATGGTCTTTGGAGGTCAAGGAATCATTTGTAATGCCTGTAGCTACGCAATGTTGTCAGTGTGTCTGGTTATTCAGACAGGGCACCACGAGAAGCAGGAAGGAGAACCTTCTTCCTCCGGGATGCAACTTAGAAACAAAGGTGAGAACAGTGCAGGCGCATGTAAGGCAGAAGAATATCTGGATAGAAACAAAGTTGGGGAACGCTAAGAGCTTGGGTTACAGATACGGTGCCTACACTCATTCAAAGGGCACAGGAAAACAGCACCATGATGATTTTTTTTTTCTCAAAAAGCTGTTGGCCTTTGGGGAGGGGATGTGGCTGGCAGAAGAATGAAATAACCCAGTGCTGGTGAATGGAACCTTGGGTAGAATTTGGTAGGTGTCCCTTAGAAAGCACCTAAAGTCATCTCATATTACAGGTAAAACAAACTCAGAGGACACAAGCCAACCATCCAAGATCTCCAGAGGAAAACAAGTTCAACTTGCCCAAGACCCTGGATCCTCATGGCACCAACTAGAGAGGAATCAATTATCCTATAACTAAATCTAAATTCGTGCTGCAACAACAACAAAACCCCAACAAAATAAAAGTGTCTCTTTGATTGTTATCCTTATAAAATACTACCTATTAAAATGCTTGCAGGAATACAGAACGCAAACCCATTTCATATGATTGATGACATTTAGTCTCACGATACCCATATAAGGCTGGAGAGAGGCAGCGATCACCCACATTTTACCACCAGAGAGCAAAGAAGGGTCAGTGATTCGCTGGATTTCAGTAAAAATTTCTTATCCTGATTCCACAGCCAGTTCACTGGTTCCTCTGGTTGTTGGAAAACAGGCCAGCAAGACCATCATTTGGAGTGGATTTGGTGTGGCGGGTGAGCTCATAGTGACACGAAGCAGGCGAGGAGGATGTAGGAAATCAGAGAACAGTCAATAGTGATTAAAGGCCTGAGGGTATTTAAATTGCATTTTCAGGAAGGAAAAGTTGCAATTAAGAACACAATCAGTAATTGGGGGGGGGGGGAACAACTTAACATAGCCTTGCCAGAATGCTTTAAAATAAATCTTTTTGTTGACTGTTTTGTACAAATGCCAGTTTTCTAACCATTAATGAAGTGCAAGATTGTTCTCTCTTCGGAGGTAGGATTACATCGATGAATTACTCTTATTCTTATTTGGCTTCAGGGCTCACATTTTATCTGATATTGATGTCATTAAGAACTTGACTAGCCATAACGTAGCGCCAACTACCGTGAATCCATCAACTAGTGATTGAGAGCATGCAGCGAGAGTAAGCAGAGGGCTCTGGTCCACGTCCTGTCTGTCAGGGGCTGTCTGATGATGCCACTCTGCTTCGGGAGCCTCCAATCCACACAGACCTCAAATATCTCTGTAACTTCACACAAGGAAACTACTAACTCCTGAAGCAGTCCAAGGGAAAATGAGTTACTGAATTTACATCTCATGCCAACTTTTATTTATCACAATTAAGCAATATCCCTTTCCACTGAAAAACAAGAAAACCTTCCTCTGAACAATAATGTCATTTACTTGCATTTGGAATTTTTATTTCCATTTCGCTGTAATAAAAAAGCAGGCTGTAAACTAATTAATTAACAAGCATTGTTAGTTAGTCAGAAGTTCCCAGAAATGTTTACTTAAAGTCGGAAGACAGTAGCAATGAGCATGTCTAGTCCACGATCCTTGTTTATAAATTCAATTCCCTAACAAGAAGAATCGGGGCAGGGCACAGTAGGGAGGCTGGAATAGTTTGCTATTGCCAAAACCAAGGAGTTGCTCCCAGAATGCTGGAAACATACGAAAAGATCACAGAAGCTGGAGGAGCGGGGTCACCGCGGGCCAAATGTGAGACAAACTGAGCAGAAGAAAAAGATTCCACTCCATCTAATCTATTCCAACTCCCCGTGACCCCACATTTGCAGGCCAGAATAGACTGCTCCCTTGGGTTTCCAAATGTGTAAGTCTTTACAGGAGC
Source organism: Tenrec ecaudatus (assembly GCF_050624435.1). Classification (NCBI taxonomy): domain Eukaryota; kingdom Metazoa; phylum Chordata; class Mammalia; order Afrosoricida; family Tenrecidae; genus Tenrec; species Tenrec ecaudatus. The sequence continues at coordinate 115,229,034 of NC_134532.1, forward strand.
AGAAAGCCTCATCTGTCCCTCGCAGAAGTGTTTGTGGGTTCGAACTGCTGACCTTGTGATTAGCAGTCCAAACCACAACCAATTATCAAGGCTCTCAGAAAAAGCAAGTAAGGTAAAAATAGTTTTAAAAACCCATAAGTCTTAAGTGATGGAAACAAAGAGGGGCTGAGCCTTGAAGAATGCCAAATAATTTGTAGAATGAGTAACAGAATTTGAAAAGCAGCATTTTGCAACCAGCCCTGAAATAATTGATTTGAGAAGATTATCCATAGATATTAAATAAATCTGATGGGATGAAAATTCATAAGCAAACTGGATATTCAAGCAATCTCAGTGTATTATCTCACAGTTTACTTACAAATGACAAAGAATAAAAGGTGCTTTTCTGGTAAATATATCTGGTGGATTTTTCCAAGTCATTAAACTTAGCATCAGCAATAATGGAACTGACATGAAGCATGGAAATATTGTAACATTTAATAACCTATGTAATATTCTTGGTGGGAAAAGACTTAACCTGAATCCGATGAAGAGGAAACCACAGACAAATTTAGACCATGCACAGAGTCCAGCTTCTCTGCGCTCTCAAGTGGAGACCACTGAACTGTCAGGAATTGATAACATCGCCATTTTTTACTTACAAAACAATAAATCCGCAGGGTTCATGCTTACCCATAATGCTACTGGGAGGATTAAATGAGAAAACTCTAAGAAGGCACTTAGAACGGGGTCCATCTCATAGTAAGAATGCAATCTGGTGGTTACAGTGGTTGGGATTAGGAGGATGGCCAAGCACAGGAGCCCCAGTGTCGAATGCACTGTGCTAACAACTGAGGACATCAAGACGAAGAGGTGAGCAAGCTCTCCTTGAGTAGCTACGTTTAAGGAGACAAATAGGCCAAGAATGGCTGTGCGGGGTGCAGTGAGGCGGCTTCAAAAAGTCTCCCGAAAAATTCCATTAATTTCATTTTCCCTCAATTTGAAGCCCCTCATATTTACATTACAAATGTAATGTAATTTACATTACAAAATGTTTAAATATTTACTTTAAAAAATAGAGGGAATTAGCTTTATAACAATCATAGCTTTATATGATGAAAGTCATTTGTTAGTTAGCCCTTCTGGATCCATATAATTTGGTTTGTTTTCATTTTAAACTTATTTCAAGTTTGCCCGATAATGAACTTATACAAAATTTTGGAATCCAAAAAAAAATTTTTAGAAACAATCTACAAGTTCATCACAAGGACTAGTTAAATAAGCGGCAACGAAAGTATTCCTGCTTCAGTAGTGTACACTTGACTCCAAGCTCGAACCGCATTGGAAGGATCTCATAAACCAATCTACTTGTTGCTTCCCCACCTGTTTAGTTAGATCTTCACACCGATTCAAAGTCTTGCTTTGACATTCTGCACCACATTCCATGACCCCATGCTGGTGTATCTCATCAGCTTCTTCTCCAATCACACCTACAAACACACTCATTTCCAGCAAATAACAATCCCTAACCCTCCACACTCCTATATGGAATGTCATTTTCCCCTTGTTAGCCAGACTTATATCTTGACAGACTTCAAGACTCAGCTTAAATGTAACCATCTCCCAGATTCCCTTTAGCTCATTTTATTGAGTTTGGAGTATCATCTACCATACTTATCCCCAGCATAAACTGGGTTCATATTTCTATATACACACATACATGTCGTAGTTATTTTCTTTATCTAGTTCCACTGTTAGCTCTTTAAGTACACAGTTTCTGCTTTGAAATTATTTATAGTCTCCTGACAAAGACAGACATGACATGACATGACAGGTGTACAAGGTATTAAAGGAGTACACAAGAAGGGCTTTCTCTGCAGGGAGGGGAGAGCAGGAAGGGTGTCAGGACAGGCTTTGAAGAGGAAGTGCGAATTGCACCATAAAGGATGGGAATCCAGCCTGTGGAGGGGTGAACGGCCTGTGCTTGAAATACGCAGCATAAGTAAAGCCAAAAAGGTCTGAAAGGTAAGAAGCTGCAGAAAGTATTTGGAAATGCGGCAACAGTCCATTGTGACTGTGCCTATATTTTTAAAAATGCACACAGCTATTTCTGAAACACAGAGAGTTGCCAGTCTAAAGAGTCCTTATACTCAACTAATTGGAGTTATAGTCACAATTATGAACAATAAATGGCTTTCGAGTAGGAGGTAAATGTAAATTGATTTTTCCTTTCAGAATCTCAATCAAGAGTAAAAGACATAAGGTACGTAAGCTCACATGATAGGAAAACAAATGGAATATATTCCTTTCACCAATAAATCATCTTTCCTGAGGTGCCATTCAGAGGTGCCCGGGCCGACACTGGGAGAGCATTGCAAAGTTATTTGATGTGATCTGATGAGGCATACAAGACACCGTTCCCATCTTCAGGACACTAGCAGCCAGTAGAACAACTGAGACAGACCTGCAGATGATCATATTACAGAGCAATTTCCAGAGCGTCTCCAGGTATCAACAATGAAGCGCAGAGAAAGGAGAGAGGAAGCCCTGATTGGAAAACGTCAGGAAGGCCTAGAGCAGAAGCCGGCATCTGAGCAGGGACACGATGCTGGGCGGATTTCTTGATGTTGACTTAAGAGGACATTCTAGTTTTAAAACAATTGTGGTGGTTATTCATTCCTAACAATAGCTTGCCGTCAGTAGAACATTGGCTTCAAATTAGACATCTCTGAGAGCAGATATTCTTATGTTTCTCCAATGGAGCAGTGGGTAGGTTGGAACCACCAACCTGTGGACAGTGATTCAACCTTACCCAATCGCACCACTGGCGCTCCCAGGATAATAGCGTAAAACGGGGGAAGGCCAACCAAATGGGGGTGAAGAGTGTGGGAGAGACATGACGTTTATCTTGGGCAATTTTTTAAGGCCTTGATATAAATGCATGTTGAATTAATGGTTTCTTTTCCTTGTAAGGTGATATGGTTAACACAAAGAAACATAATTCATTCTATAATGTAATTTGATTAAGTAGGCTTCCTGCTTCAAATATTACAATGCTCATCTATAAGTTTTAGATAAAGTTTAACGTATACATACTATCAGAGACCTTCCATAAGTCAATCCATCCACAATTCTCCCCCTCACCTTTCATGAGTGGCAGTTCACACATTTCCCCCCACTCCGTCAAACGGAGGTTCTTGCTCCTGCATCCATAAATCTTCCCTTATCCTCCTTGGCAGTGAATGATTCTTCGCCAAGTGCCCTCAAGTCTTTATCCTTGCTTTTTCACTCTCTACATTCATGGAAAGAACAGGCAACCATTGGAGCAGGACCCATTTTTTAGTCCGTCTTGTATTGCTCCAAGAATCTAACTTTTACTCCTTGCCCCTCAGGTCTGTTAAATAACTAAAGTTCTATAAACCCACTCTGTCTCCTTTCAAATCCGTTTCCAACTGCAAACACTACTGGGTAAACAAACTGTACTCCATCCTGAGGCTCAGTGGCAATACAGTAAGAGTTGAGACAGAATGGTTCAGAATCACAGATGGGCACCCACTGGAAGGTTTCCTTCAGAAGCAAATGATTTGAATGTTGTACTACTTTCAACTGGTTTTTTCCACAGGATATATTGGCAAAGAGATATTTATTTAATAATATATTTATTTAAAGATATACTGTCATCAAGTCAATTGTGACTAATAACAACCCTTAAAAAGACAAAAAAAACTTTCCATCAAGTCTATGCCTAATGATAGTGACCTCATAAGGACAGGGTGGAACTCTGCCCCTTGAGTTTCCCAGAAAGCCCTGTCTTTCTCCCCAAGAGAAGCTGGGGGTCGTGAGCTGCCGGCCGCTGTGCCACCAGGGTCCCTAAAGGAGAGAATAAAACTGCTCTATTTTCCAAAACTGTAAATAAAGCAGACTGCCTCATGTTTCTCCCATAAAGCAGTTGGCGGATTAGAACCCCCAAATCTTCAAGCTTCCTCTCTTTTCCATTTGAGCATCTGGCGAGTCTGAACTACCGATCTTGCCGTTAACTGCCCAAACCATAACCAGCTGACGCCCAGGGCTCTTAATGCTGTGATCACTCACAGCCACCAGGGTGACTGTGACTCCGAGAGCCCCTCGATACAGAATAGAGGAAACTTGCTCCTTAGGGTCTCCGAACATGCACATCTTTATAGGAGCGGCTTGTCTCATCTTCCTCCTGAGCAGTGGCTGGTGGTTTTGAACAGCTGGCTTTGCAATTCCTAGTCCAACCCTTACTAAGCCGAGCCACCAGGGTTTCCCACCATCTGGCATGCTGAACTCAAACAATGCTCCAGGTTCTCCATTGGCATTCTATGAGTTGTCCACACATTAAGAGCAAAACCATGGGAAGAATAGCCCCTAGCCCACTGTGAATTAATTCTGACTCAAAGGGACCCTGTAGGGAACAGTGCAATCTCTCTAGAGGGTTTCCGAGGCTACACAGCTTTACAGACGCAGACTGCCACATCTGTCTCCCACCAAGGAGCCGAAGAGTCCAAATCACCAATCTCCCAGAGAGCGGCCCGATGCCGAACTCACGCTTTAATAATAAGGAGTTTTAATCAAGAACTGTTTGCAAAAGGCACTCTTGTTAAGGCCGACACCAATCTTGCAAAGCAGGTCTAAAGATTGGGAAATCGCAGTTCCGAAATACTGAGTGAAATGTTCAGTATCTCCCAGCTGATAGGCCACAGCCGCAGCCCCAGTCCAGATGTGTGGGGGCACACATTCCACTCCTCTCTACATTTGCGTCTCCCTAACCTCAGCCACCCATCGGCCCATCAATTTTTTTACCTGCTAGTAATAATTACAGGGTATGTATACTTGAATTTTTTATTTCTCTAAATATAGCAACTGCTTAATTTTTATTTCTAACAGAGTAATTTTGTTCTCAAATGCCTTTACTAAAATGCTACCTTAAAAAAAGATTATTTATGACACCAAGTAGTATCTTTCATGAGTCCATTTCAAAGTACATTGGTCTTTTGGGACTACTTCCATTCAATTTTAGAATATCACCAAAAGTGTCCACTACAGTGTCATAAGGGGGATTTATTAATCAATATTATTTACATTGGAAGATTTTTTTAAAGAAATGTTTTCTGTACCAAAACAATGCCATCAATACCCACAGATTCTAGTATAACTTCTTGTGTATTTTATACAATAAAATCTTTCTTACCTGAATTGGTCCATGAAGACTTAATGAATATGAGATACAATTCCCTCAAGTTAATCATAATCTGGTGTTAGTAATTTCATTTGGTGGGTTTTGTTTTTTATATTTTCTTTTTTAAGTATTAAAAATATAAACTGTGATTTGTATTAGGATGGAGGTCAATTTATTAGACTCAAAACAGGAGAAAAAAATTACATATTGAAAAAGACAAGTTTGAAGTAAAATTGAATTAAAATTAAATTAGTAAAATTATGAGGAAAATAAGCATAGCTTGAAGAGTTATAGCCCCACCCTATGCCCCCAGCAAAAAGCAACTCAAAAACGCAAGTAGTGCTAAGTTTTGTTTAGAGTTTGGAAAGTTATTCAGAAGTTATGCCTTTTAAGACACCGATTAGCCAAAATTATTTCAAGAAAAATGTTCATCTAACCTTTGAGTTGGCACCTTATCCTGGCTATTCTCTGCCTTAAGACGTAGAAAGCTGCAAAACAAATATCCAAAAAAAGAAATTCCAGATCTTTTTTCGGTAAGGAGGCTGGACTTGGGGATTTATCAACTTGTTACATTCCCGGAGACTTACACATAGTCAACTTTCAGTGCTTTTCTGAAACAAAAAAAAAAATCTAGGACATGTTTAAAATAGTAATATTTTGTCACCATTTTGTTATTAATAAACAACTTGTAACAAAAATATTAACCAATAATTGAAGTTATGCTATTCTTCTGTAATCCAAATTCTAAATGAAAATTCCCCAGACCAAATTCTAAATGAAAATTCACACTGTACCTTCCAATTTTTTTCATTTTCAGAATATTAATTTTGGGGTCCTAGAGACAGTATCCTTTTATTTAAATTAGTGTTGGGCAAAACATCTGGAAAAAAAGGTGAAACTTTCGATCAATTAGTTACTAAGATGAGGAATTTTTAAATGGATGTCTTTACTTACCTGTTTCTTACATACTGTACAGTCAATTTTCTCTCCAGTTTTAGGGAGGCGATATTAAGGATTTGTTTTGCTTTTTCACCTTCCCTTCCACAGCATTTTCTTCTTGCATGGCTGCTTTAGTTGTCAATAGCAACAAGAATTACTGTGAAGGCTCAGCCATTTCATACGAAGAGACAGAAATAACCCAGTTTGATGAAAGTAAAGGGAAGATACACGAAATACCACCAGTCATGGCTGTGTTCAGACCCGCCTAGAGGTCCTAGATGTAAGAGAAGAGGTGATTTTACTACTCTCTTCTGGATTAAACCTTTCCTCTTAAAACATTTGCTTTAAGTCTGATGTATAGATTTCTTTGTCTGATTTAAAATTAGGGTGAGAGTTAGTTGCAAAAGAAAGGGCGGGGGAAGTTCGGCATCCAATTTGATCTGATCAAAGCAATAATTTGAAGTACTGATCCAGAATGATTGCTCTGTGTTTTTAAAGGCATACATTATATTTGTTTGTCATATTGGTTAGATTTTGTAGCACATCAGTGTTTTATTTTTGTTATTAATATTTTTAAGAAACTCATCAATAATGTCTTCACGTAGACGCATATTTCTTTAAATAGGATAATAAAATATGTCAGATAAAATATAAGCAAAAAGCTGAAATAAATCAAAGATAAGTAATAAATTACATTCTAGATCATATAATTACAAAAATATGACTATGATTATGTATAAGAAGGAAAAGTATAAAAGGATACCATTTCTTTAGTACTCATTAATAGCCAATTATGAATAATATAATTTATAAGGAAATGTATATTTAAATTTTTTAAACCTAAACTAAAACAACTCAATAAAGAATAGCAAACATCATTATTTTAGACTAGTTGTATTAGTGCCCAAGCAGCCATGCAGTTCTGTATAGTTTATTTTCTTATAATATCTTAAAGATAGATCACATTCACTCTTATTAACCATAATATAGCTGTAACAAATACATATTTAATAAATTCAATGATCTCAATATGTATACTTTTAAAATAGAATCTCTATCACAAAATGTTAGCTGATAACCTAATGGAAATTTTCATTTTTAAAACTACACAAAACTGCATTTTAAAAGAAAGCTTACGTGTTAAGACTAGAAGAGGCAACATCTAAGAAGTTTCTGGGATCTATTTTCCACGGATGCATGAGGAAATTTTCACAGGCAACCAGCACACTGGTTGTGAAAGTTACCAAAGAGAAACACCCTCCATGTGTCTTCAGTGGTATCATAAACTCCACTCAAGTAAAAAGCACTAAAATAGGATTCATTAATAGCACACGGGATAGAAACATCTGCCTCAGTTTCTCTTGATATGGTAAGTGGTCACAGTGGCAAATACATGCGGCATTGCTAGGAGAGCCACTGAGTTATAGTTTATAACAGCAGAGCCTTCTGCAACCTGTCCAAGGTCCACCACTTCAGTTCCAACAAAGACTCCCAGTCATATCACGCACCTTACTGGGTGTAGCTAAAAAATCACCAGACCTCTGGTGATTTTATGAAAAGATGGCTCACAGAAAGCAGAGAAACTAAACTATTTGAGGCTTATGGGTTTTCTCTTCTACTAAGCACAGGTTTATGGACGTGAAGCCAATTCTGGGCATTAGACTGTCAAAGAGAAGGAGCGAGGAGAAGCCTTATGGACCCACACCCTTTTCTTATCCAAAAGTGCCTGTCTCCGCTGGGGAAGAGTTTAGTCATTACATAGGATTCTAAAATGGCTCAATGTTGGAGCAACATAACCTTTGCAAAGGAAATAATTACTTTCTAACGACTTACATGCTAATGCAGTCATCAGACCCAGACTGGAGTCATAGCCTCAAGAGCAAAAAGCACAGCATAACACATGCAACCCTTAAAGGAAACAAATGCCAGCGACGCCCGTGAGAGGAAAGGGTCCCCTGGAACACGGTCCTTCTAACTTGCAACCCTGACCTTTAGTAATAACTCGAACCATTCTCCATGCCTCGATCTTAAATTGGATACTATTGTTTCTCATTGTCAAATTATCCTGGCAGACTCTCCTCGCAGACAACTACGCCACTCTGCACAATTATAGGGTATGCATCCGAGACAAGACGTCCTAGGAACAACTTTGGAATAGTTCCTTTTTCCAGCATGCTGCTTTATCAGTACTGAAATTGTAGAAGAGACCAAGGTCAGAAACCAGACCATTTAGCCAATTGGCAAATTACTTCTTGATAATTGTATGACTTTCCCTAAAAAGCGATTGGTTCAGAAAACATTTCTGCTTTGGTTAAGAGATGAAAATATACAGTGGAGTGCCTTAACTTTGGTCTGACACAGATGCTAATACACAATGAATCTTTTAAAACTTAACCCAAAGGACAAAATCCCTGAAAACCATCATTCTCTAAGTGAAAGATCATGACATGCTTATAATCATGCACTTGGGGGCTGACTTAACCAGTAGAAACTATTACCATAATAAACGCATGTGATGTAAAATCAATTAGGAACACCCATATATGTTTTTTTTAAGTTCAGTGAGTAGCATGAACTGTGATTTTGTGTTTGTCTATTCATTTTCAAAACTTTTGCTATTTTGTTGGCATGAAAACAATTAGAAAATAGTGACCAAATGCTGTCTATGCTAACAATAAAATAAAACAGGCTGTATCAAAGGTTTGGGAAAGAATATTTGGGGTGGCAGAACACTTGTCATTGGAAAGCTAATCCACAGAGTCATTTGCTGTGAATTCAGTACCAATACCTTGGACCACAGGGGTACCTTCAATTGAACCTGAGTGTGAGAGCTACAATTTATGAAAGGTGGCCAAGGTTATTGTAAAACAACATTTTTGTGATAATGTAAGCACAAATGTAGGGATTTCTAGTGATTTCTCCATTCTCTGCATATCACCGCGCATTTAAATGAGGGAAGCATATAGCCTAACAGCCTAACATCTCCTGATGTGTCAAAAAGAGTCTTTTCAAAAGGCAGCCCTCACCTTGTGACCTCATGATGTTATGCCAGGGAAACAATGTCAGCTCTGGAGGAGGCACGTCATATTAACCAGTTAACCGGTCATGTCATGATACCAGTTAACCAGTAACCAGTTGTTGAGTTGATTCCCACTCTTGGGGATCCCTGTGTGCAGAACTGAACTGCTCCATGGGGTTCTCAAGGCTGGGTAACCTTAGGGAAGCTGGCGGCCAGACTGTCTTCCAAGGTGCCTCTGAGTGGATTCAAAGCACCAACCCTCTGGTTAGTAGTTGAATGCTTAACTGTTTGCAGCATCCAGGAACTTCTTAATATTCATCTTAGCTTATTAATTAACCCATTCATATTAATCTGAAGAATGCTTAAAGAGATATTGACCACCGAAAGGTTTAGTTTTAAGTTGAGTCAGGTTATCCACATGCTAATCGTCTTTGGTAAATCTGCAGTCTCAAATGGACTCCCCTCTCTACACTGGTAACTACCAAGAGGGTCCCCAAGATCATTAATGTCAGGCAGAAAATATAATTAGGAAGAAAATAAACTTCTTTTTCAAAACACTACTACATTTGAAAGCTAAGAAGCTGTTTGTAATTATTCAGCTCTCTCTCTTTTCTTTCCACTCACTCAACTCACTCACTCAACTCACTCACTTCTCACTCACTGTCTCACTCACTCACTCACTCACTCTCTCACTCACTCCTCACTCACTCCTCACTCACTCCTCACTCACTCACTCTCTCACTCACTACTCACTCACTCCTCACTCACTCCTCACTCACTCACTCTCTCACTCACTCACTCACTGTCTCACTTACTCACTCACTCACTCTCTCACTCACTCACTCCTCACTCACTCCTCACTCACTCCTCACTCACTCCTCACTCTCTCACTCACTACTCACTCACTCCTCACTCACTCACTCACTCACTCACTCACTCTCTCACTCACTCACTCCTCACTCACTCCTCACTCACTCCTCACTCACTCCTCACTCACTCACTCTCTCACTCACTACTCACTCACTCCTCACTCACTTAATCACTCACTCACTCCTCACTCACTCACTCACTCACTGTCTCCCTCACTGTCTCCCTCACTGTCTCCCTCCCTCACTCACTGTCTCACTCACTCACTTCTCACTCACTTCTCACTCACTCCTCACTCACTGTCTCACTCACTCACTGTCTCACTCACTCACTTCTCACTCACTCCTCACTCACTCACTCCTCACTCACTACTCACTCACTCTCTCACTTGCTGTGATTACATGGATTCTGATTCATAGCGCCCCTATAGGTTGTCAATCTTCCTGGGAGGAAAAAAGCCTCATCTTCCTCCCTCACAACAGCTCGGGGCTTTGAATCACTGACTTTCTGGTTAGCAGTCTAAGGCGTAACTCACTAGCCAACAGGCCTCCTCTTTCTTCCATTAGCATTCCAAATAAATACTTGACTTTATAGTGTTTCATCAGATCAATTTAAACTAAAAGTATTGCTAGCCATCCATTCATGGCCATCAAATCTCTTCCAACTCACAGTGAAATTCCTCGCTAGTTTCCAAGGCCGTAAGTCTTTCCGGGAATAGAGTCTCATTTTCACTCTTTTGGAGTAGCTGGTGGGTTCAAACTGCTGACTCTGCGGGTAGCAGCCCAGTGCATGACCAGCTATACCACCTTAACATTCTTCATAGCACCAGCAGAGTAATATTTTGCAAACACACAGATGCCTGTCAGTATTATACTACATGTCTTCATATTTTAATTATAACTGGGCTACTGCATACTCCTTTTCCTGGCTTTATTAGTAATGTTATTAGGAATTCTATTGAAAACATTATTATCTGTTTAAATGTGCACTAGTAGAGATTGGGATGAAATCAAAAAGGGTGATAGGAATCTTTAGTACATTAAAGTGGAAAACTCCTATATTCTATAACAAAACTCTAGACCAGGCGTCCTCAAACTTTTAAACAGGGGGCCAGTTCACTCACCCTACGACCGTTGGAGGTCCATCCAGACTATAGTTTAAAAGAAAAAAGAAACTATGAACAAATTCCTAGGCACACTGCCCATATCTTATTTTGAAGTAAAGACACAAACGGGACAAACACACCTGGTGGTCCGGATAAATGTCCTCTGCGGGCCGCATGTGTCCCACGGCCGTAGTTTGAGGGCCCCTGCTCTAGACCTTGAAAAGATTTTTTTAACTGACTTTGTGTACATATTATACTTAATTTGTAGATTCCAGGTCCAGGGGATGCAAAGTCACATTCAGCCTATGCTACACCAGTGGTGTTCCAAAGCAATATATCATGTATTACCTTCCCAAACAAGCACTGTCAAGAGCTTGATGGTGAGATTGGGGCAGAGAGTCTTTGTGGGAGAGAAGGTGGGCGTGGTGAGAGTTGGGTCATCAGAGCCTTCTCTCCTTCGCCTTCACCTGCCCAGTAATGATCACCTGTCCCAGGGATGAGTATCTCCCCTTGCTCGCCCTGACCTGGATGGAATCACTGAACACGACAGGATTATCACTTTACAAACGTGTCATTGATGCTACTGATTCCACAGGTATGCAACATGAACTCTACAATAAAAACCACTAGAGAAAAATAGTAGAAAAAAAGGCCAAGGCCTATGGGACCAAACACTGTGTGTGTGTGTGTGTGTGTGTGTGTGTGTGTGTGTGTGTGTGTGTACACGCTTTAAAGCACCAGATCACAGAGGCACAAATCTGAGGGGACGTTTATCAGCTGAATTTGCAGATACAAAAGTGCTTTCTTTCATTTGGCCTGACCCCTCAGTTTGCGAAGCAGTAGGATTTCTAAGACCTGCCTGGATTAAGTTTATGGGGTGGGGGATCTAAGGAATCAGTAGATCTGAACAGTATTCTATAAAGAGCAGCCCTAATGAGGGGAAAGATGGAGAGAACTAAAAGTCATTTCTTTGAAATTTAACTTTGAAGACACCACATGCTCATAACTACCTGTTTTAAAAGGTCAAACTTCTTCAACATTCATTTTAGTTTGAAATCTGCATTCCAAGACTGCTTGAAGTTACTCAAAGTACGTGATGTTCTTAAGTAACCTTTTCAAGCAAAGTGGTGGTTGAATAATCTCATGCAAAAACTCTACTTCCTAAAACAGATTTGGGAATTCAGGTTTAGTGTTAAAAAGTGTTATACGGTAAGATTATCCACTGCCTCCTTTTTATTCTGAACCTCCCAACAGAGAAGCAAATTCTACACCTCACCCCAAAATTAGCAGAAGAAGGTAATAAACATTAAGAAAGTGGAGCATGCCCAGTTCCACCAAGTGACCCCAGAACTTTGGACTGCACAACCCCCTCCATCATTGCCAACTATTCCTCAGTTGTAAATGGTTTTGTGGGTATTAAAAGTCATGTATGTATAAAACTGGATTCATGTTCAATAGAGGATGTCAGTTGTGTTTAACCAAAAGTGTAATGACATCCACAAAGAAGCACCTCTTTATTAAGAAGACCACTCTGTATGACCTTCAAGTCAAACCCCAATATCTTCAATTGACTCTTGGTTATTCTAAAGAAAGGCTGAAAATGGAGCTTTCTGAATAAGAAACAAGACATGATATTAAGTTAGTTTCATTTACTATACAGCAAAAGAAAATGTTATCTCCTTAAACTAGGAGTCTTTGCAGGTGAAATGCAGAAAGAAACAAAAATATATCTGTTTGACGCATTCTTTCCAGTGGCGCACAATCATTAACTAGTCAGATGCATTATCCAACCAAGATTTCTTTCATTGTCTTATTTAATAACTCCAAAATGCTGCAAACTGGGTGACTATTTCACAGTTGCTATGTTGCACTAACCTAGGAGTTGATCTAAAGCTGAGAAGAAATTGCCACTTTACCAAGCAGCTGTTCACCCTTTCTTAACTTCAAAGAGAAGACAGAAGGAAAGGAGGTGGAGAAGCAACACAGCCAAGCCAAGCCCTTACACTTGGCTTCATACCACGCTAAAAACTCCAACAGAAACATGGCAACGTGTCTACATTTTCCCTGGTCAAAGGATAAGCGCTGCAAAACGATCCCAATTCACACAATTTCCTTCAGAAACCACAAATTGCTCGCTGACAGCCCAAACACCCAGAAAACTAATTATTTTGTTGAAACGTATTGAAACAAGTTGTCTTTTGAATTTTTCTTCACAGCTCCATGAAACACTTTCAGCAGCAACGGTATTCTCACAAGCCACACGTGCAGACAAATCTCCAAGTCAATAGACAGAGTGTCTACATCCTATATGTGCTTTCCCGCATTAAGGAAATTATCAGACGGGGTTTAAAATGGGAATGCACTTTAGAAATCAGCTTGTAAAATCAAACACACACACACACACAACCTTTGCAGCTGACAAATGTTAGAGAACTAATCTAATGCCAATGTCAGGACTTGAACCCGGGTCTCCCAGAGTCATCCAGTGTTCTTTGTTAGGATTTGTTTCTCTAGCACACACAACTTGTTATAAACAAATCACACAAACACTGGGGCATATTAATTGCAGAGGTCTCCCTTTGGTAGGGGTAGAGGACTACGTTAATATAATTAAAAAGAAATGTGCATCGAGGTGAGGAAAAAGTTACAGTATAGAAAGGTCAAGCAACAGAAATATTTTGCACTGCTCCCTGAGTGACGAAGCAGTTGTGTACTATGAATGCCTCACCAATGGTGAGGGAATGTAATCAGTCAATTTTATCTTTTGGTAAAGAGTCACAGCATGAGCCAATCAAGGTCAAGCCCAAGACACCCAGGAAATCAGATACTGAATTTCCAATATGCCAGAAATCCATTTATGAATCAAGAACACACACACACACAAGAATCAAAGCCTACTTTTCAAAAGCCAGACTTACAACCGAATTCTGAAAACAAGGGCTGCCTGTTTCTGGAGCAGGCTGCCTTCCCAGCGGGCAGCAATGTTGGGGCAGAGGGGGTGCAGACAGGAAGCAGGGGCACTCCTATGCCTGTTTGGGTGGAGAGCTCCGCTGATCCTTCCTCGGTTCCAGAGGGGAGGACAGGCAGTCTCCTGCCTGGCTGGGGCATTAGGCTAGACAGAATGATCCAGTACAGGAAATTTGACCACTCTGAATTAATTAAACCAGAGCCGCTGCCTTCAAGTGGATTCCAACGCCTATCGTCCCCACACAACTGCCCCAGCAGGCTTCCTAGGCAAGCCTTACGGAAGCACACGGCCGTGTCTTTCTCCTGTGGAGAAGCAGCTGGTGGGCTGGAAATACGGGCCTCTGGTTGGCAGTCTAAAGCATAACCCACTGTGCCATGAGGCTGCTTTGGCAGCTCTCCAAAATCCCCAACCTCCCTGCCATCAATCACTGCCATTGAGTCAATGTTGACGCATCGGGACCCCTCTGGGTTTCAGAGACTGCAACTGGTCATGGGAGTAGAAAACCCAATGTCTCTCCTGAGGAGTTTCTGGTGGTTTCTAACTGCTGCCCTACGCGGAACCATTACACCACCAGGGCTCCTGTGAGCATCTCTAGCACCCTGTGAGGTTAGCCCACCTCTCCAGACAAGCCCAGAAAAGGGAAAGAGCGAGTGAAAATGGAATGCAAAATGTTACAGAGACAAGGATATTTGACTCGCAAGGACAGAGTCACAACGTCGTCGTATAAATGCTCACACAAAGGAAACAAACCATTCACCAGATGGCTGCCCTAAGACGTAAACTCTGGGGCAGTTCTCATTGGCAGTGCGTTGGTTCTGACTCACAACCTTTGGGGCAGGGCAGACCCACCCTGCGGGGTTCTGAGACAGTAACTCTTGAATTAAAGTTGAGTCAGGAGTGGACAAAAAGAGTAGAGTCTGATAAACAGCATAAGCTGGATACCTATTCCCCCATTTCTGTGTGCGCACGCGCACGCATGCGCTCACACACACCCTTTATCGTGGATACATCTGGTTCCATGTAGGCGGCTCTATCGGGTTCTATGCTTTGTTGTGCTGATTCAGGGAAAATTCTACAGCTCCTTCAATCCAGAGGGGAGAATGCTTCTTGGGAGAAACACGCTGAGCTTATATAAGGGTCAGGAAGAAAAAGAAGAACAAAAATTGGCCCATTCAATATCCTAGAAGCTTTGGAATGTTTGCTGATGCTCCTTAAGGAGATGTGGGTGTTAAAGATAACGATGCACTTTCGCAGAAACCAAGATTTTCATTTCATCCAGGCTCTCTGTAGAAAACTGTCAGTTGTTGTCAAGAGATTTTCCATCTGTCCTCACTAGCCTCCTGTTGGTGCTGTTCTGAGCTGACCTCTGGCCCCTACATTCCTCTACCTGTTTATACCAAAACAAAGGCAGGCAGAGCTCTGAAATGACAAGATACATTTTGGGCATCAGAGATTCTGGCAAAGGGAGATGGGGGGAAGGAGGGAAGCCAAGCACAAGAGAAGGAAATGTCAATCTTTGAAATAAAACGTGCCACCTTCCCATCTTCAATATCATTGGCAAAGAACCGTTCACCCCTTTTTAGCAAACAGGGGTTGTATTTCTATGCCACGCAGAAAATCTTGAAACTCTTTTGAATTTATGCAATAGAAATGTCAAAATAAGACACACAGCCAGTCTAATGACCAAGAAGCCACTGGGCAGGCATAGATATAGTTCAAGCAACAATAGCTCAAGCGAATGCATTTCTATTTCTTGAATTTCATCAGACACATATATGTTGAGTTTATTCCATGCTACAAATTTTAAGTGCTTTACAACTAGTAATTTTTTGAGCTGCATATTGGCATGAGGTAAATACCATTGAATGTCCAATTTAGATATGAGGACACACAGCACAGAGAGACTGAGTGACTATCCCGAGGTCACCCAGCAACTAAAAGGCAAAACTGAAATTAAAACATTGAAGTCCTAGAAACACTGTGGATTAGGTGTTGGGCTGGATATCAGAGGGTCAAAAGTTCAAACCCACTAACCACTCTGAGGGTGAAAGAAGAGGCTGTCTCTTCTCATAATGATTTATAGTCTCAAAAACAATATCTAGGTCACTAGGAGTCAGAATTGACTCAGTCGCAGTCAGTTTGGTTTGGTTACTTTTGTTCCAGTCTAGAGTCTCTTTCATCACGCTGCCTCTCAGTGCTTCAAGCTTTTGCCAAGCCTACGTTAAAATAAACGGTCTTCTATAGTATCGTCTTACACATCTTTATATTTATTAGCTCAAAAATTAATTCATATTATGTGGCCATTTCCTCAGATTCTTGAGGAAGAGTAAAGAAAAGGCCCATGCTATCAAACACGCCACATAACCATGTTGCATTTGTGGTAGCTACAAATGTCATGTCAACTTGTTGAATAGGTTATAGGGGTGGAGTTTACCCTGTCAATCAGGTCATAGCCAATCATGCCTCTGTGTGGCCGTGGCCTTCTCCTGAGGGTTCTGGGAACTCCTGTCTTCCTCCTTAAAGTTGATACACACACTTGCTGTAAGATACTTCCTGATGACAAATTACAAGGAGTTATGTTGATAGAGCCAGAGCCCTGGAGCTGAAGGAACCACTTGGAGACCCACACGAGTAGGGAGATGCTTCTACCACCACTGGATCCACAAGACTTTCCACTCACTGGTCTGAGATCTTCCTGCATTTGGCATCATTGTATGTGTTGCATGAGTCTGAAGAGAAATTTATAGACTGGTTCTAGACATATGGGCTAGTGTCGGACTTATGGACTTGATTTGGACTGGGCTGGGATGTTTTCTTAATATAAAATTACTCTTTGATATAATGCTTTTCTTATACATATATAAGCGTCTATGAATTTGTCTCTCTAGTCAACCTGGACTAACACACATTCTTTTAGAACAAAACTAAGGTATAAAAAAATAATAACACAGGGTCCCCTTATCTTCTAAGAAAGAAAGAGAAATTCTAAGAAGTAGCTTGAAGCACTAAATGTTGTAAGGCCACTCTATTTGAAAGGTCTTTCACTAAGTTAAATTCAGAATTGCCAAGCAATTCATAGTAAAGAAAACATAGTTACATAATAAACAGAAATAAAGCAGCTCTTAGAAGCTTTTCCTGGGGAATTCCACAGTTGGTGAACCTCTAAGAATACACCGTGTTATCTCTTGAAATTCTTTAGCACATCTGGCAGAGCGCATATATACTCCTACACCTCTCCCGAGAGCCTGCCACTCTGCCTTCTGCGTAGATGCACTCAGTGCTGCTCCTGGCACGCTGCCAGCACAGCCTAGTCTTTAGGTGGGGCTCAGGGGCTGTGTCTGCCTCACAGCGCCTCAAAACTCACTTTGGAAGTGCCCTACAAATTAAGACAGCCCTAGTCTTTAGGTGGGGCTCAGGGGCTGTGTCTACCTCACAGCGCCTCAAAACTCACTTTGGAAGTGCCCTACAAATTAAGACAGCCAAGAAGAAAGCTATTGCCATTCTTACCACCAAAGCAGTTCATTTTTATTTGGGAGGTTAGTGGATTCATGTGTGTATACAAAAGAATGGTCTCCTGGTCATTGGAATCCCCTATCTCTTTAACATCTCACACCTGTGACCACCAGCTCTGCAAATTCTCCCCTACCCTGGTATACTAGACAGAAGTCTAAAAGCTGCCCCCCGCCCCACCACCACCGCCCCCCCCCCGACCTCATGCACATCTGTTCTCTTTTCGGATATCATCCCGTCAACACAATGCTCAGTAGGCTAACCGGTGGGAGCACAGTATCTTGCCTATTCCACTCCCACGAGATGTAATGGGCAAATGGCAAAGGGTCAGCTCTGTGGCCTGCAAGTGTCAGTCCTCCTCATTTCCCATCCTCAACCATCGCTCTCCCTCCTTCACAGAGTTAACTTCTCACAGATTAAAATAGCGGAGGGAATCCTGAACCTCCCTGAACTTAAATTTACCTGACACCCCGCCCTGCCAAGGCATCTTTCTCTAAGCCAGACTCCTCCCTCTACCCCCAGTCTTCTCACTTACTCCTGTGATGGGGCTCTGAATAATGCCAATAAAACAGGCGCTTGTGATGCCGGGAAGGTAAAACCAGAATTCTGACTTGGCTCCTAGCACAGGATGCTGATTACTTACAGGACTTAGGAATCGTGGTGTCTCAAAGGTTTTATTTGATTTTACTGGGTGGTCCATTTAGAACACAGTGGATACAACCTCATTTCAAAAACAGACCAAGAAATGGGCCAATTTACACCAAAGCCACAGGGAGGCGTTTATGAATGCTATTCATTCAGTTAGGGAATTATTTAGTGTAAATACTGTCGAGACTCATTATCTTACCTTCATCTCCGAGCCTAGAAGAAAGGCAGGAGTGAGCCTGATAAAGAAACCAGGGGTGGGGGGTTGGGGGATGGGGGATAACATTGAACACAAATGCTCAAAGGAGCACCTGAGAGGGCTGTGAGAACAACAAAGCTGGCGCTTCTGGCTTGTATGAGGGAAGCACTCAGGAGGCAGGGACTATACCTGAAGACTCACGAAGCAGACCCACGCCACCACGCCTTTCTCCGTAACAAGCCCCGTGGTGTGTGGAGGGAAGCGTGGAAGGACTGTGGAAAGCCCCACCTCACAGGTAGCTGAGGCCCCAGGGATACTCACGCTGACACTGTCCCCAAGACTGGCGAGCCCAGCCCCAGCAGCAATCAATCCTTCCTCCATAACGGCACAGGCCAATGGATGACACTATTTGCCTGGGCCACCTACCAAACAAAAAGATTCACGGTAAATAAAGACACACTTGACATTGGAAAAGTAAACTTCTCCTTGTTGTTAGCTTTTCCTTTTAAATGGCATCCAGCAATTTTCTATTAACTCCTTTCTGCCTGCAGAAAGTTGAGCGATCAAGCACCCTCAAGGAAATCGTTCTGTTATGTTCTAATGACACATGTCAGACTGTTCAACATCCGCAAGTATCCACGACACAAAGGAGGGTGGGGGACTTTTTCTTAACTGTAAATAGCATCAGCTGACATGAAGAATTCTGAAGGCTGCTCTCCCCAGGGTGGTTTCTGAAGCTTGAAATAAAACAGACTCCTCAAAGCCAAGCACCTGTTACCAGGGGAAGGAGTAGTCACTTTTGAATGATGGATCCGAACCTGACACGTGTTAAATTATGCAGGACTTGTCAATGAAGAAAACAATTCATTTCTGTTTCATGTGAAGGGCAAAGGGGGAGGGGAGCAGAAACAAATGAAGCTGGACTCTTCTTGGTATACGAGTTTGACAGAAAGAGTCCCCAGGAAAAACAAAAGCACACCAAATGGAAATCTAAATGAGAAGAAGGACAGTTGAGCGTGTACCTGACACCTCAAGTGTCTGTGCCCAGAAACACTCCTGCGTGGAAGATTTTATTCCATTTTCTTCTCTACTGTACATCAGGACTAAAGAAAGTTAGACTCCTGATTCACCCCCCAGATTCCGCTCTGACACTTGACTTGGAAAACGGGTTCCTTGTTCAGTCACTGCGAAATGACATTTGGGGGAGCATGCAGGAAGGACTGGCATTTCAGTGGGCTGTTTTGGATTAGCTGCTTCAGGGGTTCAAAAACTTCGCGTGTACATTCATTTCCTGTTGGGAACATGTGTGTGAGACATGCATAACACATCGCTGTGTGCCTAGACAAAGGACCACTTTAATTTTTTAATTAAAGACTGCTTTGATTTAAAAAAAAATTTTTTACTGAAAAGATCTTGCCTCTGGCTGCCAGCCACGTTTTGAAAATTCTCCTGACCTTTTCAAGCGCCCTTCCCTTTACCTTGCCCTAACCCCCGAAGCACAAAATACAAAATAACCCCCCAGCTTTCATTTCCTCCCGCCAGGTGGTGAACCAGCAGCTGTGCTGTTGCGTCTCAGCGCTCCAGTGCCTCCACTCTTCCAGGTACAATACGGTCAATCTATCGTGGCATTGATTCGTTCCGAGATTACAGGTTAAACAGGTGCGGGTCTTTGGGGCGGTGCAGAGAGGCCCCTGGTGGGATGGAGGGCGGAGTCTCTGCCAAAGAGTGACTGAGAGGCCTGATGACCCGGGTTCAAAGCCCTCCAGGCAGTGCCTGCCTAGGTTTCTGCAAGAGCGTCTGCCATCTGCATTCGGGACAGTCCAGTCTGTAGTTGCGCGCACCCTACCAGCACACACATGTACAGTCATTACACACACACACACACACACACGCCCGAGCGGGCATCCAGGGGGGCGGGGGTGTGGCGGCGGTGGCGGCAGCCAGAGGCTCAGTTGAGTGACAGCAGAGACGGGCCAGGGTGGTTGGAGCCTGTCAGAGCACGCAGCAGGCAGGTTGGCCCGGGTCTGAGAGGCAGTGTGCGGGCACTCCACACACACACACACACACACACACACACACACACACACACACACACAGCGCCCCTCCCCTTAAATTAAACCCTCCTCCTCCAAAAATAGAAAAAAGTGGGGAGACAAACAGGTCCCGGTTTGTGGCCCATGCACTTCCCGACCCCCATCTCCTGTGTGATCACTCTGACTGCGTGGAGCCAGAATTTCGCTCCAGTAAGTGGTGCAGTGGGTTAAACCCCTTAGGCTTTCACCGCAAGGCCAGCAGTTCGAAGCCACAAGAAGCTTCGTCAGAGATTTGCAGCCTCGCAAACCCACAGGCGCAGTTCTACCCTGCCATATACCCAGTTGGTCGCAGTGAGTCAGAGAAGTGGGCAATTTCCCCACGGAAGAGCCATCTCGTTTCCCCACCCAGGGAAGTCCCGCGCACCACCTTCATTCAGGGGCCCCCAGCCCCACGGGCCCCAGTCTCATCCAGAGCTTGGGGACCAGGGAGTCACGATCTAGGACCTGGATGTCCTACCCAGGGCGCACGCAGCCGCTCCAGGAGGCTCGAAGACTCTCCCCGCCGTGCAGGGCGCAACTTCTGGGCTGGGGACACAGCTCTTTGACCGCGAGAGCCACTGGCAGCGGGGACTCCAGAGCAGGGAGCTGGAGGCAGCTCTCCAGAGAGGGGGAGAGCGCGCCCCGGGCCCCAACTCACCTCCCGTCGAACTCGGAGGCCGCCTGCAGGTAGAGCGAGGACGCGAGCACCAGCGCCAGGAGGAAAGCCATGCTTGGCGCCCAGTCCCGGAGCTGTGCGGCCCGGCGGCGTGGGGAACAGGTTGGGGTGCTGGGCGCGGGTTTGGGGCGCGCTCGCCTCCTGGGCTCCGCTCGCCGCCGCGCCTGCGAGTTGCGGCCCGGGAAGCCGCGGCCGCTGCTGCCACCCGGCGAGGAGAGCGGCGCGGCGCGCAGCCGGAGCAGGTCTGCGGCGCGGCGCAGGGAGCCCCCTCGGCTCCCTTCCCTCAAGGGGAGGCGCTGCCGGGGGAGCTGCGCGCCCGAGGGGAGGGGCGTGGGAGTGGGGTGCGCGTGCGCCCGACTCCCCGCCCTCCCAGCCCCAGGCCAGGGCGGAGGGCGCGGGGCGCCTTCCTGGGCTCGCTGGAGGGTGTGCTGCGGGAAGGCTACGTCTTTGGGGGCTCAGGCGGAGAGAAAAGTTCCCAGTCGGGCGGGGGAGAAGGAAAGCAGGGTGCCGAGCCGAACGGGAAAGGGAAAGCCGGGAAGGAAGGGAGCCCGGGCGCGGGGGAGCGCTCGGCGGGTCCCGCCGGAACAGGTGGCGACCGCCCGGGGCCGCCCTTGGTTTTGGCGGGGGGAGGGGGGGACAGCGGAGCGCGAGACCTGAGAGGGGCTGGGGGTGCTAGGGGGGCGCCGTCCGCGCTCAGCGAAACTGCCGCCCGACGTGGGCAAATGAGCGAAAAGCAACCTCCGGGAGCTGCTTCTCCCACAGAGTTTGGGCACCGGCCTGATTGTTAGTTTGTAACCAACCGAAAGAAACGCCTGGCTCTCCGGGCGAGTTTTGCGGGAGCAGCATGCGGCCTGCTTCCACCTCCGCCAGCTCCCCCCGTGGAGCTCCAGGAGCGCAGCACCCAAGGCTCCGCCGGGGACACGTGCCCCCAGAAAAGGGAGGCTGTCACTGCTTGGCAGTGGCATCGTGCCGGATGTGGTCGAGGTCGTGGAGAAACCATTTTCAGTAATCACGGCTGGCTGTTGCAAAGTTCACAAGTAAAAGACTGTGGTCCGGATCAGAGGACACCATCATCCTGAAGTGCATGGTAACACAGCGACAGGCTTGCCAGCCCTCTTCTCCATGCCTACTTCCAATAGCTGCCCCTGGGTAGTGGGGCTAGTCCCTTCCCTATTCGAGACCTATTTTGTGGTCTGTCTCTCTTCTCCAGTGGCACACTGCAGGCACGCAAAGCCCTCTGCGTCCACGGGCTATCTGCCTGGCTCAGGCCTTTTCCATGTAAGTCTTTGCTCAAATGTCTCTTAACGTGGAGGAGACCAACGACAACTACAATCGCCCAATTTAAAATTGCAAGGAGTTCCCATTCCCTGCTCTATCTGTTTTTCCGCATACCGCTCATCTAGTTTATGACATCGGTTGCTTATTTCTTGTTTGTAGCTTCTCTTTTAGGATGCAAACTTTACTAGAGCAGGTTAGTTTTGTTAAACAGTGGCTAAAACAGTGTCTAGCTTACAGTGAGTACTCATACATTTTTGTGGAACAATCTGTTAGGTGAGAAGCTTTCCATCTTTGTGTTCTTTTTGAGGTTTCCACAATGCGACATCTTTCATGGACAGTTCTGAGGCAGGGCAACCTTGCCCTCCTGACCTCCCGGGTGTGTAAAATTGCCTGTCTGCAACTAAAGGAAAAATAGTGGTTTCGACTTAAATGACTCTTTGATTTCCAAGTTGTTTTCTGTTAGCAAAACAAGATTCTATTTTAACCTCAGGGAACATCCATGCCAATTCAGGCTTGGAACATTATTTTAGGCAAACAGCTTGGTGTCATCTATTTCAGATCCTCCTAAAGAAGTCCAAAAATGTACTTATCAAAATATTTTTTTCTCCAGAAAATCAAATTTTGTAAGTGTAACAGAGGCTAGGTTCCAGGCTCCAGTGGCTACTTGGTCATTTTCTTTCCTTATTTGTTCCGGGTTTGGATTTGCACCTAATCCTACCAGAGCAATGGATGGACCTACATGATGGAAAACTGGATGGGGAGAAAAGGGGAAAGTGGTGAGGGAAAATGGAATGGATGTCTGGAGCAAAGTGTAATGTACCATCTGCAAGCCTCTCTTTTATTTATTTATCCCCTCCCCCTACACACAGGAAGAAAAGGTTGAAGTTGTCAAAGATTTTTTTCTGGCTTAGATCCACAACCAATGCTCATGGAACCAGCAGTCAAGAGATCAAAAGACACATTAGTTACATCTGCTGCACACACCCTCTTGAGACTATTGAAAAGTACTTTGAGGACTAAGATGCGCTGGACCCAAGCCATGGACAAACAAGTCTGTCTTGGAAGAAGTAGTCACAACTAAGCATCTTACTAGTTTCATCTACTTTCAGCTAACATCCATCTGACATCAGCAGTGATATCCCTTGTACCATATCTTCTTTTGCATCTGGCCTGAACCTCTGGCAGCTCCCTGTCAATGTACTGCTGCGACAGTTGTTGGATGATCTTCAGCAAAACTGTCACTTGTGTGCCGTATCAATATCATCCTCTAGTTTGAGTATTCTGTTGGGTCACATTTCTTTGGAATGGATATAAATATGGATCACTTCCAGTGAGTTAGCTAAGTAGCTCTCTTCCAAATTTCCTGGCACAGACCAGTTGAGTGCTTCATTAGCTTGTGGAAATGTTTCAATCGGTTTTCCATCAATTCCTGGCAATGTACTTTTATCTAACACTTTCAGTGTAGTTTGGACTACTCCCTTGAGTACCGCTGATTTTTGTTCATATCCTACCTCTTGAAATGGTTGAATATGGATTAGTTCGTTATGGGATAGCTGATCTATGTATTCTTTCCATCTTCTTTTTTGCTTCCTGCAGCATTCAATATCCTGGCCATAGGATCTTTCAGGGTTGCAATTCAAGGCCTGAATTTTTTTTTCTTGAATTTCTTCAGTTTAACATGCACTGAGTATGTTCTTCCTATTTGATTTTCTAACAAATCTTTCCATATTTTATCATAATATTTTATTTTGACTTCTTGAGTTGCCCTATGAAACTTTTTATTCATCTCTTTGATATAATTTCTTTCATATATCTTAGCTACTAGACAATTAAAAGGAAGATTCCAAATCTCTTCTGACCTCTACCTTTATCTTGTCTTTCTTCCTGTCTTTGTCATGACCTTTTGCTGTCTTCGTGAATGCTATCCCGATATCCTCCTATAGTTCATCAGGTTTTCTGTCATTAGTGTTTAATGCACCAAATTTGTTCTTGAACTTCGGGTGGGACAGACTCGGGGTCATATTTTGGCTCACATACACTTGTTTTCAGTTTCTTCAACTTCAACCTGAACTTCCAGATGAGAAATGAATGGCGTGTTCCACAGTAAGCCCCTGGCCTCATTTTAGCAGCTGATATTTATATTCTCCACTGTCTCTTCCCACAGACACAATCAATTTTATTTCTATATATTCCATCGGAAGAAGTTCATGTGTATTGTGTAAGAAGTTCAACCCTTTTATGTTGTTGAAAAATTTGCTCTGAAGAAGTCATGGGTCTTTGAAAAATTCTATCATGCTTCATTTCTATCAATTCTCTCAATCTCCAGCTTCATTTCTGTCACCAAGACCATATTTTCCAACTACTATTCCTTCCTCTGTTTCTTTTGCATTTAAATGGCTAATAATTGTTAAAGGATTTTGATAGTATGCTATATCAATTTCAGATCGAAGACTTAGGTATAATTCTTCAATTTCAACATCACTAGCTTTCGTGGTTGGTACATATATCTGAATAATAGTTGTATTGATTGGATCTCCTTGTATGCAGATAGACATTATCCTATCACAGATAGCTTTGTTCTTCAAGATAGATCTTGAAATGTTCTATGAGTATAGTGCTGTTCTTCTTTAAGATACACTAAGTATGTTACATTTTTCCCAGCATAGTAAACCATTTGATTTTCTCATTGAAAATGGTCAATGCTGGGTGTGGTAGCTACATAATCTGTTGTCAACTTGAGACTTAAGAGTGAATTGGGTGGAGTTTAGCCTGTCAATCCGGTTGCAGCTTGAGGGCCTCTTTTGGAGCCACAAAGGAGATAAGTAGCTTCCTGGAGGTGGAACAACTTGAGACATTCATGTTGACAAGACACATGGAGCTATGCTCAAGTCCTGGAGCTGGAGAAGCCACTTGAAGACCCATGCCAGCACTGAGATGCTCACCTTGCCACTGGATCCAGAAGACTTTCCACCCACTGGCCTGTGATCTTCCTGCATTCAGCATCATCACATGTGGTTGTGAATCTGAAGAGGACTTTATAGATTGGTATCAGACAAATGGGCTAATATCAGAGTAATGCATTTGATCTGGACTAGGCTGTGATGTTTTCTCAATACTCAGTTGCTCTTGTATGTAAAGCTCTTTCTTACACACATATAAGTCTCCATGGATTTGTTTCTCTAGTCTACCCAGACTAACACACAGGGCCTCTACTCAAGTCCTCTCTCAATGCAAGAACATTTTGTTCTAGAAACCTGGCATTCTTTGATGCTCACCTTTCTAATATGATCGCTGAAGACAAAATGGTTGCATGAGCTAATGTGATAAATGAAGCTGATGGTGCCTGGCTATTACAAGATAGAGTGTTTGAGGTCTTAAAGACTTGATGTTAAACAAGTGGCCATCTAACAGGGAAGCAGCATAAAAGTAGAAATATATAATAGGAAGAACCAGGGAAAACATAAATATATGGAAACTGAAAAACTCTATGTTTAGAAATTACTGAGTAATAGAGAAATAGAATGTGAAATTTTAAAGTTCCTAGGAGAAAATGAAGATGAAAACACAATTCCAATCCTTTTGGACACAACAAAAGCAGTGCAAAAGGACAATTTGTAGCCATAAACCTGTACTCAAAAACAAAGGAAGAGCAAAATCAATTTATTTATTCAAGAACTCCAACAATTAGAAAAGGGGCAGCAAAAATGTTTACATGTACCAGGAAAAAAAAGAAATAATAGTGTTTAGAACAAAAATAAATGAAACAGAAAGCAGAGAAACAATAGAAAGGATAAACAACACTCTTCACAAGATGAACAAAATAGGCAAATCATTGGCAAAGTTAACATAGGAAAAGGAAGAAAAGATGCAAATATCATGAATAAGAGATGTATTATGCAATGTCACAATAGATCCAGCAAAAATGAAAAAGAATAATCAGAGAATATCATAATTAATACAGGCTAAGGTAGAACATTAGAATAGGTCCCTAACAGAGAAATAGATTTAACAGATCCTAAAAAAGTTCCTAACCAAAAAAAAAAAAAAATCCTTGGCACAGACTGTTTTACTAGAGGCTCCTGCCTAGCATTCAGAGAAAAGCTGGCACAGTTTACACAGACTGTTCAGGAACAAAGAAAAGGCAGGACTACTCCTCAATCATTTTACAAAGCAATCCTTAACCTGGAAAAGAAAGCCAAGCAACAATATCACTAAAAAATACTGCAGACCAATATTCCTGATGAATACAGAATCCTCCCAACCCCCAAGAAATCCTAGCTAATAGACTTCAACAGCATATTTAAAAATACGTATGTAGTATTATAATGTATTATAGCCATGGGAACCAAAACAGCCTAATACTGGTTCAATGACAAGCACAGAGATCAATGGAACAGAACTGAGAATCCAGAATTATTGTGAATTCATCTGGGGAGAGCTAATATGAGACAAAGATCCCAAATCTGTTATCTATCCATGACTATCCAGAAGCGAGTAACCAGATAGTGCCCACAAAACTGGACATCCATTTGCATAAAATGGCACAAGAGCCATACCTCTCACCATATATAAAGCCAACTCAAAAGGTATGAAAAACATCTAAATGGAAAGCTTGAAACTATAGACATCATCAAAGAAAAAATAGGAGCAATTAGGTGGCCTAATTTATGACATAAGTTGACAATCATAACCCCAAATTCAAAAAAGCAGAAGATAAACTAGATATCTGAGACCTTCTAAAAATTACTTATGTGCATCAAAAGACTTCTCAAAAAATGAGAAGATTGGAAAAAAAATACTTGGCAATGATATGTCTGACGATGAACTGATCTCTAAAAGCTAGAAAAGACTTCAACGCCTCAAAGAAAAAGATGAACAACTTAATTTTAAAATGGGCAGAGAACATGAACAGATACTTCCTCAGACAAGACATGTAGGCAACACAACATAAAAACCAATGCATTTGCATTTCTTTAGAGGCATGTCAATCAAAACCACAAAGAGATACCCTCTTACCTTGGCAATAATGGCAAATGCTAATGAGGTTGTGGGCACATTTGAACTACTGTTCACTGCTGGTGGTGTGATCCACATTTCAAAACCACCAGCAGCACCAAGGGAGAAAGTTGGGGCTTTCTACTCCCGTAAAGAGTTACAGCCTAGGAAAGTCGCAGGGACCGTTCTACCCTGTTCTGTAGGGTCTTTGCGAGTCAGCCTCAGCTCATGGCAGTGAGTTTGGTTTGGTTTTTGAGACAACTGGTGGGAATGTAAAATGGTATGATCACTATGAGAAATGATGCGGCCCTTCCTGAAAGGGCCAAGATGCAAATGGCATAGGAGCAAGCAATCCAATGTCCAGGTATATATCCGAGAATAAGAGATCTGTCCTGACACGGAAGATTCTCCAGGGTAGACCACATGTTAAAGCCACAAATCAAGTTTCTCTAAATGTTAAAACACCAAGATGTGGCAACACAACTTCTCAAAACACAGCTCGATCAAATTAGCAACCAATAGTCAGAAGATAAAAGGAAAGAATTTAAATACATTAAAATTGAATAAGACCCTCCTTAAAAACCATTGGGTAATAGAAGAAATTTAGAAATGAAATATACAAACTTCTTCAATAAAATGCGAATGAAAACACAACTATCAAAATCTTTGGAATAGAGCAAAAGCAGTGCTCAGAAAGTAATTTATAGCAGTAAGCATGCATGTGAAAAAAGAAGAATCAACTCGACAAATTAAAGCAATATCAACAACTAGAAAAAGAGCATCAGAAGTAGCTACAGTCACCAGAAGAAAAGAAATAATAAAGATTCGACTGAAAAACAAACAAAAACCTCGCTGCCATCCAGTCAACAGCAACTCGTAGTGACCCTACATGACAGGCTTGAACCCTATTAGTTCTCTAGATGGCAATGCTTTACAAGAGCAGAAAGGCCTTCTTTCTCCCAGAGTGACTGGTGGTTTACAACTGCTGACCTTGAACTGCTGACCTCATAGTTAGTAGGTCAACATGTAACCACTATGCCACCTGGGCTCCTCAATAAAGATTAGAGCAGAAATAAATGAATCAGAAAACAGGGGGAAAAAATAACATAGGAAGAATCAACAAGAAAAGAAGTTGATACTTAAAAAAGAATTAAAATGGACAAGCCACTGGCAGATCTAACAAGGGGAGAAAAAAGAGCAAATGACACAAATACGAAATGAGATGGACAGCATCGCAACAGAATTGATGGAAATAAAAAAAGCAATAACATTACTATGGAGATGTGTGCTCCAACAAATTTGAAAACTTAGAATGGACAATATTCCTGAAATACACCACTTCCCTAAATTAACAATGACTGGACATATCCATAACAAAAGAAAAAATTGACCAGGTCATTAAAACCTCTTAACAACAACTAAAAAAGTCCAGGCCAAGATGACTTCATTGGTGAGCTCTATCGAACATTCAGAGAAGAGCAGACATCAGTTCTACTCCCGTGTATAGAAAAAGATGAATCATTATCAAATCCATTGAATGAAGTGAGTGTAACCCTGACACTCAAACCAAGAGGACATAGCACAAAACCCGAAAACGATAGACCAATATCCTTCGCAAACATACAAATGAAAATTCTCAAAAAAGTCTAGCCATCAGAACCCACTGATATACGTGGGGCACCCCCCCCCCAAAATAAACCAGAATATATTTTCAACACTATGTATTTAAATTTTTTTTACAAAACAACCTTAGCACCTTGAAAGTACTCTCCATTACACTTAATATATTTGTTAAATCTGAGGTTCCATTCTTGAAAACATTTTTCAAACTCATGTTTCGATGGCTGACAGCACGTTCCTAACTTTTTCTTCACTTCTTCTATGTCATCAAATTGTCCTTTCATGTCCCTCTTCATTTACAGAAACAAAAAGAAGTCACACAGAGGGAGCAGGGGCAGGCGACTAAGGTGCATGGGGCAAGAGAGGCATGCTATAAACCTGGTGCACTGAGATGGCTGCTGGAGCAGGTGCATTGCTGTGGTGGCAAAACCAGTCCCCGGTCTGTCACAAATCAGGCCATTTTTGCTCACAAATCATTATGCTACTTTTTCAGAACCTCTAAATGGAAAGCTTGATTAACAGTCTGACATGGTGGAACAAACTCCAAACGTACTATGAGTTGACATGTTCATCCATTTGGGAAGTTGACGGATGTCCGGAATGAGGTTTGTCATCAATCAGCATTTCACCTATTTTGAAATGAGAAAACCATACATACACTTGAGTTTTTCCCAGAGTGCTGTCGTTGTAAGCTCTGATCAACATCCCAAGAGTTTCTGTGGCATTTCTCCCAAGCAGGAAACAAAATGTCACAGTCGCAAGCAGTTCTCTAAATTGGCCATCCCAAAAAACAAGGTTCGAACGAGCGAAACTGCTTTTATGAAAAAATTCACTGTGACCGGAGAGAACTTTCCCATGTGACAAGATGTGATGCTCACCTAGAGAGAGAAATGCTTACTATGAAATCTCTGTCCAGCAGAGCTTTTTCCATGTTGGGGTGGTACCCCTCATATATATCTAAAACAAACAATAAAAGAAGAAAATGCAGAAAAAAGTTCAATTTCAAAGATAGCAGAAAGTAATTAAAACCAGCACAATTTAAGAATGGGTCAAAAGGGCAAACAGATTTTATGATGTTAAAATTTTGCTTGACTATATGTGCAGCAATGCACCTTCAGGTGCAGTCTGTCTGGGGAGCAGGTTATTCAAACCCTTAGTCAATGGACCTGGGAAGTTCACTGGAGGCTCTGTTCATGTAGAGGCTCTATAAATGGATAATTTGAAACGTGCACTTATTTATATTTTATATATCTATATTGGAGAGATATACACTAAAGTCATTTTCTTTTCTTCTGTGTCAGAATTGTGTTCTTTTACACATCGACGTAAATAGTGTTTATTTCTCTTTTGTGTAAGCCAATATGTTAAACATTTTAATGGTTAAAATTGGCTCTTAGAGGTATTCATAAATTCTATTGCTTTCTGTTTTCTAATTCATTAAGTTCTATTTTTTAAACTTGGTTCCTTCTTTCTACATTCTTAGTTTGCTTTGAGGTCATTTTTCTAATTTCCTGTGTTGAATACTTAATTGCTATATTGTTATTATCTTTTATTTATTAGTATAGATGTTGGGTTATTAATTATCTTTTGAGCTTAGGCGTAACTGTGCCATATAACTGTGCCATATACTACACAGATTTTTATCATTAGTCTTTAGGTATTCTACAATTTGGGTCTTTATATATAACTTTGAGTACACAAAATCCAATCTTCTCTCAGCTCCTAGGATATTTTGCTTTTGCAATGATTTTTTTATTTCTAGAATCCTTCATGTTAACCATTCCAGTTAAATTACTCTTACCAAATGATGAATTACCTCTTTCTAATCAAATCTTATTATAACATCTTTTCCAGGAGTTTTATGGACATGGAATTTATGTATCATACTATTGAAATATATTAAAGAGAGTTGTGCATTTGTCGTCATAACCTTAGAACATTTTCTTTATTCCTACTTTTACGAGCTCCCCACTTCCCCACTAACCTTCCTTGCTAAAACCCTAAGAAACTATTAATCTAGTGGCTGTCTCTATAGATTGACCTAGCCCAAGTTTCATATAAAGAAAATCATACAAGTTAAAATGCGTCAAAAGTGAAAACAAATGATAAGATGTTAAATTAAATTTGTACCAAACGATATCTGCAATGATCTACTTTCCAATGCAGTCTGTCTGGGGGACAGATGATTTACATGCTAGGTCAATTTGCTCAGGGAATTCAATGGAGGCTCAATCCATTCGGAGGCGCTGTAATTGTTGATTTGATAGTATGCCTATACCTTGCAACCGAGTCCTTAGTTTGTCTTTAGTTTTTCATCGATGACCTTTATAGCTAGAGAATATACATGGAGGTCTTTGTACGTAGATTTCTTTCATTTTCTTATAATAGTGTCTTGTTGTCCTGTCCAGCAGGACATCATCAACGTGGACCTGAAAGAGGGACTGGGAATGAAGATGGGCAAGGGCGCGAGAAATGGAGGCAAGACAGGAATCTGATCAAGCCTCGTTTATTGAGCTGAGAGCAGAGGTTTAAATAGCCAGCGAGGGGCTGGCACCATTACGTCACATGTAAAATAGGGTACAGCTGAGGTAGCCAATAGTCGTGCATCTTTAAACAAGGAAGGGATGGCGGGCAACTGATCAAACAGGTAAGTATGCTAATGAAGCATTCCTGGTGAGCCTGGGGGGAGATGCCATCAGACATGTATTGACCAATGAGCATAGCAGCTGCTAGTGAAAGATCACCAATCCTAGGAAGGGTCAGGGCAGCCACCCTCTGGCGGGAAAGGAACAAAGGGCAGAAAAATCTCTGGGCAGTTTGTATGGCGAGAGTAGATTCAATGGCTAAAATCCAGGGTGGGGAGACACGCAGCTCCCGACACCTTGTAATGTTCGTTGTAGAAATATTTTTTGTTTCTCTAGTTATATTTATTTCATACACACACATATATCGTATGTACTCGAGTATAAGCTGACCTGAACCCAAATATCCGCTGAGGCACCTAATTTTAC
The DNA here is from genome assembly GCF_050624435.1 of Tenrec ecaudatus. Classification (NCBI taxonomy): domain Eukaryota; kingdom Metazoa; phylum Chordata; class Mammalia; order Afrosoricida; family Tenrecidae; genus Tenrec; species Tenrec ecaudatus. The sequence goes on from NC_134532.1 coordinate 115,261,117, forward strand.
CACAGAAACTACATTAAAAATGTGCTGAAAAACTCGGCTGATACTTGAGTATATACGACACACACACACACACACACACACCTTTGACAATAACTATACATAAAGTAGCTAGTGTCAATGGTATTGCTTCCTGACTTCCGTTTCAGAACTCCTTGTTAGCATAATGAGCCCAACTAGTTATTGCATGTGGATCTTTGACCTTGTGCGCAGCCACTTTACTGAATTTTTCAATCAGTTCCAACAAATTTCTTGCCGAGTCTTTGGAATTTAATATATATGAGGGGGCACCAAAAGAACACAACCGATTTTTTTTCAAAGCTCTGTATTTACATTTGCTTACAAAACAACTTTATCTTCTTTGAAGCTCAAAAATGGACAGGACTTTACTTTAAGTACTACACCTGTAGCAGATTAAAGGAAGTGAAATACTCCGTTAGACTTAGGCTGAAAAGCTCAGCACGAGAAGCAGCAGACCCTGCTATCCCAGAGTCACCGACTTAGAAGGCACTGGACTCAGTTCAAGTCACTTGCTTTTGATGGTGCCCAACAATTGGCCATTGAAGACTGCCCTATACTTGCTGTTTTCGTTCGCCTTAACTTTTTGTGATCTGTCTGAGTCCTACAGACAGAGCTTCGCCTTGCCTTGTGTCCAACACCCATTGCTTTCTTAAACAGTGTTCAGTCGCTTAGGTTTCTAATCTGTACAAGTAAAAAGGCCGAAAACTTTTTTCTAGACAAAAAACTTTTCTCATATATGTATTTTTCCTTTTCTCAATAATATTTTAAATTCTATATAATTGGCTGAATTCATTATATTACTAATAGAATTCCTAAATGCCCCATGAGGGTTATTTATATTATTTATCAAGAAACTGTTCATGTTGCTCTCAAGTAGACCCAGGACATATGTGATTTATTGATATGCAAATGAATTTTGAGTTACATTAATCATAAGCCCTAACTTAAAAAAATATTTTTATTGGGGGCTCTTACATCTCTTATCAGAATCCATACATTCCTCCAGCGTGTCAAGCACATTTGCACATATGCTGTCATCATCATTTTCAAAGCATTCTCTTCCCACATGTGCTGCTGATATCAGTTCCTCATTTCTTCCCTCTCCCTCCCCCACCCACCCTCCCTCACAAACCCTTGATAAGTTATAGATTCTTTTTTCCATATCTTACACCATCCTCTGTTGCCCCTCACCCACTTTTCCGTTATTCGGTTCCCTGGGAGGAGGTCCGAGGTTGATTCTTGAGATCGGTTCCCTCTTTCTCCACCCCCCCCCCCCCGCACCCTCCCCTAATCCTCCTGGCATCTCTACTCTCCTTGTTGGCCCTGAGGGGTTTATCTGTCCTAACTTAAAAACAATCAGTTCTTCTGACGTGGCCCTGCTCAATGTTTACCCTTATGAAGGGATCACTGAAGCTATAAGATCTACAGCAAAATATGGTGAAGAAATCAGAAGGTACAGAGAATCCAGGGTGGATGATACCTTCAGGACCAAGGGTGTGAGGGACGATGCTGGGAGAGTGGAGGGTGAGTGGGTTGGAAAGGGGGAACTGATTACAAGGATCCACATGTGACCTCTTCCCTGGGAGAGGGACAGCAGAGAAGGGGGGAAGGGAGACTCCGGATAGGGCAAGATATGACAAAATAACGATGTATAAATTACCAAGGGCACATGAGGGAGGGGGGAAAGGGGAGGGAGGGGAAAAAAAAAGAGGACCTGATGCAAGGGGCTTAAGTGGAGAACAAATGCTTTGAGAATGATTGGGGCAGGGAATGTATGGATGTGCTTTATACAATTGATGTATGTATATGTATGGATGGTGATAAGAGTTGTATGAGTCCCTAATAAAATGTAAAAAAAGAAAAGAGGAGAAAAAAATGATTAGGGCAAAGACTGTACAGATGTGCTTTATACAATTGATGTATGTATATGTATGAACTGTGATAAGAATTGTATGAGCCCCAATAAATTGTTAAAAAAAAAGAAATCAGAAGGTGCCTGGCTATCAGAAAGATTAATGGCTGAGGTACTAAAGGCTTGCTTTAAAACAAGTAGCCTCCTACGTGAGGTGACAGCTCAGTCGGCACTCATAGAAGAAGCATGCCAGTCAGTGGGAGGAACGAATTATTAATGGGGAGACTGTATTAGAGGTTAAACGCAGAGCATCTGGTTCACAGAAGGGTATGGAAACAAGAACCCCCAAATCCATCTTCAAAGTACTCTCCATTACATGTAATACATTGGTCAAATCTGCGATTCCATTCTTGGAAATATTTTTCAAACTCATCTATTTGGATGGCTGACAGCAGCTCCCTTGCTTTTTTCTTCACCTCTTCTAAGTCATCTAATCGATGTCCTTTCATGTCCATCTTCATTCATGGAAACAAAAAGCAGTCGCACTGAGCGAGGTCAGGTATGTAAGGTGCACAGGACAAAAGAGGCATGCTGGTTTTTGCCCCAAACTGGCACAGTGAGATGGCTGTGTGAGCAGGCGCATTGTCGTGATGGTGAAACCAGTCTGCCGTCTGCCACAAATCAGGTCTTTTTTATCACACAATGTTAGGCTACTTTTTCAGAACCTCTAAAAAGAAAGCTCGATTAACAGTCTGACCTGGTCGAATGAACTCCAAATGAACTATCCTCCTCCCATCAAAAATACAAGTGAGCATTTTATTGACCTTTAATTTCACTTCTTGAGCTTTTCATGGGTGAGGTGATGATGGCGTCTTCCACTGGCTTGATTGATGTTTGCTTTCAGGGTCGTAATAAAAGCAGCCCCTGTCTTGTCACCAGTGATGACCTTGGGTAAAAAATATACGGGTCACTTAAGAGCTGTTCTTTCAAAGTATGCCATATTTTCACTCAATGCACGTTTTCCTGGTCAGTCAGAACCCAAGGCACAAATTCCACAGTGACCCGTCTCATTCCTAAATCTTCTGTTCAAACTTGCTGAACCAAGCTCCAAGATAGGCCAGCTATCGTCGCTTCTCTTCAATTGCCCTTCGTCAGTCTTCAAGCACAAGTGCATGAATTTTGTTGACATTTTCATCTGTTGGGAAGTTGACGGACATCCAGAATGAGGTTTGTCATCAAACAAAATTTCACCTATTTTGAAATGAGAAAACTACTCATACACTTAAGTTTTCCCCACAGTGCTGCCTTGTAAGCTCTGTTTAACACCATAACTGTTTCTCTGGCATTTTTCTTGAGCAGGAAATAAAATTTCACAGTTGCATGCTTTTCTCTTAAATCAGCCATCCCCAAAATTGAGGTTCGAGTGAAACTGCTTTTACAAAAAAATTCACTGGGACCAGAGAGAACCTTCCCAGGTGACTCCCCCCACTCCAGCCCCTACCCCCAGGTGTACTATCTCAAAGCGAGTTGCTAGATGCTCGCCTAGCAGGGAAAAATGCATACTATGAAAGCTCAGTTCAGTGGAGCTATTTTCTATTTTTTGGGGGGGTACCTCCTCATGCATATATGTATATATAATCAAGGGCAAAAATAGGAAACCAACTCTAACGAATTCTCTTGAAATATATTGATACTGTTGTCAAAGAACTATGCGTTTAACTCTTCAGAGGAACAGCTGAGTCCAATATTATTTAAACTCTTCTAAAACACAAGGCTATAAATGATTCCCACTAAGGCACTGATATGTATATATATATATACATATATATACAAAAGATCACCTTTTACACAAATATGCAGATAAACAGTTTATATCAGAAATTAATATCTATGCAAACATCCTAAATAAACTTGTATCATGTATAATTGAAGAAAGTATTAGAAGAATTGATTCTTATAATCAAGTTGCTGGGAAAATTACATAAAGGGTTAAAAAAATCACTTCAACTCTGCATGAAAATTTGACCGTGTGTTAACTCTCTAGCTCTGTTCCCCTTGGCAACCTGATAAGGTGGTATGTGAACTATGTTGCTGGTCAGGACATCCTCTGATTGGTAAGCTGCATTTGATCAGGGAGAACCAATAAGCTGGATAGCGAGCCAGTGTTGCTTCTGCCTGAGCGCAGTCACTCTCATTACTAAGAAGATCCCCAGCAGAGACCGTGGACACTACCCCTGTGGGATCAGTACAGGAAATGCTGCCCCCGGAGCATGTTAAATGAGGACCGTTTACATCTACGCCGTGTGTTTTTCATTTCACACATGAGCTGTAGTGCATGTGGGACTTCCATTGAAGAGGATGTTGTCTCTGTCCTACTGTTCTGAGTAAATCGATGCCAAATGTAGCCAGGATACTCTTATGTGTTTGAATGTTTATTTAAAATTAAGAAGGCCTACTGAGGGTGCTACGCATTCCATCCTCAACATTACTGATTCTTGATTTAAAAATAAAAACAATGAATATAAGTGGGATAGATGGATAATTTTAACATAAGTATCTCTGTCAAACTCGGATAGAATAATGTATAATTATGAAACACTGAAAGAATCTGATGAATATACAGAATAAGGTGCACATACCATTATCACTGCTTATCTAATATTCTGGAAGGATTAATGTGATACAATTAGATGAGAAAAAGTATGAAACTTTGAAAGGAAGCGATCAAGTTCTCGTTCTTTGTAGGCAATATATTTATGTGGTAGACTAAGATAATTGATTAAAATATATTGAAAAATATAAGAATATTCCATGAGATAGTTAATGACAAAAGTTGATCATTTTAAGATGTATAAACACACATATTAACCTGTTGATTTTATTCACATGATGAAAATATACCAACTTAAAAGATTTATCTTCATAACATTATGTCGACTCTCTTTACAGACTGAAAGCATCCGTCTTCTGACCGAATATAGCACAACTGGGTTTAGGCACAACGGTTATACTGATGACACCATTCCTTGTCAAAGACAATGGAGGACTTTATTTAAAAGGCCTTTGGTTCTATTTTCAAATCAAACCAAAAATGGAAATAGGCCATAATGGCTGATCAGCAAATTAGAAATGATAAAATACAGTTATGGTTTAATCTCATATGCTTCCGCCCTTTTAACATGACATCCTCATGGTCAGATGCCAATTTGAAATACGTTTTTATTATTATTTATTTTTGCTTATACATAAAAATAGTAAGGTCATTCTATATGGACAATACGTTTTTAACTTCACATCGCCAGGAATGTAATACTAACTAGCTTATAGAATACACCACCCCCAAAATCTGCAGCTTAATACAATAGAATTTCTCTGATTATTTCAAAATATAATGCATGTTGAACTTATGGCCTAAATAACCTCCTCCCATTTGGCCACTCAGGGGGTTGGGCTCTCTCTACTTGTAACTCTATTTCCCTGGAGTTCTTCTCAGGGAGCTGCAGGGAAACTGAGAACAAACACCTGGCTGCTCATGATCTGTGGGGACTCTAGATCCAGCCAAGAAGTGGGGCATTCACCCTTGTCTCGACCTAGTCACGGAGTCCCAACGAAACTGTAGGGGGCATTGGAAATTTTACTTTTCCAGGTGCCAGAGAAGAAAAGAAAAACACTGAAGACATAGTTTTATTGCATTTGCCATGTTCTTAAAAAAACAAAAGGGGAACCTAGTGTGAATAACTGCCAGAAAGAAATCCCAAAGCCCGTCCAAAGTCAACCTACTGCCACAGAATCAGTTCTGACTCAGAGAGAACCAGGATAGGGTTTACAGGATGGTAAACCTTTACGGGAGCAACTGTCTCATCTTTTCCCTGAGGAGCCTCTTGTGCATGGAATCATCTAAATTGCATTCAGCAGCCCAAGCCCTAACCCGCAGCACCATGAAGACTTCTTGCTAGAGGATTATCATTAACAATAGCATCAAGAAAAATTATTTATATTTGAAAATCAGCCTCCAAAATTAATTAAGCCAAAATTTGTTTACTATTTTAATATTAATATTATAATATGATTAAATGGAATTTATAGTAGCTACTAATTCAATTAAGGTAGGTAAGTTGCAGAAAGTACCTAGCCCAACATACGGTATATACTCGAATATAAGCTGACCCGACTATAAGCCGAGGTACCTAATTATTACCTGGGAAACCAGAAAAACTCATTGACTCAAGTATACGCCTAGGGTGGAAAATGCAGAAGCTATTGGTGAGTTTCAATAATCAATACAAAGGAAAATAAAATTACTAAAAATTGAAACATCAGTGGGGTGATGTATTTAAATATTTATTTTAAATAAAAAACATAAATTAAAGACAAGTCATTTACCATTAGTAAACCAGCACAGTAAGTGGAAAATAGGTTCAACAAAAGCAATAAGGTTTCAACAATGATACCTTAAGAGTACTACTCCCTGAGCTCAATCAGCAACCAAGCTAAAATGTAAAGAGTTAAAATCCTTCAAAACTGGATTCCTCATCATCATCCGTATCCCAATGCAGAGCTTCAGCTGATGTGAGGTCATCATAGACGCTGTCCTCACTGAGATCACCGTCATCACCATCACTGCTGTCATTTTCATACAAAGCACAGTCTTCACTGCCATCCATAGCATTACTAATACTACATTTCTGGAAGGCACATCACACCGTGTCTTCTGGAATGTCTTCCCAGGCATCTCGAACCCACTTTGCTATTAACTCTATGTCAGGCTTCATGAGATTTCCTCCTTTTGTTAGTCGGGCTTGACCGGATGACATCCATTCATGCCACCTTCTTCGCACACAGTCTTTAAAAGGCTTATTCAAAGATACATCCAGAAGCTGCAGTACAGATGTAAGCCCACCTGGAATAGTGGCTGAAGTAACTTTACTAGATTTTGCCAATTTTGTTATGTCATCCGATAGGCGGGCTCTGAACATATCCCAAACAAGTAATGATGGCTTTTTCTTTAAGGCTGCTCCTGGTCGTCGTTTCCACATTTCTCCCAGGCATTTTTTTGTTCTGTCTTCATCCATCCAGCCTTTAACATGTGCATGCACTGTGATTCTTGGAGGGACATTGATTTTTTTTTTTTTAGGAAAGGTCTTTCTTTTAAAAATAATGACAGGGCACAGCTTAGTTCCATTAGCCAAACACGATAGAACAACTGTAAAGTGTTTTTTTTCCATTTCCTGTGGTTTTGAGAAAAATGTTTTTTTCTCCTAAACTTGCCACAGTTCTGTTGCTTGGAAGATCAAAAGTCGTGGGAGTTTCATCCATATTCCCAATATCTGCCAGGTCATAATTATAAATCCTTCTTTGTTTTATAATAAATGACTGGAATGACATAATTTTTTCTTCAAGGTCTTGTGGCAATTTCTGGGAAATCTTTGTTCTTTGTCTCAAACATAGGCGGCCAAACCTATTCATGGAGCAGGTACACCATCCTGCTGATGCAGCAAATTTTTCAATGCCTGGTGCTTTATATTTGTCATCCTTGGCCATTGGTAGAGCACGTATGCGGATTCCCATGTGCTATGCAGTAACCATTTTGATGACACTTCATAACCCACTTATACAATTCACTCTCTAGAGCCCCCAAAAAAGACGTTAAACCACAAGCTTTTTCAGCTTTTGGAATCTGTTCCAAGTCAGCCTTCATTTTCTGCCACTCCCTTACTTGCTTTTCGTCAACACAGAGTTCCCTACTTGAAATACTGTTATTGCTCTTTTCTGCTGTTGACACAACCGTCATTTTGAAACCAGCCTCATAAGTCTTGCATTTTTGTTTGGTTCAAGAGTATCCATTTCTTTTTCTTTTTTAACTGTAGTAGGAAAGAATGGGACACCTCAGTAGTCCCTGAGGCTAAACCAGTACTATCCCCAAAATTACTTTAGCAAACCTGGTTCCCCTTGCTTCTGCAACAAGAGTATCCATTTCTAATAGTATTAAAACCCAAGAACTTTCCTGGTAATGCCAGCTCCCACCCCCTGCCCTGTGACGTGTTAGCCGGGAGGAGGGGAGAGTCCAGGCAGGGTGCGGGGGATGCAGAATGTGAATTAACACAGAGACCAGAGGGGAGAGATGGCGCGCAGTCACAGACACATCCTTACCAGTTCAGCTAGTAAGTGAATCACTATGGGTGCTTCTGCGAATTGGAGCCATCCATGTCATAGGACGGCTCTGATTGGTTACATGTGAGTAAACAAACATTCAAAACCCTGCAGTGTCAGCGGGGCTTTGAATGAACAGCGGAGAAATGGCAATCACCCGGAGATAACTGACGCTTGTCCCGTTACCTCAGGGGGGCCCAGTGAGATTTTACACCTTCCTGGGGTGCCACTGACCCGTGTATAAGCCGAACCCCAGTTTTTCAGCACTTACTCGGCTTATACATGAGTATATACAGTAGGACATTTAGTAAGTTCTCAACGAACAGGAATTACTGCCTCAACCCAAGTGGAGCCTCTATTGCTGATAATGAAATGCCTTTCTACTTGACTTTTTCTGTGTCCAAGGGGCAATTTCCATGAGCATTTTCCATGCTTGAATTGCTCTTAAAGATTATGTTATGAACTTAATCTGAGTTGAACTTCCAACAGAGTATTAAGGAAATGAAGACAAAAGAAAAATCACATGCATGGCCATCGAATCAAATTCCAACTCACAGAAAGCCCGTAGAATAAAGTAGCAGTACCTCAATGGGATTTCTAAGGCTGTAAATCTTTAAAGAAGACTGGCATATTTGTCTCCTGTGGTTACCTTCAATTTGCAACACCAAGTCTCCTTAACAAATTCAAAGTTGCCACGCTTCTCAACCTCATTGTCAACATATCTCTGGTTTGCAAAATTTGCGTCAGTTCAGTATAGAAGATCAATCCTCAGAAAAAAAGGCTGTTGTGGATAGCAGCTGAGAAACCTACCTTGATCTGGCAATTGTTATATTTCCTATTCTCTGATGACAGTGTGATTCTATCAAGCTTTTCTTCCAAATGTGGCCTCTTGTAAACTCATTGTTAATCTGTCATGGAGTTATATTAACTTTAATGGTGGGGTAGTCTGTTTTTCTTTCATACATAGGCCACTTCAGATTTTCTCTTTCTGTTTAATTTCTTATTTGATATTATCATTTCTTGAGACATCGTCTAGTCTATTTTGGAAAGAATTAGGAGTAAAATAAACTTACTAAGTAAAAAGATAAAAATAGTATTCTTTACCTATTAATGTTTAAGATAGAGTTTAATAGTTTGTTTTCTTATTTCCCACCAAAGTTGATTTTTTTTCCTGTTTTCACTTTTCTGCTTCTAACACTGAGTTTTCTTCACCAGAAAGGCATTGACTGTCTAACTATATTATCTTTCCTCTATATGGATAGTTCACATTCTCTGAATTCAGTTTTTGCTCCCTCTGTTGAAATGGTCAAATGTGTCTCCCATGGACTATATGGCCTTTCTCTAAAGAAACATGCAAAATGCAATTATAAATCTTTATTGGAAAGTTCTTTATCATAAATAATATCAACCATAATCTAAATGAGTTATAACTATTTTTACTTGCTCTTTCCCAAGTGGAAAAACTAAACACCATTCAATATTGTCTATTAAATGAGCAAGATATTCGTCCGCAGTGAAAATCATCTTACATGTCAAATTCATTGAAGCTGAATAGATGAGCGAACACTGGCAGATTGGTGTTTTTAATTATAGGGTTCTTCAACTCTGGTAAATGTGCATATTAGCTGCCATTAATCATCAAAATAATTACATCAAAGAAGTCAAGTCATTTTAGAAGCATCATCCCCATTGTCAGGAGAAACCAGTCCCTGGAGAAGGACATCATGCTTGGGAAAGCAGAGGGCAGGGGGAAAGAGGAAGGCTTTCAAGGAGATGGACGGACACAGAGGCTGCAGCAATGGGCTCCAGCATGAGAACAATTGTGAGGATGGCCCAGGTCGGGGCAGTGTTTTGTTCCATTGTGCACAGGGTCGCCATGGATGGGGACAGATTCAAAGGCGCCTAACAACAACAACATCCCCATATTCAAAATACATGTTTGGGAGTTCACTGTGATTCTGAAGAAGTGTGAATGAAGAAAAATTACTTGGAATTTCTTTTTTTTAGCAGTGTATTGGCATATAATTCATATTGAATTCAACAGTTCAGTCATATTAAAACGTTGCTCTATCATCACTGCAGATTTGGAATGTCATCTCACTCTGATAAGCACAAGCTCTGGCTACCTATTTAGCCTCTCTGAGCCTGTTTCTTCTATCATATAGAAATACTAACATGAATCCTGCAGGGTGAGTCTGAAAATATGGCGAGTGACTATGTGATACTAGCATTACATTTCAGTACCTGATAGATAAAAAACATTCAATAAATACTATCTAACAGCAACAAAAAATAAATTCAATATAGGACATAGAGTGCCAGCATTCATCCTTTAGCTTATCTGTATCTAATGCCTGGCAGCTTATGTCCCTTTATCTTTTTCCTCAGCCTCTGGGATGGAGAGAAATGCTACATTATTTCTGCATTCTTATGAGCACATTTATCTTTGCCACAGGGATTGCTTGTCTCTTACTGTGATGGAGGCTGGAAGCAGACTCTTGTCTTTCAACAACAGGTATGAATTGCTGCCTACAGAATGGCCAATTTAAGTCTTAGGATGCTTGCAGAGAGGGAGAGAATCGCCTGCACTAGAGAAGGAAAGCATTTATTCTGTTTCATGAAACCGAGAGGAAAGCCACACAGACCAACTTTGTTTCCTCGGAGGGAAAATGGAGCCTGACTAGATTTGATATCCAGGTTCAGTTTTAGGAATGGGGCCAACTGTTTGCTGCCAAGCAAGAACTGTCCCCTCAGCTCATGTCAACCTTCAGTGCAATCCGCTCAATTTTCTTCAGTCTACAAAAAAGATTTGTATTTTTCAACAAATAACTCACCAGATTTCAACTGCTTAACTGTGCTCTTAAAATCTGCTCCTTTAAAGCTGGGATCTGAAGCTGGCTTCGATCCTGTAGTCATTTAGTTTGGCTTAGTTGCCCAAAACACAAACCAACGAACAAAACACGACAGATCTCACCCAGGCTATTGCCTCTTTGATGATTGTGAATCTTTTTTTTACTTATCAAGGATGCTCCTAGGAACTGAATTTCAATTTCAGGTGATGAAACGTTTTGGAAATAGTGGTGGTGGCTGTACAAAACCTTAAAATATAATTAATGTCACTAAACTGTACATTGAAATTTTTTTAGAAGGCACATTTTGTTATATAACAAAACAAAATTATTTTTTAAAGTGGCCCTAAAATGAGCTAAAAGAAAGGAATGGGGATTTCTGCAACAAACTGAAAGATGAAAAAGTTGATACAAATGATTCTTGAAGGTGTCGATGATGTGATTTATAAACCAAGAACCTGGTGGCTCCCCCATTCGTTATAAAGATTTGGATCACCATTGGGATTTTTCCAACTTTTCCCATTGACCTAACCACACTATTTAACATTTTTTTTCTTGCTAAAAGTTTGTTTGGCAGGATACTTAGAGTTCTATCACTTATTTTTATAGTACTCCCCATGTTTCTTGAAATCTAAAGTGTAAGTGATATTTGCAGACATGCCATAAAAACAGTTTAGAAAACTGCGTCTGGCAATGGTGGACTAGGATGTCAAGGACCAACTCTCCTTTTAAGAACAACTAGAAAATCTATGCTAGTGGTTGGGAATGGGGATTTGGGGTTCGCAGTGAGATATGGGAGCACAGGGAACCCCGGAGAAGTAAGCCTGAAAATGCCCAGCTTTGCCCCTTCAGGCAACCCTCAGTTTTGCATCTAGGAACTGAGAGGCATGAGGTCAAATCAGAACTCATGAGTCAGGGGGAAGAAAATTCGAGGGTTAAAAACTTGTCAAGAAAGGCAAGTCTTGGTAAATTACAGGAATTCAGAATCCTGAAAGGACGTACCTTGAGTGTAAGAGTAAAATTCATAGACACTAGCCCTGGCAAAGGCCAGTGGATGGTTGAAAAACTGATTTGTGTCTGCTATGGCCCTATGCCAGTTGCCTGTCAGAAAGGAAGTAAGTACCCCTGGTGAAAGATAATTTCATCCATGACCCCAAATAATTTCTGAGTCCATTCTATCCATGTCTGGCAAAAATCCTCAATCTTCCCATCTCATTTATTGAGTATATTAAACATTATTATTTAAAACTCTGTCCTGGATAATGCCAATATCTGTACCCACTGTGAGTCTGTTTCTGTTGTCTTCTGTTTTCCTTTCAGTATCATCTTTTTATTTGCTTGATAATTAAAAAAAAACATTTGGGGGCATATAATTTACATAGCATACAATTCAATACTTCAGTCATGTTAGGAAGAGTTGCACAGTTAGCACCACAATCAATGTTGAACATCTTCTTGCTTTTGAACTCATTGTTATTAGCCCCCTATCTCCCGCGAAACTCCACCGAAACACCCCCAAGTCACCATGAATCCATTTACTCTCTGTAGAGATTTACCCATCCTGGACTTCACACACAGGGAAGAACATACAAGAGAGAGAAACAACCACAAACCAACCGTCACAAAGCAAAGCACAGAAAAACCTCAACCAAAAAGAAAGCAGAAAATATCAAAAAGAGAACAAATTTAAAATGGGTCAAAAGGGAGAGCAAATGATAAGGTGTTAAAATTTAACCAACGGCATCTGCAAGAATCCACTTTCCAAGATGCTGTCCAACAGCAAAGCGAGTCACAGCCCTGGCCTGCGGATGGAAGGATTCACTGGAGGCTGACTCCATGTCTATTTTGCCTTCACTTTTTTTTTTAACTGAAACAACTTTAAAATGGGTTAAGAGGGAGATCAACTGAGGTTGCATTTTAACCTAACCACGTCTGCCATAATCACCTTTTCAACACTCTCTGGCTGATAACAGGGCTGTTCACATCCATCAACTGTGATCAGAGGGGCTTTACCAGGGCTGATTCACCATGTGGGGACCATGCCGTGGATGTGGGGCTTCCACTGTCATCCATAGCCTTCTGCAAACCACAGATTTAATATTTAAAATCCTCGGCTCACACAAGCTGGTGTGCATTCTCCATGCGGACTTAATAAACACCTCACTTAGATGGCTGCCTGGTTGACGAAAAGCCATAAGACCCCTGATGCTTCTCTTTCTCATATTCAAGCGCCGTCTAGTTTGCTATAGGACCCTCATCTTCCGCCATCTCAGCATGAGGATGTGCCTGCTGGTCAATTGTGATTGAGTGACAGACATGGATAGTACACACTCAGGTCACAGTCATGCTGTTCTAATTTAAGGCTCCCATGTGTTCATTTAGCTTTTAAAGTCTGGTATGTATTATATAAACACTTAGTACTTGCAATGCACAAGAATTAAAACTATTAAATTATCACCAATTATAGATAAGCAAACCAAGGTTTAGAGATCTAACTTTATTTGCCTAAGCTTGTGAGGCCAGTAAGAAGTAAAACTCTGATTCATATCTGTATCTGCTGCACCTCCTGGTCCTTATCTTAACCCTTTGCTGCTGTCTGTTGGAAATGGTACTTTCCTGAGTTGAAGTTTATAACTCAAAAGTTGTATTATGGCTGGCAGCAGCTGGCTTTGTGCCTTAGAGTCAGAGGTTGCTCAGTGAACAATACTGATACCCCTAACATCTGCCTATATTACCAGCATTTACAATACACCGGACTTATTGACACTCAGAGCCCTACTTTGACGGCTCGACCCCAAGCACTGAGTTGCTTGGACTCACAGAGACCCCGTAGCTCACAGTTGAGTGGTTCCTTTTGGGCAGGGAGCTTTGTTAGAACCTTCGCAACCGCCCCGCCATTCATATCTACACATTCCCCATGAGAGGAACACCTGCCCTTATTTACCGGCATTATTGTTATCAAATATTGTCTATCATCTTAGAGTCTGAAGGACAACAAGTGTCCCTCCCAACTCATTTGACTTTTATTTCATTCCTTCCGCTGCAGGGTAAGGAACCTGGACGCATGTCCATTTTTAGGGGGTAAAAGGAGTGGAGGATGGGCAAACGTTTGCAAGGCACCAGCGCTTGCTCAGTGAGGTTTGGAAAGAGAAAAGAAGAGGTGGAAAGGATATGCCTGTTGCGAGAGGAAAACTGGTGAGATGTTAACAAATGCAGGAAGAAGGTAAACTTGCTTCTCTTCTTCATCAAGAAAAGTTAAGCACTTTCACATGGGCTCTTAAGAGCAGTGCAAACAAGTTGAGTCATACATTTTATAACTCACTCGCTATAAAGGAATTGAATTACAAAATGTGATCACCAGACTTTTTCTAAGGTATTATCTGTCTGTCTAATCCACTTTGTGTTAACATAAAGTTTTCAATATTGGTGATCTCAGAAAAATGAACCCAGATCTTGGATGGAGGTGGTTCACAGAAGATGTGGTCATCAGATACTCCATTGCTGGGAGTTGAGGTGGACTTCACCTGCTTTAGAACCCATTTAGTTACAAAATCAATCAATCAATAAAATGGAAGCTCACTCTTTTAATTCAAATAAAAGAGGATATGTTCAAGAAGAACTTCTTCTAGAATTCAAGGAAGTAAGGACAGCTAAGCCCCATGGAGAATGAGACTTGGAAATGGAAATGCCTTGGTGAAGTATTGGGGGCTGGCACATCCCTGACATGTTTCCCTTAGCTTTCTAATTCTGCTCTTCCGGGCTCTCTCTGCTTCTTGCCTGGTTACCAGCTATTCTAGTCTCTGATTCTATTGGACCTTCCAGTCCTCGTTGCCATCACCAGCTGAGTCACGTTGTCAAGAGGAAAATGGCCTGGGCTGGCTCATGAACCAAGGGTCTCCTTTTTGTCCAGCCAGGGTGAGTGGGGCTTATGCAATGTCAACACGAGAAGAAGGACCCACTGGTGGTGCCCCAGTGCAGAGCAGGACAGTAGAATCACGACATCATTTTAAAGCAAAATGTCTCTTTATGAGGCTCTAAGTTGACTGAGATGATACAGAAATGTTCACAAGAGTCAACAGAGTGGTTTTTACATATTTCCTCTGCCAGTTTCACCTAACTGGCTGGAGTCTCAGTCAGAGCAAGTGGTTTCCAGTGAGGCAGCTTCCAATGCTACCAGCGCTCCTGAATCCAATCAAAGCTCAAGGCCAAATCCTGCCCCTACTCAGCACATCTGCGATAAAGTATTAGTCTTTGCTTCTTTTTAAAAAAGAGCTCTTCTCATCCTAGTCAAGCAAATTATTTATGTGATGGTTGTTGCAAATATTCTGAAGGGTTTGAAACTTGGAAATACTTTATTTTTTTCAAGATTTTCAAATAAGATCAAAATAAAGTTTTTATTTTACTCTATCATTTTGATTTTCTATTCTGTGTTTGAAATAGGGAACCATTGATTTTTTTCTTCTGAAATTCCATCTCACTGTCACTATATCATTCTATTGTTGTTTGATATTTCAAACCTTTAATGTCAAATGTGTGGTTAAATGGGGGTAAATAGCAATTTTTAGTTGAATGTGAAGAAAAAGTTTAAAAAATTTTATAGAATTCCAATATGTAAGGAAATCTTACCCATATATTAAATCCAATTATAGTATTTCGTAAAAGACCACATTTCCCCAAATAGAAAAGAAATGTATCTGATTGGACATCTAGCACGTGACATAAACTTATTCTTTGGATTTTATTTTCCCAGGGGAAAGAAAAATTAGAATTTTTTGGTTGCTTTGCAGAAAAAAAAGTCAAGCCTATTAGGTCAGTTTGATCCTGTTTCCCAGATAAATACCCTGAGCTCTAAAGTGGTAAAGTAACTTCTCCAACATCACAGCTAGTTAAATAGCAAGTTCCAATTCAGATTAGTCTGATTCCAAAGCCTATGCTCTGTCTATCCTGCACTGTTGCCTGATGGTTCACAAACAGACCATATATTGCAAGGGAGGAAGAAAATATATGTTTGAATCAATGATCATACAATTGCTTTATTTTATTCATTTTTTTTACTCTGGTGAAAGCGTGCAGACAAAATTGGGTTTCATTAAAAATTATTACACACTTTGATGACATTGATTGAAATTCTCATTTCTCTGTGTTTTATGGTTTCCATTTATCCTCTTCTACTCCTCCTTCCTCTGAGCTTTGTTCCTGGGCAGACGCTGTCTTTTTGATCTCGTGTTGTTAATTGTTCTAAGGAGTGAATCCCTCTTTCATAATAGTGTTTACCTTATATTGTTAGGTGCCATTGAGTTGGTTCTGACTCAGCAATGCTATGTACCACAGAATGGAACATTGCCCGGCTCTGCTCTGTGCTCACAATCTTTGCTATGTTTGATACCATAGTTACAGCCACTGTGTCAACCCATCTCCTGGGAGGTCTTCCTCTTTGTCACAAACATACTACATCACCAAGCATGATGCCCTTTTCCAGGCAAGGGTCTCTTCTGGTCACTTGTCCAAAAGTACTTGAGAGGAAGTCTGAACCATCCTCACTTAGAAGTAACAGTCTGGCTGTACTTTTTCCAAGTTAGCTTTGTTTGTTCTTCTGGCAGTCCATGGTACTTTCAATACATCTTGTCCAACTTTCACATGGACATATGGTGACTGAAAATTATCATGGCGTGCTTTAGTTTTTAAAGTGACGTTGTTGTTCATCAATGCTTTGATGAAGTCTTGCACAAGAGGTCTTCCCAAGGCAATAATACATTTTTTTATTTCTTGAATGCTGCTTCGCTGAGCATTGATTGAGTAAAATGACTACTTTGACAACTCTATCATTTCTTCAGTCAAGTGCATTTGAGGTGATTGACAATCTCATGGCTTGGGTCAGGTGCACCTTGTTCCTCAAAGGGACCTCCTTGATTTTCAAGACTCTAAAGAGGTCCTTTGATCTTGTCTTTTGACCTCTTGCCTGCTGCTTTCACAAGACTTGATTGTGGATCCAAGTAAGATAAAATCCTTGACAATTTCAACCTTTTCTTTGTTTATCATGATGGTATCTACTGGTCCAGTTGTGAGGATTTTGGTCTTTCTGATATTCTCTGCTTTCCATCAAGTTCCAAATTGTCTTTTTGAGTGAGTCATCTGAGAAGTTCCTGGACAGTGCAACTGTTAATGTGCTTTGTTTCTAACAGAAAGGTGGATGGAAGTCTACCCAAAGGCATCTCAGAAGAAAGACCTGTGAATCAACTTCCCCAAACCTTGCTATTGAACATGCTCTGGAGCACTCGTCTGCTCTGATCCATGAGATCACTGTGGATTAAATTAACTGGTCAGTAACTAGCTGGCTAGGTAAACCCATACAATCCGCACACCTCTTCTCGCGGCCTGTCCTCCTCCTGCCCCTATGGAATGGACGCCTGGAACAAAACCCCAAGAGACAGATTTCCCCATTTAAGTCAAAGTTATCCGCTAACAATTCCGCTTCTCCTGAGGGCTCTTTCTTCAGCTGAGGCTCCAGTTTCTCCCTCTCAATCCTTTACACCCAAAGTTGTTGCCTGCTTTTCAGTTTTCTAGTCTCTTAGCATCTGTGGTTAAGTGAAAGCATTTATTTCCATCTGTTCTACCCATGTCTCTGTAACTCCCACCAAATGACTGGGTAGGACCACGCAAATAGGGTGTGAGAAACACGAAGAGAGAAGATTGCTAAGTTTTGCCATGCCACTGTGTCTATAATTAAGTCATCTCAGAAGCAGTAAGAGAGAGAGACCCTCATGACCATCCAAAAAGAAGAGTCACCGTTGAGCATGAGATCCCGGTTTGAGGTGGCAGACGTAGCAGAGGCCCCAGAAGCTTGAGACAGAGTGGGAGAGTTGTGCTGAGACCAGGAGGCAGAGCAGGAAAGCAGTGTCAAGAGTGAGTAGTCAGTGGGCTTCTTGGCCCATGGCAGGAAAGGCCAAGGGGCCATGGGTAGAGATGTCAAGGACTAGAGAGACATGTCTGCCAACATGACTGAGAAGAGGCAGACAAAAGAACTAAATCCTTAACATTTGGTAGCCTGTAGCTTCTCTAATACCCCCTCCCCAGGGTAGTGAGTATTGTCTGAGTTCTGAGTAGCCATTGTGACAAATTACCGATTCCCAGTGGAATGGGAAGGAGCAGTTGGTGTCAGAATAGGGGAGAGAAGGATGGCGGGTAGTGCATGTCTGATTTCTGGCCCATGGTGATCAGCTTTGAGCTGGTGTCGAGTTAGATTCTCCTTCTCTGTGCAGCCAGTGGAAGTCAGACACGCCCACCTTCCTCACCCTCCACCCATGCCATTTCCTCATCATCTCATCTTCCTTCACCCAGCCTACAATTCTGTGTGTGGCTCCTTCTTTGAAGTGACCTACATTTGAGTCAGCTAACATTTGCTGCGGTCTGCTGGCATCCTGGTTGATGCCAAAACGCTAAACATACATCAGCAGGGGTCGCTAAGAACTTGTCTTTGAAAATTCTTACTGGGCCTATCGAAACATAAGTGTTGATAGAGATGAAACTTGTCACAAAGAGCCTAGCTTTCAAATTAAACAATTAAGAGTTCACTCTTTCGTAGTTCTTTGGTAATAATACTTATCCCTGTGGTCTTCTAGAGTTACATTGCTGAAATTAGGTCGAGCTGCCTTTCCAATTTGTGTTTATATTTATGGCTTCGAAGCAAAGATTCTCTATTTCATACTCAAAAATTCTCAATCTGTTATTGTTTAAAAGAGAAGAGTTCTATAACTCCAGCAAGCATAAAATGTCTAGTTGTAAATCCTAACATTCATAAGTCATAAAGTAAACTACTTTAGCATGTCCCAAGTAGTGGCATATTAAAGTAGGTGAGGCTTTAAATTCCCTAAGGAACAAATAAAAGCAAACAAAAGAACTCAAAATAAATAACTCATTTATTTGCATAAGCAATTTGAACTTTTACTCTCAAGAATTTCTAATCCACATATGATTTTCTTTTAACTTGTGTAGTTAATGTGTCAACCAGCAATGCTCATTTGTGAAAATCTCACCCAATGTTAACATATTGCAATGATATCTGTTAAGCTATGATTTCTTTATGGTTAACATTTATGTTTCAATCTAGGTGACCCATAGGTGTGCATTTTCTAAAGAGCTGTGAATAGTTTAAAAACTTGAATGAAAAATAATAGAAGTTTCCTCCGAGAGTAAAGCTGGATTCAACAACCCCTGGAAACACCTCTGGTTTCCATTAGGTCTGTGCCATTTTTTCTCAGATCCATCCAGCAAAAATTACCTGCAGAGATATTGAAAAACAGAGATGACTGGGTATGGTCCGAGTCTATCCACACATTCTTGGACACATGGGACTATATTCATTTCATGCATCGTTTCACACCTAGTATTAACACAAACCCCCCTATAATCACTGGTTGAATAAATCGATCAGAATTTCTAAATTTAGAGTCCAAGAATCTGTGTTTTTAAAAGATTATCTTGGTGACCAAAATTTTTAGAAACGCGGGCCCTTAACTTAGAATTTTTATCTGGAAATTTCTGCCATCACATAATTCAATCCACTTGCTTTGCAAATGGGAGAATGTGGAGTGTGAGAGATTGAATATCACGCCATCTACACAGTATTGTAAATTCAACTTTGGTGAGTATTGCTGGGGTTCTTAAAAGCTCACGGGCAGCTATCTAACATGCAAATAAACATTGGCCTCTCCCCAAGCAGGAGAAAGAAAAGGCATTAACACCAACTTCATATGGAGAGGAAAGAAGCCCAGAATTAGCAGAGAACTCCCCAAGAAGGACACCGTGGAAAAGAGCTGAAAACTCAGAGTTAAAATCATCAGCATACAGACAACTGACCTTTGATAAGGGACCCCAAAATATCAAATGGGAAGCAGATGCCCGCTTTAAAATGTGGTGCTGGAAAAAATGGATATTTACCTGCAGAAAAATGAAGCAAGACCTCTCACTCCATGCACAAGAATAAACTCAAGGTGGATCACAGACCTTGAAGTTAAACCCCAAACTATTAGGGCCATCAATGAGGGAATTGGGACCAACTTGAGAACTTTGGCACAGGGAATACACAGGCTATCAGAAATAGGGAAGGATACAAACACAGAGGAGGCACAATTTGACAAATGGGATATACTAAAGATAAAACACCTGTGTACATTAAAAGATTTTACCAGGAGAATAATAAGAGAGTCCATGGACTGGGAAAACATCTTTAGCAATGACACATCAGGCAAAGGCCTTATTACTAAAATCTACAATACTCTGATAGCTTCCAAAAAGAAAAAAACTAATTGCCCACTGAGGAGGTGGGCAAAGGACCTGAACAGAAGTTTCACAGGGGCAGAAATCTGAATGGCCAACAAACATATGGGAAAATGTTCCCGATCTCTAGCCATAAGAGAAACTCAAATTAAAACAACAATGAGGTACCCCCTAACACCCTCAAAGATAGCTCAATTCAAAAAATCAGAAAGCAACAAGTGTTGGAGGGGCTGTGAGGAGACAAGAATCCTCATCCACAGCTGGTGGACCTATAAGTATGTAAAGCCACTATGGAAATTGATCTGGCAATATCTAAAACAGATGGAAATCAAGTTACCATATGACCCAGCAATCCCCCTACTGGGCATATACCCAGAAGAGGCAAGAAACAAACCACAGCCAGACATCTGTTTTCCAGTGTTCATTGTGGCACAGTTCACAATCACAAGGAGTTGGAAGCAACCCAAATTTCCATCAACTGATGATTGGATTAAAAAGCTGTGGTACATACATACAATGGAGTACTATGCATCACTAAAAAGCAGTGATGAACATATGAGGCGCATCACCGCATAGGAAGAACCTGAAGGAAATCATGCTAAGTGAAGTAAATCAAGCACAAAAGGACAAGTGCAACATGAGTCTGCTGAGGTAAGATTTTAAAAGAAAATGCAAAAGGGGCATAGGGAAAAAGCTACTATGGGTCACGTAATATGGCAGGGACCAGACCAAATACAGGGATACACATGGTAGACAACTACAAAGGAGGTGGGGAAAGGAAAAAAATAATAATAAAAAAGAAATGGGCAGCAGGGGCACAGGGCACTAACCCACCCAAGGGGAGGGTATTGCTTATATCACCACAGGGAAAGAGGGATGAGACTTCAACCCAGTGCTCCAAGATGTGAATGCAACATGCCGGTGTGGAGTAGGAAACCAGTGGAGAGGTCTGGGGGACCAGCCCCAATACCAAACTACTACGTGTACACCTGCCCGTCCCCACAGAAGAATTTATTTCAAAGGACAGCATTGAATCTGCAGCTCTGGGAGATGGACATATCTGATCGGAGCACATGAGAACAGATGAAAGGGAAGGAGGAGAGAGTGGAGTACATCCTGGCCCACCAGGCCATGAAGACGATGTTCCCAATTAGAGCAGCCAATCCACAGAGAGGACCACATGGTCGGCCCCACTAAGAGACATGACGCCCCTCATTGACCCATAGCCCTACAGGGGACAACATTGGAGACACAGTGTGGGAATTGCACCTGCTCTGATCCCGCCACACCGAGGCAAAAACACTAAGGGGGTGCAACAGAACAGCAAGGGAATTGAGCGTGGTCTCCAGGGAATGCTGGAGGTGGACTTTGGGGCCAAGGCATAGTACCCCAACAGACTGGACTGGAAAACACTCCTAAAGGCCAACAAACAGTCCTTGACCTAACTATAAGCTTTTCTTTCTTGTTGTGTTTTGTTTTGTTTGTCATTGGTTTGTTGTTTTGTTGTATATTGTTGCTTGGTTTTGCTCTGTCTTGTTTTTGTGCATGTTATTATCTCCACAGGTCTGTTTAAATAAGATAGGCTGGATGAACAATCTGGAGGAGAAAACAATGGGACTGACAGTTACGGAGGAACATGGGAGACGGGGAGGTGGGGGGAAAGGAAGTGGTGTTAACAAACTCAAGGACAAGGGAACAATAAGTGATCCAACTTGGTGGTGAGGAGGATGTGGGAGGCCTGGTAGGGCATGATCAAGAGTAATGTAACCAAGAGGAATTACTGAAACCCTGGTGGGAACTGAGCATGATAGTGGGACAGGAGGAAAGTCAAAGGAAATAGAGGAAAGAGCTGGGAGGCAAAGGGCATTTGCAGAGGTCTAGATAAAGGCATGTACATATGCAAATATATTTATATATGAGGATGGGGAAATAGATCTATGTGCATATATTTATAGGTTTAGTATTAAGGTAGTAGAAGGACATTGGACCTCCACTCAAGTACACCCTCAATGCAAGAATACTTTCTTCTATTAAATTGGCATTCTATGATGCTCTACTTCCTAACACAACCACTGAAGACAAAGTGGGTGAATAAGGAATGTGGTAAAGAAAGCTGATGGTGCCCGGCTAGCAAAAGGTATAGCGTCTGGGATCTTAAAGACTTGAAGGCAAATAAGCGGCCATCTGGCTCAGAAGCAACAAAGCCCACCTGAAAGAAGCACATCAGCCTGTGCGATCACGAGGTGTCAAAGGGATCAGGTATCAGGCATCATCAGAACAAAAAAATCATGTCATTGTGAATGAGGCGAAGAGTGTGGAGTGGAGACCCAAAGCCCATTTGTAGGCCACTGGACATCCCCTTACATAAGGGTATTGGGGAGGAGATGAGCCAATCAGGGTGTGATGTACCAATGATGAAAAATACAACTTTCCTCTAGTTCCCAAATTCTTCCTCTCCACCCCCTCCTCCACTTTCATGATCCCAATTCTACCTTGTAAGTCTGGCAAGGGCAGAGGATATACACTGGTACAGATAGGAACCGGAAACACAGGGAATCCAGGGCCGATGATCCCTTTATGACCAGTGGTGTGAGTAGCGATACTGGGAGGGTAGAGGGAAGGTGGATTGGAAAGAGGGAACCGATTACAGGATCTACATGTGCCTTCCTCTCTGGGGGATGGATAACAGAAAAGTGGGTGAAGGGAGACATCGGACAGGGCAAGATATGACAAAATAATAATTTATAAATTATCAAGGGTTCATGAGGGATGGGGAGAGAGAGATCTAAGCAGACTTCCTTCCTCCACTCTCTTGAGCCCTGCGGGCTTTCAATCTGTTACCTCAAAGCTTTGAAGAGCAGTATTTTGTGTTACATGAATTAGCTATATTGGCCCTCTGTGTTCCATAATAAATTCTCAAGCAAATCTCATATCTGGTGTGTAGGACATGCAAGTTAGATAAATAGTAGTAAGGTTAATTTTTCCTCAAAAATTTGTGGATAATTTAAATTCATTGGCTAGCATGGTATTTTGTGCAAATGTACCACAAAATATTTCATTTGCACAAAAGTTAGCCAGTACCTGAAATTTTACTTTTGCCTGCATCTTAACACGGATAAAAAATATTTGTGGCTAGATGGTTATCTAAAAGTAAACATTTAGTCACCTCACTATTATTTGCAAAATTATTTCACTGTGCTAAAATAGAATATACTGGTGACTGCAAAGATAATATTCTTGTATATTTTCAATGAAGTTTATACCTTTAAGTGTGCTCAATAGCAAAAAGTAGACGTCCCCTAACAAAACGATTTTAAAAAAGTAGACGTTTGTAAAGATTTCATAAGGACAGTCAAAATTTAGTGCCTACTAAAAATAGCTGCTAATTTTAAAAATAGGTGTGTATTTCCTCAAAGACTGTAAGTATGAAAATGGTACAGTAATAATAGTAACAAACACTAGTAATACTGCAATAAATTATAAGCAATTTACTACATGCAAGTCACCACCGCCCAGCTGTCAGTTTGCTGTACTGTGGTGACTTGTATGTTATTGTGATGCTGGAAGCTATGTGAATTGTATGTTACCTACGTGTGTTACCAGTAGGGTCACCCATGGATGAAAGATTTCATCATAAAGCTCCCAGCATAAGGCAGACGAGGAAGAAAGGCCTGGAAATCCACTTTTAAAAATTAACCAATGGACATCTTAGGCGTGCAAACAGCACATTGTCTGACTCGCTTGTTTCAGAAACATCCACAGGAGGAATCAATGACTAGAGAAAGATAGCGTGTTGTGTGCTGGTGAGGAGAGAGAGACCCTCAGAGATATGAAAATAGGTGGGCACAATAGCCTTGTGGTAGACCTTAACATGCAGGCAGTCAGGAAGATGATGCAGAATCGGCAGCTACTGCAGAAAAGGTCTCCATGAATTTTAGGTATTTGAATGGCAGCAACCTATGTCTGGAACTAAGCATTATGCATGGATTGCTTCTTTTATATAGACCATGTAAAACACTTAGATGAGTAGCACGTGTGAATATTTGTATGTACGTGTCTATGCCTTTGCAAATGGTCCACACGTAGCAGAGGATTTCACAAAGTTCATGGAAAGCTTTTATTCCCAAAATCCAAACCCCGAACTCACTGCCAGCAAGTCAAGGACGGCCCGTCGCCTCCCTATCGGAGAGGGCAGGACTGGCCCTGAGCGTTTCTGAGCCCGCCAGCTTCAGACGGGCTGGAGAGCCCACGTTCTACTGCAGGCGGCTGATGGTTAAGAACCGTGGACCTCGCAGCTGGCAGCCAAGCTCACAACCACTGCGATGCTTCATTAAAAGTTCCCACCAACCTTCTGAAAGCTCCTCAGATATGCAATACGTTGTTGGTCAACATATTTAATTAGATGGAGTTAATAGTTTTCATTGCCTCACCAATAACCATCCCGCTTCCTCCATATTAACAGAGCAAGGGTTTGTGCCTGCTGCTGGGGTGCCTGCCTTATGGTTGACTTAAACTTGAATTATGGCCAGTGACCGATCTAGGGAGAAGCAAAGTGGCTCAGTCCTCACCTCAGAAATGGAAGATAAAGGGTATCTTTTTCGGGCTTCTTGGGAGGATTGTCTACCTGACTACAGAGGTATATCTGAGGAGAAAACTCTGCTTGCCCTCCTCCTTGTGTGGGGAATTTTCAGTTTAAAAATGTGCTGCATGGAGCTCTAACAGCCACCTTATGACAGCCAGTCATCTTCTGACAGTGAGGTGTGGTACCGCTTCTGTCACCGCGATAAAACTGGCTCTGAGGCTGCCACCCCTGAACGTCACATCAATTAACAATAGCCACTAGTGGCATGGGGATGTACTACTACTGGCAGCCAAAGCACTTATGACTGATCCAGTTACTTCTGGGCTTGGGCTTGAGGGTCTTGGGAGGGAGAAATAAGACTTTCTTTATAATAAATCTGTATATATTATAATAAATACCAATATATTCATTGCTTAAATGTGTGTTGCCAATTCCTGGCAATGATTTGAATATTGCAATTGCACTTATGGGTGGCAATGCAGATGCACACAGGCAGACTGTGAGAACGGCTTCCCAACCCACGCGTGGAGAGTCGCGGCCGTGGCAGGCCCAGCAGTGAGTGCCGTGCCAGCCTGAAGCACACGGGATCACGTGCATCCGGATCCACTCAACGGCTCCTGGGTTTTGATTCTGGGTCACCGTGACTGCTTCAGGTTCCTTTCCAAGGTTTCTTTCGGAAGTTTCCACTCACAGCTGGTAACAGTCTGTCCATATTGATACCGGGTAGGTCCATTTATTGGTAAAGAAATCATAGTTAGAGAACATCAATGAAAGCATTGTTTTCAAGCCCCACCCCCTCCAAGAAAAGAGCTTTATCTTTGCGATGTCATTAATTACTTCGTATGGCCCTCTAGACATAGGGCTTTTTCGTTCAGTATTGTAAATTCTAGCCTGTACACTGGTGGCTACCATTTCATTTTGAAGGGAGCTCTCTGTTCTATTAACGAGATAAGGTTCAGGTGGGTTGTATTTTGAGCCCCCAGCTTACTAGAGGGGGCTGTTTCTTGGCATAAAGCATCCCTCCAGCCAAAGCCATTTTTGTAACTTCTCCTGCCCGACGCAACACTCAGAAGACATGAGTCTTGGGAAGGACAAAGATGCCCTAGCGATACAGCTAGGCCATGGATTTGGAACCAGTCCTTAGAACGCCTTGAGCCATTTCCATTACAGACTGTGAGTTCCACGAGTTGTTGCCGTGAACGGCAGAACCATGGTGGGAGGGAATGTGCTAAGGGGAGGTGCGGTGGCCGTTCTCAGGAATAATGGCGTGATAAAGCATTTGGAACATTCTGATACTTGGGACATCTTTAATCTCAACCTCTTGTAATTAATTTATTAATATTTCAAAAATAAATTATTTTGTGATCTTTTCACGTAGTAGACTGATGGCAACACAAAGGTAACAGTTACTAGCACACAGGAGAAGTTATTGTCCTTACTGGGACATGTCTAGTGGCTGCATGGAACTAAGCTGGCCAGGGCGTCCACACTGCCTTCCCACTCTTCAGATAGCTCATGGATCAGGTGTCTTGACACCTGAGGTGAATCCAGTCAGTACTCTGACACTACTGTAATTTGGAAAAATTACAAACTATTCCACCACAAAATGTAGCATCCTGTCCCAATCAGTGTAATAGTAACATTATGGCTGTCGTGTATGAGGAATCAGGATCCAAAGAATCTGAGCAAGTCCAGGAATGGTGGCTAGGAAATGGTCTGGTGACTCCACGCATTAGAGAGCAAATCACTCGACAGCCTTGCACGATCTTCATGGTGATTGGTAGGTCCAAATTCAATGTGACCCCAATGTAACGTGAATGCCTTCCACCTTAGGGGACTTATTTTCCAGTACTTTATCTCTCGATGTTCTATTTTGATCAATGCGGTTTACCCTGACTAGTTTGGAAAATTACATCCCCAAGGCTTTCTGCTTAGCTTATTTCAGTATGGAAACTCTGTTGAAACCAATTTACCCTGGGTGAAACTACTGATATATGAAATACCAATGGGATATACAGCCTCCGTCAACAGGTGAACCACCACAGTACAACATAGACAGAAGGTAGTGGCTATGTCTTTTTGGAAAAACAAGTAAGTAAACAAATTTTTATGGAGTAAATTAGTTTTCCAGTCAACAATAAATACACTTTTTTTGATTTTTATGACGTTCACTGCAGTCCCTACAAAGCAGCAGAATTCTCCCTATATCATTCTTTGTCTCTCCTGAACCATATTTAAAAAATGTCTCGTTGGCATATAGTTCACATATCATACAATTCAATAGTTCAATCATATTAAAAAGAGTTGTACAGTCATCATCACGATCAATTTGAGACCATTTTTTGTTTGTGTACTCATTGGCATTAGCTCCCCATACCACCCCAGTCTCCCCTGCTATACCCACAAGAAACCATTAATCCAGTTACTCTCTCTATTGATTTACCTACCCTGGATTTCATATACCAAAAAACAAACAAACACTATAGAAAATCAGCAACAAGAACAAAATTAACAACAATAACAAGAAGGAGGGCACACATCAATTAGAAAGCAGAAAATATAAAAAAGTAGAACAAATTTAAAATCTGTCAAAAGTGATATCAAATGATGAGGTACTAAATTTTAACCTAACTGTATCTGCAAGAATCCACTTTCTATCGCACTCTGCATGATAGGAAGGCTAATCACACCCCAGTGCACCATGTCTTGATTCATCCTTCTTTCTTGACCCCTCCTGCCTCTGAGCTTAGTCTTTTGGCAAATGCTGCCCTTTTGGCCTTGCATGATTGATTGTTCTAAGAAATGTTCCTATGTAGTGTATTGTTCGTTTTGTAGGTCTGTCTATTATTTGGTGGCTTGTATATTTCTGTGCTGGCTTGCATGTTGCTGTGACGCTAGAAGCTATGTAACTGGTTTTTCAAGTACCAGCAGGGTCACCTAGGAGGCACATGTTTTAGCAGAGTTTGCAGACTAAGACTAGACTAGGAAGGAATAAAATGTCTCCTTCTGGGAAGTTAGTGCTAACAGTGAAACATTGTAGGGCCTGAAGATGAGCCATTCGAGTGGGAAAGTAGACAAAATATAGTTGGACAAGGGCTGCTTCCACGCAGTAGAGTTGACCTCGATAATGTGTATGGACTAGAGATTTCAGAAACTTTACTACTAATGCAGCACAACTCAAAATGGCAAAAAAAAAAAAAAAGCTAAAAAATTCATTAATAGTCAGGATGTGCTGTGTGAGTTTGGAAATTGGAAGTACCAGTAATAAAAAATGAAATGGAATGTATAAAGATCACTATTTTACACATTGATGAGCTGAAATGAACTAGTATGAGAAGTAGCCTCACAGTCATCCTCACAAATACACTTCAAGATCTATCCTGAAATTCAATGCTATTCCTAATAGGACACTATCCATATGCCAACAAGGAAGACCAGCTAATACAATTACTATGTGAATTTACACACTCACCATTAAAGACAGTTGCTTCCACCTGAAATTTATCAAATATGCACTCAGGATGCATTGATTAGTGATCGGAATGTTAAGTTGGAAACAGAGAAGAAGGCTTAGTAGCTGGATTATATAGCCTTGGTGATAGAAATGAAGTTGGAGATCAGATGTTAAAATTCTGCAAGAGCAGTGAGTTCTTCGTTGTAAATACCTTTTCCAGCTACATAAACAATTACACATGTGATCTTTGCCAGATGGACTACACAGGAATTAGATGGATTATGTTTGTGAGAAGAGACGTCGGGGAAAATCAATATTACCAATCCAAATGAGGCCAGGGGCTGATTGTGGAACAGTTATTTCATCAATTGCACATATGTAAATTCAGGTTGAAGGTAAATAAATCGAAAGAGTCCACTAAAGCCAAAACATAACCTTCAGTATATCCCACCTGAATTTAGAGTCCATCTCAAGAATAAATTTAATTCATTGAGCACTTATGAAGTCCTTTAGACAGGTTCCCAGGAGAGACCTTTCCTGGAAAGGGGCACCGTGCTTGGTAAAGCAGGAAGTCCTAGAGAAAGAGGAAGATTTTCAAGGGGATAGTTTGCTATGAGTCAGAATCGACTTGTGGCCACTTAACAACAAATTGTAAGCAAGGAGGGAGATTTACCACAAAATGATATGTTAGCAGGAGCTGAAACCAAGGGCTTAAGTAGAAAGAAAATGTTTTCAAAAGGATGATGGCAACATATGTACAAATGTGCTTGACACAGTGGGTGTATGGATTGTTGTAGGAGCTGTAAGAGCCCCTAATAAAATGATATAAATAAACAAATAAACACATAGAAGCTCTGTTGGCTCTTTTACCTCTGTGCTCCATGGAGAGAGGGAGATAGCAGTACGGTCATGGCCACGGCCCCATCCCGTGTCACCAATAATGTAAAAGGAAGCCCTATCCAAGTCCTGCTTCTGCTAAGGTGTCCCTGATGCCAAGATTGGCATCTTTGACCTCATTTGGAAGAAGGCAAAGATCTCTGTGGCCACCAGGTGTCGCGTGAATAGGAGCGGCTCTCTTCCGAAGCCCAGGAGGCTGCCTGGATTTGTGCTAAGAACACAGGGCCAGGGATGCCTCTCACATCCGAGTACAGCTCCACTTCTTCCCCCTCAGAGGAATCTACAAAATGTTGACAGAGTACAGACGGAGAGGCGTGGTGCCTTTGAAAACCACAAGGCACAGTGGCGAGGGTCTTCATTGGCTAAGCCATTTCTAGCCCTCCAACCTTCTTAACAAGGAGCATGTGACTGAGGCCTTAGGCAGGGTCAAGTTCAAGCTCCTTGGGTGTCAGAAGATCTATTGCTCTAAGAAGTGGAGCTATCAAGCTTAATGCTGATGAGTTTGAAAACATGGTGCCTGAGAAATACCTCATCCCAGATAGTGATGGACAAGTGACCCCGGGGAAAAGTGACAGGCCCTGCATTCATGAAGGCCTTGGCAGCTCTATGTCCGCCAAGAAATTGAATTTCCTGATTGAAAATAACAACACAAGAAAGGTATGTTGGACTAGCTATAAATTGATCCCGTTTAGTTAATCCAGAATTTTATTTTGGTGATTAAAATAATAGTATGAATGAGCTATTCAAGTTTCTGTGTGTAATTTCTCTTTTTTATGTGTTTGAAATAAACTTGTATGTCACTAAAGACTTGAAGTCCATTTCATTTTTACTTTCCCTTCTTTTTTTCTTTAAGCCATCTAGACCAATATTTAGATCCAAGGGATAAGGAATCTGGAGGTTGGTTTTATTTATTTATTTTTTAAAGCTGTGAGCCTTCCATCTTACTTTTGTTTATAAGATTTATTCTATATAGTTATATAGAATATGTTCTATATTCTCTATATAGTTATTCTATATAGTTAGTTATTCATAGTTATATTCTATATAGTTATAGTTATTCATATCTCAATGAATGAAATCAGTAATAATCTCCTGTTAAATCCCTTATGAATGTGGCTTTCTTTCTTATTTTCCTCCTCCCATCCATCCATCCTCCCTCCCTCCCTCTATAATTTCCTCTTCCTCTCCCTGTTTCCACCTCTGTCTCTGGCCTCCTAATAGTCTTCCAAGTCTTGGCATTTGGTGTAAGTAAAATTGATATACCTTTTCGTTATAATAATGGTGTTATTAAATGTTTATCTTTATAAGACCGACCAACTTTGCTAAGCATAATGTTCCCTAGTTTTGTCCATGTCTTACAGTGTTTGAGAGAGCTGCCATTATTTTTATTGATATATACTCTTCCATTGTATGAATGCACCAGTCTGTTTTTCCATTTCTCTGTAACTGGAGTTTTGGGCTGTTTCCATGGTTTTGCTGTCATGGAAATTGCTACAATAGACATAGGTGTGCATGTGTCTGTTAGTGTTGTGTTCTTGACTTCTTTAGTAAAGAAATGGCTGGATCCTAAGGTGCTTGTATTTGCATTTATTTAACAAAGCGCCATACTGATTTCCATAATGGTTATCCAATTCTGCAGTCTCTCTTTTAATAAGGGGCGGGCTCTATGATTACAGGGCCTCTGTCATTAGTGTGGGTATGGGTTCACATGAAAACTTGTCTTTCTAAAGGTTTGGGAAATTGAAGATGCCAAGATATATTTTATAAATTCAGCAAGAAAAGGAGTAATCATCGTTAATGCTGCAGAGGACCTGGATGAATGATCGGCTTTGAGATGCTGCCAGAGGAAGACGACAGGCCTCAAATGCCATCGCCTAGAGGAGGACAGGCAGTATTAGGCAAGCTGCCACTCATGTGATTTCACAAAAGGTTACCCAGAAGTGCCGCTACCACGTCAAGAAGCACAAATGCCATTGCGAGGACCTTTCATCCTTCAGGATCAGCGATATAAAAAGACTTCAGGCAATTTGATCCAGAATGATAGATTGAGCATTAAATAAATGATTTGTGCATCCAGAAAGCAAAGTGTCTTTCCCGGGGTAGGGGTGTGTGTGAAAATACAACACTGGAATACTAGGATGAAGCATCTACTAGTTTCTAATTTCCAAAGGATTCGATAATAAATTAGTGATCGGCCCAAGTTCTATTTCTGTTTCTCTTGTGTGACTGTCAACAGAGGTGCAGGGTCGGGATGGGTGGTAGTAGAAAAGCCAGTCTATTTGCAAGCAATGAATCAAGGGAAAGGCTGGCCATTGGTGTGTTTGCAATAATTTTCCAGTAACCTATGCAAATGTCATTCATAATTATCATCATAATAAGCTAGTATTGGTAGATATTAATAATAATATTAAGCTACTAACAATATCCTAATGAGATTAAGATGAACACTGTTTGAGTAGCTTGGGAATTCAGGAGACTTGGTTGAAGTCAAATGCAAACTATACTGTTTCCGTCTTTGCTGTGACCATCCCTGATGTCTAACAGAATGTTCACCATGTCTAAGTCTGGATATTCATTACGGGTCTGTTTTGTATCTTTTCATTTACGTGGATTATCTATGCTGAACCCAAAATAGCAAAAAGTCCGAAGCACCAGTCCTGCCCCTTATGGGAGAGTCCCTATGCTATGGGCTGTGTTGTGAGATTGCCCAAACGTGTTTGATGTAAAATTAGTAGCAAATGCCTAGGGAATTCTCATTTTCTATTCTCGGGCACTCTGGGTCTTTAACGAGCCAATTCAGGGTTCACCAAATGTTTCCATAAAGGACCAGAGAGTACACGTCAGTGTTGAGGGCCAGGCGCTGCGGCAAACCCTGTTCACCTGCTCTTCCTTAGACAATGTGTACGCAAACAAGCATGGCTATATGCCAGTCATCCTTAAATTGCAAAAACCACCTGTGGACGGATTGTGTCTAAATGTGAACTAATTGAATTAATTCTTCAAAAAAAATTCATTGCATCGCTGAATTAATGCACTGAGAAACTCTTGAATTCTCGCTCACACATGCACACACTTGAACCAGTTCTTTCCAGTTTGACCTCCTGCTGATAATTTGCATTTTCACCGGAGACATCCTAAATATATATATCAGTTTGACTCAGAATATATTGGGCAGGGGCTACAAATTCTCAACAGGAGGTCCAATCAGAATGAATTGCAGTCCCAAACAGATGCACGATACCAATGCTGCCCCTATGGTTTCTTCCCCGCAGACAGCAGGAGGAGACCGGAAACTCCAGAGATGGGCCTCTCCCCCCTGCAGTGCCCTGCTATCAAGCGATTCCAAGTCAGAGCCACCTGACAGGACGGGGACCCCATCCCTGTGGGTTTCCAAATTCACACAACTCCTTACAGGAGTGAAAAGCTTCATCTTTCTCCTTAGGGGTGGCTGGGGGTCACAGACTACTGACCTTGTGGTTAGCAGCCCCGTGTGTAGCCCCCACAATGCTACCTACTCCAATAAAAATTACCATAGCTTTTGCATGGGAAATGACAAGCAGATCCTCAATTTTAGGCAGGAAAATAAAAAAGCAGTAATAGTCTAAACTAATTTAATTAAGGAAAACAACACTGGCCTTCTCCCATCCAGATATCGAGAGTTAGAGAATGTAGGTAATTAGAGCGTAATTAAAATTACTTCAGTTCAGATCACTTCTATAATTAGTCAAAGGTTTATAGCCAATGAGATGGAAACTGGGCTAAGTTGGAAGAAAGTGTCAGAAATCTTGATTTAGGAGTTAAGACTTAGAAAGTCAAATTAGGACAATTGAATTAGACTGATTATTAGTCTAAAAATACGAATACTATACTATTACTATGCAATGCTATGCTGTGCCATATTATTCTTTACAAACGAAAGACGGGCACTGTGATTACTTAGTGTAGGGACAAGCAGCTAGCTGAGACAGGCACTTTAGATTAGTTGGCCAGAGAGCCTTCTCAGTGGTTCGCAACCTCCCTAATGCCACGACCCTTTAATACAGTTCCTCATGTTACGGTGACCCCCCAACCATAAGATTATTTTCGTTGCTACTTCATCACTGTAATTGTGCTACTTATGAATCTGGTGACCCCTGTGAAAGGGTCATTTGAGCCCCAAAGGGGTCGCCACCCACAGGTTGAGAACCACTGTCTAGATGATCGCATCCCTCTAGACTGACTCATACTCTGGAAAATGGTGAGGCGATTTATAAAGGATCTGATATTGATAGATAGGTTTGAGTCAAAGAAAAATTAGATGATCATTTTCAGACTTGCAGTGAAGTCAATGCGGATAATGTACAAAAGTCCCTGTTCTAGCGATTATATGTACTTGGCTCCTAATGGATGATGTATAAACCAGGCTTTAACTCCGTGTGCTAACTTCACCTCAAGGCTGGGCAACCTTGTGTACTCAAGTTAGTCCCGGCTGACTGTTTATCAGGACTGAGAACTTATTGAGGAAAAAGGTTGTTGGGCAACAACACCCAATGTGTACTGCATGTCAAATACATATTGGCTGATTCCGGGATAAATGAGCCAGTTGATCTAGGCAAAGGAAGCGGCCCAGGCTGGGGAGCACGCATGCAGATGATTTCTACCTGCTCTCTGATGTGTCAGATGCGTGACTCAAAACACACGGTCCTCGAGCCGATTCTGACTCATAGAGACCCTAGAGTGCAGGACCCTGTCGCATAGCACCGCCCGGGGGGTTCCGAGACTGCAGCTCTTCACAGCAGCCGCAAGGCTCCTCTTTCCCAGAGAGCCGCTGACCAGTCCAGCTGCTGACCTTGGCTTTAGCAGCCTAACTTGGAACACTGTGTGGAAAGCACTCTGCCCACGGAAGATGCTCTAACCCGAGTCCATTTCGGCTCCTAGCAGCCCTCTGGGACAGTGAGGGGCATGGGTGTTTCCAGACTGTCATCTTCATGGAGGCAGCCTGCCACACTCTCTCCCAGGGGTCAGCTGCAGGTCCCAGCATGTAACAACTGCCACACGGAGGTCCTTGGAGATGTGCTAGTGACAGAAATGGCATCGCCTACGGCAGCGGTTCTCAACCTGTGGGTCGCGACCCCGTTGGGGGTCCAACGCCTAAGACCATTGGAAAACACATCTTTCTGATGGGCTTAGGAACCGAGACACCGCTCCTCTATCCGTCTCCAGGCAGGTCCACCCACATATGAGTGCCCCGCGTGAAAACTGTGACCCATGCTAGACCATGCTTCAAGACAAAATTTCATTGATTTGTCATTAGAAATCAATATTCCACAATATAAAATTATATATTTTTTGTGATTAAACCCTTTAATTACGTTCAATTTGTAACAATGAAAATGCATCCTGCATATCCGATATTTACATGACGATTCATAACAGTAGCAAAACTACAGTGATGAAGTAGCACCAAAAATAATTTTATGGTTGGGGGGGTCACCACACACAAGGAACTGTATTAAAGGGTCGCAGCCTTAGGAAGGTTGAGAACCACTGTCCTACAGATTTTCTTCCCTTGGCGGTCATTCTGTAAGGGAGATCTTCACAGGTTGGTGGAGCCAAGTAATAGGCTGGGACAGGCTTGCAATGATAAACAGCAAGCTCACACTTGCTGAGCACTTTCTGCATTCGCTTCATAAAAACTATGCAGATGACTAAAACCGCAGCTGACTCTCCTTGATCTTCTGTAGCAATGAGTTTCCTAAATCTATATGAAGACCACTATCCCAAATAAAAACAACAGAGACCTAAGCATTACAAAACCCCACAGACTTTGTGCTTATTTTTTCTGTTTTCAGAGGGAAAGGAAAACTACAGGTATTTTCCCCACAAATAAGGCGTTAAATTATTAATTGACAAAATGTTTGCACTATTACTCTATGTCCAACCCTGGGCTAAAAGTGGATCACATGGACTTCTTGAAATTTAAAGTCTGTTGAGGAAGACACGTTCACCATAGAAACAAGACGGCCCCGGTGATTACTTAGTGTAGGGACAAGCAGCTAGCTGAGACAGGCACTTTAGATTAGTTGGCCAGAAAGCCTAGATCACAGCATCCAACATAGGACTGACTCACACTATGGAAAATGTTTCGCATGCTTTAGATTTGTCATCCAATAGTCTCTTCTGTTTGATGCGGAATTTTATTTCCTTGCTTGATTATATACTCCTGTGGTTACACAAGTAGAGCGAGTCGGCTTTTATGGCTTTTAAGGCAAAGAAGCAAGTGAAAACAAATACCAACTTGAATTTATTATACTGCTGGGGTAAAGGAATTCTACAAAAGGAAATAATTCCATTCCATTAATTTTGATTTCTTTAGGTCAATGATATTTAATGCTACTATTTGAAAAGGGTATTTTCTTTTCATTTAATTTTCATTGCAAATTAACCAAAAGCCAAATTCACTGCCAGCAAGTCAATGCTGCCTCATAGCAGCCCTCTAGAACAGAGTAGCACCGCCCCTGTGGGTGTCTGAGAATGTCACTCTTTACAGGAGTAGAAAGCC
Source organism: Tenrec ecaudatus (assembly GCF_050624435.1). NCBI lineage: Eukaryota > Metazoa > Chordata > Mammalia > Afrosoricida > Tenrecidae > Tenrec > Tenrec ecaudatus. The sequence goes on from NC_134532.1 coordinate 115,296,736, forward strand.
TCCTCTTTCTCCCACGGAGCAGCTGGGGGTTGCAGGTCACTCCCAGGGTTATTGTGAATTATGGGGAGGTTTCTGTTTCAGATCTTCATTTAAAAAATCAACAGTTTTATTGGCACATAACTCACATATAATACAATTCAATAGTTCTATCCCATCAAGCAGAATGGTACAATGATCGCCATGACCAGGCTTCATTTCTGTACTCAGTGTTATTGGCTCCCCCGGCCCCTGAAAGCTCCCTTGCCATACCTCCAAGGAGCCATCTATCAGTCACTGTCTATAGACCTGCCTATCCTGGATTTCAGAATCAGAACAATAACAGTAAAACAGATAAAAGCCTCAATCAAACAGAAAGCAGGCAAGATTAAAAACGTACGTGTTAATTGTATCGTAAGTGCATCTGCAACAGTGCACTTTACAATTGTAAGCCTATTCACATTCTGTCTGCTCCGTGCCTAGAAGGGCTTCACCAGAGACTTAATCCACATGTATGCAAGCCTTCACTCTTGTTTCTAAATTAATAACTGACAATTTCAAGGTGGCTCAAAAGGGAGATCGTATGACACTACATTTCAATCTAATTACGTCTGCCAAAATTGACTTTGCAACCCTCTTTGTCTGATAGCAAGGCTGTCATCAGCAGGGATTCTCCAGAGGAGTCACTCACGTGTGGACCCTGAAGATGGATTTGGGGCTTTTGCCCAAAGCCATCTGCAAACCAGGCATTCACAATTTAAGCTCCAGTCCCATTCTGTCCTTCGGATTATATTAGTTACACTCATTGGAGCACACAGGCTGATGTGCTTCTTCCCCGTGGGCTCAGTGGATGCCTCACTTCGATGGCTGCTTCTGTGAAAACAAGTCATAAGACTTTAGGAGCTATTCCTTCTGAAAGCCAGGCCCCATCTAGGTTCCTCGCCACCCCTTGCTGGAGTCCCCATATCGTCAGTGATCTCTTCGTGACGGCGACCATTGAAGAGGGCCATGTCATAAAAACAAAGTCTTTTTAGATTGGGGCTAGAATTAAGTGCAAACCTCATATCCATTTTTGTATTTAACGATTTAGAAACATACCCAACCTCTCAATAGCTCGCTCCATCTGCCTCTCTTTACCTGCCGCTTCTCCCTCTTTTAGGATAAAATCTTCTCCTCCACCCAACTTGACACCAGGCTACCCCTTCCCTTTTTGCCCCCTTCCACTGCCGGCAACCATCAAAGTCTCTTCATTTTAGTATGAAATCATTATCTTGATTATTTTCATTTGTAAGGTGGTCTAATACGATAGTTGTCCTTTTGTGATTGACTCACGTCACTAACACAATATGCTCCAAATCAACCCATCATGAAGTATTGCTCCAGCATTCTTTGTTGAAAAACAGGTTTATTCACACTTCATCCACATGTCATACAATTCAGTAATTCAATCATATCAAGAAGGGTTGTACAGGTGCCACCATATTCAATTCTAGAACATTTTCTTCTTCATATTCATTGTTGCTCATATAATTATATATATATATATTTCTAATTGTGGAAAAATATGCATACAAAAATTCTCTAAAAGCACTCTCCACAACTTCTACTTGTATAATCCAGCGCCATTGATTATCCTCTCTGTGTTGTTGTACAAGCGTTACTGATAGTCTTTTCCAAAATCACTCCACTCCTGATGACATAGACTAAGCAACCCAAAGCCACTCCTCTTTCCCCTTCTCCCATAGTAACCACTGGCCCTTTGGTTTGTTTCTTTTCTTTCTCTCTCTCTTTCTTTATTTGATTCTCCGCAATTTTCTCCGTAATTTTCTTGATATAGTTTCACATATCATACACTTCCATGGTTAAATAGCTTTTAAAATGAGTTTTATTCATCATTACAATGAGTTTTGGTGCTCCCTCCTCACTCCACATTTACTGCTTGCTCCCCAAATCCCCTCACCCTCTCCCCTCCCACATCCTCTCCACAACTCCGGCAAATCATTGCATCTGTTATGATCTCTGTGTATCTCCTCCTTGTGTGCTTTGTAAACCAGGAAACTGCGGGGGATTAGACCAGCTATCCCGCATCAAGCTGGGTTCAAAATGAGGCGTGCGGATGAAAGGAAAAGAAAGAGCTATGTACAAAGCATGGGATCAGGAGGACGACAGTCTGATGGACTGAAGTACCGAGTATATTCGAAGCTTGGTTTTTATACTCTTTTTACATGGGATTGGTTACAAAACAAACATCAAAGAACTTAAAAAACATTCCTAAACTCTTATCTTTGCAAATGTTACTTAACTAGTCACAGTTTCTTAACAATAGAATAATAAAAGCACTAAGTTCTAAGATAATCACACAGATATGCAAGATTTAAAAGAGATTGTAAATAACTGAGTTATTGCTTAATGTTTTTAGCAGCAAGGTCACAAATAACATTCATTTTGCAATGCTTTTGTCTGCAAAGACACAGAGGCACAGGGGACTAAATGGTCACCCATTAGTAAACACCTTGATCAGCGGATGCCTCCTATAGGAAACCCAACAGAAAATATAAAAAACAAAAACATGGCCTTGACGATACTCACCTTCATGAAAGGATCCCTGAAGATAGGGTGCTACAGCCAAGTGTGGTGAAGAAAGCAGATGGTGCCCGGCTATCAATTGGAATAATATCTGGAGTCTTAAAGGCTTGTATTCAAACAAGCAGCCATCTAAATGAGGTGTCAACCAAGTCCACATGGAAGAAGCACACCAGCCTGTGTGATCCAAAGATGATAACAAAATCCAAATATGATAAAGGGAAAAGTATTATCAGAGCTTAAATTGTGAACTCCCGATTTTGTAGAAGGCTATGGAGATGGACATCTGCTTGTCCCCGGGTTATGGAGGACTCTGGTTTACTTCGGAGGTCACTGGTTTTGCTTCTCTAGAGAAACCATCCTAAGACAATGTGTAAAGTGGAAAATTGTCAGATAAGGAAAACGTATATATTTTCTATTAAAGCGAGTGAAAAAAGTGGTAGGATCTTGTGAAAGGCAGAAAATTTGCAAGACAGATTATGAGAAGCAGCTTTGCTTTGATGGGCAAGGGTGGGAAGGAGACCAGGCCACACATTGCGACCACTGTTATTGTGACAGTTTTCTTGCTGCCTGTATCTCACCCCTTTTATTTGCCCTGGCTGGGAAGGAGTCGTGCCAGGGATTTACACAGAAATGTCATGGTTCAAGAATCCCAGGTCTCCACACCTGGAAGCTACTGTGTCCGAGAATAGGGCGGGAGAATAGTGGAGCCTGTCCCAGACTCCTCATAGAGGTCTTGAGTGTGTGTATAAGTGTGTCCTGCTTGGGAAGGTTTAAGAAGATCCCTCTGGCTGATGGGCATTCTGTAACAGGAAACTAAAGCCAGGCATATTAGGAAAGGCTGTTCTGATAAAGCCAAATTTACACCAAGAGCAGAAGAATGAATGAAATTAAGCTAGCAAGAGGGTAAGAGGAAGAAGACATCATTCTAGAGATACAGGCATGCAACACCAGCTCAGGGCAATAGCATAAAAATCCATCAAGTAAAGAATAAAACAAAACCTCAAAATTCAAAATGATAAAATCTGGTTGTGTAACTAAAGAAGATTTAAATAGCAGATGCAAGAACTATCAAAGGAAGAAGCAAAGAACACACATGGAGCCACACCACCGGTAAAACTTGCATATGATCAAGAATGGATGGTACTGAGAATCAAGGTTTAGTGAACAGATAGAATAGTAATTAAGAACAGATAGAATATTTTAAGAAATGTATGTGTGGTCAATACTGATTTTATGTCAACTAGACCCTCCCGGCCAGGAGCCCTGGTGGAGCAGAGGTCACATGTTGGGCTGCGATTTACATGGTCAGCAGTTGGAAACCATCAGCAGCTCCTCTGGAGAAAAATCGTTCTATTCCCTAAAACCGTTCCAGTCTCTGATATCCACAGGGGCTTGCTTATGAGCTAGTATTGACTCTATGGCAGTTAGATTTGGTGGAGACCCTCCTGGCTAGAAGGGGAGTCAGACCTGTCAATCAGGTCACGGTCTGCTGGTGCTTCCATGGAGATGTGGCCTTCTCATAAGGGGGACCCTAGTAATTCCCACCCACTTACCTTTCCCCTTCCTGCTTGTTGGCCACTCTGAGAGTTACCAGAGCCCTGCCATGTTTCCACTTACTTCGGACCCACATGACTTTGCAATCACGGGCTGGTGATCTTCCTGCATCATTGCATGCAGCTACATGAGTCTGAAGAGGGATTTACAGATTAGTATCAGAATTATGGAATAGGCTGGGATGTTTTCTTAATATATAATTACTTCTTGATATGAAGCTCTTTCTTACATGTTAGGGTACCCCAAAATACTCAGAATTGCGCTGGTGGGAGCGGAGCTTTCATAGTAGTACGCATTTCCCCACTAAGTGAGCATTGAGCAACTCTGAGTTAGTGTACCCAGTGGTGCCACCTGGGAAGGTACTCTCTGGTCACAGTGAATTTTGTTGTAAAAGCAGTTTTGCTCAAACTTCAGTTTTGTGTGTGTGTGTGTGTGTGTGTGTGTGAGAGAGAGAGAGAGAGAGAGAGAGAGAGAGAGAGAGAGAGAGAGAGAGAGAGAGAGAGAGAGAGAGAGAGAGAGAGAGAGAGAGAGAGATTTGGCCAATGTAAGAGAACAGAGTGTGGCTGTGAAATTTTGTTTTCCTGCTTGGGAACATAGCTTAAAAGGTCAGCACTATGGAAAAAACTCAAGTGTAGGAGTGGTCTTCTTATTTCAAAAAAGGTGAAATGTCGATTGATGATAAACCTCGTTCTGGACGTCTGTCAACTTCCCGAACGGATGAAAATTATCAACTCATAGCACATTTGGAGTTCATTCTACCAGATCAGATTGTTAATCAAGATTTCTATTTAGAGGTTCTGAAAGGACCGCGAAACAGTGTGCAACAAAAAAGGCCTGGTGTATAGCAGACGGGGGACTGGTTGTGCCACCATAATTCACCTGCTCATGCAGTCATCTCAGTGTCCAGGTTTTTGCCCCAAACCGCATGCCTCTCTTGCCCCACACACTTTACTCACCTGAGCTCACTCTGTGCAACTTCTTTTTGTTTCTGTGAATGCAGAGGGACAAGAAAGGACAGCAATTTGAAGACATAGAAGAGGTGAAAAAGAAAAACAATGAGGTGCTGTAAGCCATCCAAACAAATGAAAAATGCTTGAAAAATGTTTCCAAGAATGAAATCACAGATTTGACAAATATATTAAGTGTAATGGACAGTACTTGGAAGGTGATAAGATTTTTTATGTAAATAAATAAATAAACATATACATACATAGCTTTGAAGAAAATATTCCAGGGTTTTTTTTGGGGGGGGTACCCCCTCGTATATGAATATCATGTTTTATTTCTCTAGTAGACCCAGCCTAATACAGTACGGAATGCCAGAATTGCTCATTCATCTACCAAGAAATTTGGAAGACAGCTACTTGGCCAATCATTTGAAAGATTGATATTTGTACACATCACAAAGAAAATGATTCCTCAGATTTTGGAAAATATCAAACATGATTAATCATCAATTGCAAGTAAACTTTTGCTGAAGATAATTGCAAAATGTGTGTAGCATTACAGGGCCAGAGAATTGACAGACATTATAAGGAGGATGTGGACTGAGAACTAGCATTCCTAGCTTGCATTCAAGATCAGATGGATCTTGATAGAAAGCAGAGAATACTAGAAAGAGGTCTACCTGTGTTTTATTTGTGTTTTATTGACTACATTAAAAATTGTGTGGACTATACTATGTGTAACCTTGCAAAGAATGGCAATTCCAAAACAATTCATTGTACATAGACCAAGAAACCATTATTCAAGCAAGGAGATGCTGAATGATTTAAGACTAGGAAAAGAAAGTCAGGGCTGTATGCTTTCAGTATATTTATTCCATGTATGCAGAGTAAATAATCCATGAAATCAGGCCTATATGAAAAAGAATGCAAAATCAATACCCATTGCGGTTGCTGTTGTTATATGCTGTTCACTTGGTTCTGACTCATACTGTTCTACTTCACCAAGGATGATGTGCTTATCCAGATCTCTCCTCATAACTTGTCCAAAGTATATGAAAGGAAGTCTCACCCTCTTTGCTTATAAGAACATTCTGCATTTCTTCTAAGATTTGTTGCTCTTCTGATAGTCCAGTAATTATACTTTAAGTAATTATACTTTATCAACACCATAATTCAAATGTATAATTTCTTCTTTGGTCTTATTGCCCAGCTTTTCCATACACATGAAATGATAGACAATACCATCACCTGGGAAAGGCATTCAACATTTACAGTGGTATGCGCAGTATTTGTGCAATGCCATTGATTGAGGATTGGATCCAAGCAAGCAGGGTTGTGTCATTTTCATGTCACAGATTATTAATGAGAAGTCCTCCAAATCCTGATGTCAGGTTCTTCTTTATATGGTCCAGCTTGGATAACTATTTGCTCAGCGTATAGATTGAATTAGTATGGTGAAAGGATACAACCTTGATACATACCTTTCTTGATTTTAATCCGTGCAGTAGTCCCTGTTTTGTCTAAATGACTGCCTTTTGGTCCATGCACTGGTGTCATATGAACAATAAAAATAAGGGTGTATTCTGGAGTTCCCATTCTTTTCAATGTTATTCATAGTTTGTTATGATTCACAGTCAAATGCCTTGGCAAAGTCAACTAAACACACGTCAACACCTATCTGGTATTCTCTTTCAGTTAAGAGCTATCGGATATCAGCAATGGTTTCTTTCTTTTCATGCCCTCTTCCAAATCTGGCCTGAACCTCTGGCAACTCCTGTCAAGGTACTGCTAGAATTGTTCCAACATTTTGCTTTCACACAATCTGAATTATATTATTCAATAATTTCTGCATTCTGATAGACCACCTTTCTTTGGAATGGGCACAGATACGGATCTCTTGAAGCTTGTTGGCAAAGTAACTGTCTTCCAAGTTTTTTGGCACAGTTGAGTGTTCCCATGATTCATGAGCTTGTTGAAACATTCATTTTCTATCCTCTATCAGTTCAGAAAGCTTTGCTTTGGGCTAATTCCTCCAGTGAAGCTTGCATGTATCTCCTCATTATCATTGGTTCTTGATCATATGCTCTTGAAATGGTTGAAGGCTGATTTCGTGGTTTTTTTATCTCCCAGGAAGCCGCTGGAAGCAGTCCAAGGCAAATCTTTCATATTTCAACTCAAGACTTGAATATTTCTTTAGTTCTTCCAGCGTGACATAGCCCAACACATTCTTCCTCTTTTGGCTCTCTAATGCCAGGTCTTTGCATATCTCATTATGTTAGTTTATCGAAGTGCACTTTTAAATGTTTTGTTCAGCTCTTTGATGTCATCATTTCTTCCATGTGCTTTATCTACCCTAAGATTAAGAACATCAGAAGATCCAAACATCAGAAGATCCAAAACAAATAACTATATTGTTGAGAATGAGGGGGTCAGAGCAAGACCCAAAACCCATTTGTAGACAATGGGACATCCCCTCACAGAAGGGTCACAAGGAAGGAATGAGTCAACCAGGGTGCAATAGAGCACCGATAAACCACACAATAATCTTCTGGTTCCTTGAGGCTTCCTCACCCCCCACTATCATGACCCGAGTCCTGCCTTTCACTGTGGGCTGGGCCAGAGCATGTACCCAGGTATGGATAAATGCTCAGGAAACATGGAATCCAGGTGAGATAAACCCCTCAGGAACATAGATGGGAATAGTGATACCAGGAGGGTAGGGGGAAGGTGGGGAAGGTAGGGGGGAAGAAACCCTGGGGGAAGGGAGACAGTTGTCAGCGCAAGATATGAAAATAATAGCAATTCATAAGTTACCAAGGAGTCAGAGGGTGGGAGGGATGAGGGGAGGGGGAAAAGGGAGCTGATACCTAGGGCTCAAATAGAAAGTAAATGTTTAGAAAATAACGATGGCAACATAGTATGTACAAATATACTTGATACAATTGATGTCTGGATTGTCGAGAAAGATTAAGAGCAAGTTCAGAGTCTCTTCTGACATCCACTTTGATCTCTTCCTTCTTCCTCTTTTAAAGACCTTCTGCTTTCTGCATGTTTGATGTTCTCCATGTCCTCCCATAGCTTGCCGGGTTGCCTGCCATGATTGCTCAATGAGGCAATTCTATTCTTGACATGTTCTTGAAATACAGGTAGGAGATACTCAGCATTGTAGTTTGGATCTTGTGGACTTGTTTTATTTTTCTTTGGCTTCAACCTGAACTTTCATATGCTGAATGGATAGTCCAGTCAATCTCTGGCCTGGCTTCAGTTGCTGATATTTGAGCTTCTCCATCAGCTCTTGCCACTGATGCCATCCGTTTGATTCTTATGTATTCCATCTGGTGAAGTTCACCTGTATAGCGGGCATTTAAGTTGTTGGAAAAAGGTGTTTGTAATGAAGGTGTTTGTCATTGGTTTTGCAAAGTTGTATCATGTGATCTCCAGCTTTCTTCTATCACCAAGGCAATGTTTTCCAGCTACTGTTCCTCTTTGCTTTCAGCTTTTGCATTCCGAATGCCAATACTTATGATTACATCTTGATCAGGCTGAACAAGTTGGTAGAATTCTTCAATTTCTAATCTCTGGGTTTAGGGGTGGGCAATAGTTATAAATAACTATATTTCCTTGTAGGGGGATAGATATTATCCTATCACAGTACTTCAGGATCTTGAAGTGTCATTTTTTGAAGATAAATGTGACAACATTCCTCTTTAATTGGTTGTTTCTGACATAGTAAACCATATGATTTTCTGATTAAAAATGGCAAATGGAAGTCCATTTCAGCTCACCAATGCCTACAATAATGATCTTTAAGGATTCCACTTAATTTTTGACAATTTTGAATTTCCTACAATCTATGTTCCAATTATTAATAGATGGTTTACAGCTGTTTCTCCTCATTTTGAGTTGTGGCCCATCAGCAAATGAAGGTCTCAAGGAAGTAGAAGTCAGGAAATCAAACAATGTACTGCCCTGGGTAGAGGACCTTTTTAAAGAGCTACAGGCAAAGAGAATCCCTTTGAAGACTGGTATGTCTGAACCATATTATGGCATTTTCGATCTTCAACCTTTCAATCAAGCATGTGAATCCTGGAGAGTGAATCAAGAAAACTAAAGAAGTGATGCTTTAAAATTATAATGTCTGCCAGAGGAACAAACCAATCCTTCTTAGAAGTACAGCCAGAATCCTCTCTAGAAGCATATATTTTGAACATGCTATCAGAAGACGTATATCACATTTGGTACGTAGAGGGCCGGTGGCTAATGGGGAAGAAGACCTTCAGTGAGATGGGTTGATGGCTGCAACAATGAGCTCAAACATAGCAACAGTGAATCGGGCTATATACACACACAAAATCAGGGGCACAATTCTCACCCTGCCAATGCAGCTCTTGTGCAGCCGCCCCCCCAAGTGTAAGTAGGAGGTAATGTGTTGCACTACAATGCTGAACAGGGTTGGATAGAGCTCTGAGACTAAGACTGAACAGGAAGAAAGGGCTGGTGATCTACTTCTGGAGAGTATGGATCACAAGGGTCTGAGATGGTGCAATCAGAGGGAAGTCACAGAGTCCAGCAGTGTCTCGTTCTGTTTGGCTTGAGGTCACCATAATTTGGGGCAGATGCAATGGTAGCCAATAACAGCAAAGTAAGTGGAACGATATATTATGTTCATGGATTCTAAGATTCAATGTTGTTAAGATGTTCATGTCTTATTCTGACACACACTACCCAGGGTTTAGAAAAGAGACAAAGCAATTCTAAAAGTTATGTGGAAATACAATGGATTTAAGATAGCAGAAAAATTTAGAAAATGAAATCGGAATAAAACTAATCAAGATCTGTCACAAAGTAACAGGGATCAAAACAAATGATCGTATGGTGGTGAGTAGAGTTCAGAACTGGACTTACATCTGCACATCAGCTTGTTTGTTTTTAATTGATGCACCAAGTCTATTCAAAGAAGAGGGGAAAGATTATTCAAACAAATTGTGTGGGAACAGTGAATATTTCTTGAAACTTACCTCTGTATATGAACATGGAGCCTTGGCAGCATAGTGGGTTACAACTGGGCTGCGAACCAGTCAGCAGTTTGAACCCAGGCTTTCTGCTCTCATAAAGATGTACAGTCTCAGAAACCCAAAGGGGCAGTTCTACTTTGCCCTATAGGCTTGTCATGAGTCAGAGTTTTGTGGTAGGTGTATATGATATACAAATTAAAAAGCTAGCACAGTGTAGTTTCTAAGTAAAACAAGAGATTGCCCAAATCTTAATAGGATTGAATTAAACTGTGTATTTGAAGTCTATGCCAATATAATGATTTTAAATAAATAAAACAGGAGAAATCTTCATAACCTTAGAGTAGGCACAGGTTTATTTTTTTAATTTTTATTTTTTTTGGCACAGGTTTATTAGAGAGGTCACAGAAAGCATTATTTATAAAAGAAAAAATACGTAAAATTGGAATTTTCAAAATTAAAATATGCAATATGAAAATAAGTTAATAATTTTACATCCACTAGAATAGTTCAGAAAATTTTTTTTAAGACTGACAATATCAAATGCTGAGGATATGGAGAAGTGGCACTTTCGTCCATTGCTGGTGGAAGTATAAAATGATACAATCCCAAAGAGCACACGAAGAAACTGTTTTGAAAATAATGGAGGCAACAATTGCACAAACATGCTGATCTAATTGAACTATGCATTGTTCTAATATCTGTACAGCTCCCAAGAAAATGGGGAAAAATGCATCTCAAGTTATTATCTCAAATAAACAATAATAACAACAAGAGAGATACAACCACTTTGGAAAATTAGTTGACAATTGACATTTATTAACTCGATGGCCCAACAATGAGGCAACAAAGAGACGTCAACACACATGGGGGAGCCTTCACAATGCTTGTGGAAAAACGAATTTTTTCACAAACTTTTTGAAGCCCTTTCATATGCCCATAAAATGACTTGCATAAGATTAAGGTCGTATTTATAATATCCTCACACTAGAAATATTCCTAATAAACATCAAAAGAATGGATACATTTTGATATATGTATGTAATAGGATACTACTGAGGAATAAGAAACAAATTATTAATATACACAATCACATGGATATATCTCAAAATACACCCTGCTAAGCAAATCAAGGCAGACACAGAAGACTACTCACTAACTCACTCCATTTATATGAAGGAAAAAGATAGACAAAACTACTGTAGGGTGACAGAAATCAGCGTGTGGTTGCCTCTGAGGTGGAGAGGGGTTTGATTGGAGAGGGGAAATAAGGGAGTTTTCATGGTTAAAATCTATTATTTTTTATGTATGTCAATTATTACTTGATTTTACAAAGAAACTTTGGGATAAAAGACTGCTGTACTGTTCATAAGAGAGGGCGGGCAGAGGAGGGGGGAAATGAGCTGATACCAAGGGCTCAAGAAAAAGAAAATGTTTTGAAAATGATATGTACAAATGTACGTGACACAATGGATGGCTGTATGGGTTATGATAAGAGCTATACGAGCCCCCAATAAAATGATTTTTTTAAAAAGCCTGTGCTGTGTTTACGGACACAAACAATGAACGTACCAGTGCTCAGGACTGACAGCTTTTTAAATTTAATTCTTCCCTTACATTTTATCCCAGAAAACAAGGCTACGATTATCTCCATATTTTAACCCACAACGATGAGTTATTTATTCCCCATAAATTATTCTCATATTTTAACTCACAACAATGAAAGAGTTATTTATGACCAATTAAAAGTACTTTCTCCTCATGGTATGTGTTCTAGTGGGGCGGAAAACATCAAAATGAGTAAGTTTTCTCTCAGTGGGAAGAACCCCAGCTATGTCCACCCTCCATTCGCAGTGTCTGACAAAGGCAATGGTGTCTGACTGTTCACACTTTGGAAAAGAAGAAATGTGGCATGGAGAACTATCCAAATCACTTTCTGTACTTTGTATTCTGTGATCAACTTATACCCAACAAATTCTTTCCCCCTAAGAAATCTAAACGAAAAACGTGATGGTTATTTAAAAAACAAATTCTGTGACCACTCATTATGCATTCGGGCATAAAGAATGCATTATTCTTGCATCGTTCCCTTTCAGATGAATTACTTCCCAGGCAAGAAGCAGTCATTTGGGCATTGCCTGCAGAATCTAGGCGAGGGTCTTGAAAATCAAGGAACTCGGTAAGCAGTCCCACTGCCTGGCAGCTGCTTCAGACGCCCACTGACCCTCAAGACCAGACCCGAACTGCCCTCGGAGCCCGACGCTGTCAGTCTTCATGGAAGCAGTCTGCCACATCTGTCGTCAGTGGAGTGGCTGGTGGGAGGAATAGCCGACTTTTGGATTAGAAGCCCAGTGCTAAACCACTGTGCCCTCAGGCCCCTGAATTATTAGTAGAGTCTAATTCATGAAGCCATGTGTTTGCTGACTAGTCAGAACTTATGCCCAAATCATATGTTCCCACAATGAGAAATTTATTGAACTTAATTTATAATCTCATAAAAAATGTTTGGTCCAGTAGTGCTCTCTCTGTTTTTTTTTTAGTAATTTATAAGGAAAATATTTTTAAATGTATTCGATAATGGCTGAAAGTCCACCTCACCCCAGCTCGGAAATATCCATATAGCAATTACCTGACTAGATTATTTTTAAAGTATAGAAAAAATACATTTAGTAGAAACAAAAACACTAAAACTCCACTGAATCTAGTTTCAGGCTCCATGTGAATATTTAAATAATTATACAATGAAGGCTCCAAGTACCACATGATTATTGTTTTGAATTGAACACCTCACTGGCCAGATCAGACAAGCCTGTGAGCGGCAGAGGGATTGTCCGTCCACTACTGGGCCCTGCACAGGTGACAGTGATTCTGTCGGCAGCCGGGACTCTGAGGATGCGCACGATGAAAATCGGGAGTCCTTCAGCCCACACTGTTTGTAGGAGCATTTGTGAGGATTTCCAGGCAGCCTTTCTTTGAAGATTTTCCTGTTGCGTTCCTTCGTACTTACTTTAAGTTCAAGATGGCAATACCCTTTCCAAGTCATGCCCGGGCCCTCCTGAATGGCATGGGGCTTGCGTCCTAAAGACGGGGGCAAGGCATCAAGCGTGGATCATCCCTCTAAATGGGGACGCCCACGATCATATTATTTTTGGGCGAGCAGCTCTCTGGCTCCATGGATATCACCTGGACGGAGTAGCCATGTTCTTCTGCAGCTCTTGCTCGGTCCAGATCTACCAGGCACATGCACTGCTTTCCTGAAACACAGCAAAATGGTTCATGAGCCGAGCTAATTCAGCTTGTCTAAGGGACTCAAGACTGGGACACAATCCACAGGCACCGTGGCGAAGGCTGTTTTCTCCCAAGTCTTGCTTTGTGTCTTTCCATGGAGCTCCTGATCGATATCACAGGAAAGGAAATCACAGTCCGGACATTTCAGAGTTGTCTCTGCTAATGATGCAGAGATTGTCAACCTTTTAAAATGCATTTACGAATAAATCTCAATGAACTGAAAACCACTAATTCTCCTTTGGGTTAAAAATTCCATTTCAAATCCTCTCACTGCATTCTCTGAAAAACATTATTCATAATGGGGTGGGAAAAATAGTATCTGCTTTTAAGAATATTTAAAGTAACGTACTGGAAAAAGGGGGGAAGGGGGGGCTGAAAGAAAAGTTACATTTTCCACCTGGAGTTTTTTTTCAGGGCTGAGGAAACGAGAAATGGAAAATATTGGAGCAAAGGTCTCATTTGTGCGCTGCTTATTTCAGGTGTTGAATGTGCTCTTAATTTTTAAAGCTCCTGCCACCCATCTCAAATGGGAAGATTCATTTTTCTTTGCAGCCTCGGGAATACAAAAGAGGCAACCTGACTGGCAAGCAAAGCAGAGAATGTCTTTTCCTTTAGCAAACACCAAGTTTGATTTCAAAAGTAACTCAGGAGAAAAATTAATTGGGGCTAAATCTGTTCAAAGCCCTGGTTTGCTTTGACACTTGCCAGTCAATATATCAACTCTTTCATTCTCTTAGGTTGAAAATTACAACAGCAACAACGGGGTACCAACTCTTGCAGAAGTTCATTCTCAATTTGCCTCGGTCATTGTAATCATCCCAATCATTATTTTAAACTAACTTCTCCAAATGACAGAAGCCACGCTATGCTAAATTCCATGATCTGTCACCAGAGAAGGAAGACTGCGGGCGATGGAACTTCTCACAAGAAAAACAGTGACAGTGAAATCTATATAGAAGAACTGTCAGCAAGAGTCTCAGATGGAAAATGTTTAATTGTACAGTCTCCTCAAAAGGACCCTTGCCAAAACGGTGCTGTCATGAATGGGAATAAAAACTAGAGGTCTACAATTCCAGTTAGGCCCAGTCACCCCTTCTTCATCAACTGCTGTCTGACTCCTGTTCTTCTTGCCTCAACACACCGGCCTTCCCGTAGGGCATCTGGACAATGTTTCTCACGTCCACTTTCCACGTAAAGGGAAGCAGGCTCCGTCGGAATGGGATACTCTGCATTCTTCCAGTACCCACCCTATGTTTACACTGCAGCTCATTTACCCTTGGCTTTGATCCCAGGCAAGTTACAAGGTTCCCTTTTCCATGACGTACACGAGTCTCATGTTTTAACATGTTAAAGAAGTATCTTGATAGCTGAAGTTCAGTTGTTGATTGTCTACCTCTTAGAGTCTGGGAAGCATCTTTTAGTCATCACATAATCTAAGAAGGGCCTGGCGAAGTACAGAGCAGGGGATTGATGGTGACAGAGCCTTTGTTTGAACCTCATCCCCTCCCTGCCCCACTCTGCCAGTCATCATGCCAAATGCTCCTTTTCCTCAACTCCGGCACCATCTGTCCCAGACACTCTCTTCTGGATTCGGTGACTGAAGCGCACATCAATCATATGATGCCCACCCCACCCCCCGAACAAACCCACCATAATTATCCCTCATAGAGTCTAGTGGATTTGTATCAAATGTACATTGGACTAATTCAAAGCATTAGGATGAAAAGGGGGAAGACAGGGCAAAAGTGTGTCAGAGAAGAGGTGGAAGGAAAAGAGCAAGTCCTTTCCTCAAGCCAACGCCAGAGTGTGAAACGAGAAGGAAATCAGAGGTTCCCTCCCTCAGTCTCGGTTTGTGCATGTTTCCTCATGCTGACGATGGCGCCCTGGTGGTGTATTGGTTACACGGTGGGCTGCTAACCGAAAGGTCAGCAGTTCGCAACCACTTGCTGCTCCATCAAAGAAAGATAAGGTTTTCCACTCCCCCCAAAAGTTGCAGTCTCAGAAAGTCACAGGGAGCGTTCTACCATGTCCTATAAGGTTACTGTGAGTCAGTACTAACGTGACAGCAGTTTGGTTTTAGTTTTGATTTCCACTGAGTATGCCCCTGAATGTGAGCTAACTGCTTCATCTGGTGCTCAGCTAAAGAAACCACCAGCTATTTTCCAGAGAAAACTGGGCTGTTGGAATTATGGAGAAACAGCGTGGTGATCAAAAGTGTGAGGTTTCTCTGAACACGTATTAAGATTCGTTTTGACTTGCCAGTTATTTTGAGCCGAACTTGGAATCTAACCTTCCAGCAGCTGTGACCCCAGAGCGCTGGGCGGCAGCCCTGCCGAGTGCAGGGGCGTTTCACGCTGGGAAGCACGTCGTTTGGGTCCCTATTGTGCTTTCATCATCCGCCGGCAGAAGGACACTGGACAGATTCTGTGACTCGAGTTCTCACATTTGAAAGAGGTACGCATGCTTGCGACCTTCTGTGTATGTCCGTAGAAAGAGGAGGCTGTCTACTCCCACGGAGAATTACACTCATGGAAACCCACAGGGGCAATTCTGTCCGCCCTGCAGGCTTGTCAGGAGTCAGAGCTGGCTTGATGGCATTGAGTTTTGAGAAGAATCTCTGTAAGAATTCACTGAGGTAATAAACAGAAGATATGTAGATCACAAAGTTTTGATGTTAGTTGCTAGTTTTCCCCTAATGCGATTTTTATTTTTTTAATTACTTACGCAGTATTGAAAGGCTTCTGTGTGTCTTTCAGGGTAGGTGACATTTAATATTATAAAGATAACTGTCAGATAAATTGGTCTGTGATTAAGAATACACAAGTAAATGCATTTCTGAAAAAAGTATTATCCTGGTTTCTACATATTTTTAGTGTATTAATTTTGGCAGGCAGAATTGACTTTCTATATTTATTATTTTCTTCGGTGACTCTGGACAGATTAGTCAGTTTGTAATAGTAAGAAAAGAAGCTTAACACTATCATTCTATTCAATGTATAAACACTGAAAAATGTATTCTAAAGCATCAGCCAAAATAGGATAACATGTTGGTATGTCAAAGCTCTTTCAATATGGATTAAATTTTCAGGGAAAAAGAAATTTTAGTTTCTTGTTGATAAATAAACGAGCGTTTCCCATATCGAGTCATCCTAAGAGTCACCTCTAAGCATACTGTGCATAATCTACTTAACAGCTGCTCTGTGCCACACATACCTATTAGTCTGCGTTGGGGTGGGAGTTGGATAGCTGTCTGATCTGCAAATCTACACAGGATCATGTGCTCCTAGAAAAGAGAGAGAATGTGGGGTTAGTCAATCTTCTGAATAAAACTTGTAAAAATCAAAATCAACCTTGTTTTGGGAGAATAGTTTGCTGTTTACTTGAATAAAGCACTACTCATTGCTATTGAGTCAATTCTGACTCACACCAACCCTACCGGACAGCACAGAACTGCCTCACTGGTTTCCCAGGCTGTCATCTTTAAGGAAGGAGACTGTCACATCTTTCTCCCTTGTAGCAGTTGTGGGTTTGAACCACTGATTTTTTTGGTTAGCAGTCAAGCTCTTTAATCACTGGACTACTAGAGATGCTTCGCTGTACTAAAAACAAACAAACAACCCCAACCTCACTTCCATCGAGTGGCTTCTGACTCACAGCTACCCTATATAGAGATGCGGAGAAGCAGTCCTGGTGAGTTTGTGGGCAACTCCTAACCATACTTAAAGCCAGCAGTTGGAAGCCACCAGCCAGGGGAGAAAGATGCAGCTTTCTGCTCTCAGAAAGACTTATGGTCTCAGAAGCCAACCGTGGCAGTTCTGCTCTGTGCAGCAGGGCTGCTCTGAGTTGGAATTCCACTTGATGGCAGTGTACAGGACTCCCGAGGCTGCAAACCTTCATGAGAGATGACAGCTGCGTCCCTCTTCTGCCGACAAGCGCTGGGTATGGACTGATAACCTTGCAGGTGGCCGTGCAACACTTACCCCGCAGCATCCCAAGGTCTCCTCTGCACTACGCAAATCATGCTGACAGAAGCACACTTTCAGAAAAAGGCACTCATGAAGAACCTCACAGCCGTTTTTGGTTATGACAAGGTTACATTTGGTGATCACATTTAAGAAAAATAAGAGACCTAAATTTCACTTATATTTCTCCTTTCGCAAACCTTGAGTTTCAGGAACGTGGTTCTGAGAACACACTCCTGGTGCTTGTCATGCTGCCAGAGCAAAGACAGGATGCACGTAGCGGGTCACAGCTCCCGCTGCTCCCTGGTACACCGGAGCAGAGTGCCTGCGTGTCCTCTGCTTCTCCTGACTCTTCCCTCTCTTCAAAGAGCCCTGGTGATGCTGGAGGCTAGACAATGACCTGCTAAGCACAAGGTCAGCAGTTCAAACCCACCAGCTGCTCCAGGGAAGAAAGCTGACACTGTTTTGTTTGCTCCTGTAGAGATTTGCAGTTTGGAAACCCAAGGTAGGGTCAGTGTGAGTTGGACGTGACTCGGTTGCAGTTCATTTGGTTGGATTGGGTTTTCCCTCCATTCAGCTCTCTAGAGGAGGTGATCCTAGGAACTGTCTGCTTTTTCCTTATCCCAGAAGACTGCTGAGCATATCTATTTCTTGCTTTAAGACAAACTGTGAAGACGAGTTGAGGATTACTATTTTTGCTCAACCTTTGTTAGTTTGTTTGAAACTGCATTAATTGGGGAGGTAGGGAGGGCTTAGAAGGGACAGGGAAGTAATGAATTCGCACAGCACTTCTAAATCTCCAAGTAGCCAGTGGTGAATGATTAGGTAGATAACTGACAGCAAAGTGATGCTTTCATGACAACTGTTCATTCAGAATAGCTGGTCTACCCAAGTGGGTAAAATGTCTTCACCTGGCAGCTTGGCCAGTGTGCTGAACCCAGATTCATCACCTGTCCCTACATCTTTCTGTACATTGTCCTTGAGGCCTCCACTTGTGAATGAGGCCACTGAAGGGATTCAGGCATCGGTGGCTCTTTCTAAAAGAATAGCTCAGCCATGAACTTTGAACATTTACAAAGAACAATAACTCAAAACACTGAACAACACTGTCATGCCCACTGTAAAATTTAGTGACCATGGTCAGAGAACAAATAAAATAGTGAGAAAGAATAACTTACTAAGCCTCCCCGATGTGACTGCCATCAACTTGCCACAGAGCTCTGGGTGGCAGAAGACTCCAGAGTCATATAGTCTGCCGTCAAGGCAGGAAAAATCATGTCCTCTGTTTGGCAATTAAGATTCACTTTGCATTACAGTAATGTCAAGGTGCAACCGTAATCTCAGGAAATGTTCGCTTCTCTTGTCATGAGAAGGTTTGCTGGTTCCTATTAGAATCATGAGTGATGATGACCCTGGCTGGCCTCTGCATGGATGTCTGGTGGGGGGGGGCGTGTACAGCAAAGGGGCTGGGTGGGGGGAAAAATGGAAGACAGCTGAAGGTTTGAGCTAAACGTTGTAAAAAAAAATAGAGGTGAAGGAAGTAGAGTTGGCAAGAAATGCACATTTCTAGGTCATTGTGTTGTATCTCACCATTTCCCTACTGGATGGAGAAGAGAGAGTTCCTCACATGGAGGGCGAGAGGGAGTGGTGTATAAGCGGAGACCAGAAGGTCCAGGGGGTCTGTGCAAGTGGAATGAACTGAACGATAAGAACCCACATTAATTTTATCAATTGCTAATACTTCTGTATTTCTCTCAAATGGTAGTTTGAAATATTTCTCAGTTTTTCAAGTTGCATTTCATCATGATACTGGCAATTAATTAGGTAACGGTAAAGTCGATCAGGATGGAAAGTATGCTCAGATTGGCAACTCAAAACGATCTGCTGCGATGTTCAGAGTAGGGTTGGGAAAGGATTCTCTCTGGGCCTCTGTGTTTGTCTTTCCTTTCATTTTCATGCCCTTTAAGTGAAGCTTTATGTAGCAGACGGGTTTTCCACCCCACCATTTGTATACTTTTTGTTTCATCTCATTGATTATGATCCCCAGACTGTACCACCAAGTAACCTATTTCCTTTCTTCTTGACTTTCCTGAGTCCATTGCCTCCTCCTTTCCTAATCCTCTTGAGCTTTGTCCTTGGCTAAAATGCTGCCGTTTTGATCCCAGGAGGTTGACTGTTTTAAGGGGTGCACACCTCACTAACGTTACTGTTCCCTCCCCTCATCGGCCTGTCTACTGTTGGGCTGAAAAGGGAGACATGGGCTGAGTTCATTTCCAGACATGATGAGACACGAAGCGCCATGCATAGTCTCTGAGGTTCCACCAGCACCTTCTGGTGCTCCATGGTGATTTCTGAGCAGGGGCACTCAACGCCTTTCTTCCAGACCAAGCGGTCCGCAAACTAAGACCTGTGGGCCAAATGTGTTTTTGTATGGCTCCTGAGTTAAGAGTGATTTTTGTATTTGGAAAGGGCTGCAAGACAGATAACACTAAAAACAATGGTGATGACAATGACAACGAAGAAGAGTATATGAAAGACAAAGCCTTAAATATTTACTATCTGACCTTTTATAGAAATGTTTGTACCTGGTTCCAGGTGATCGTTTAAAGGATAAGTATATGTGAAAATTGGATAATATAGTTAGTTTCTCCCTCCAGAGCCAAGGGCAGGTATGTTTACTATTGTCCATGATAAAAGATTCAGGTCCCCAACATTCAGGGTTCTCTACTGTAATAAAGTTCACTGGGTGTGTGGTGTGGGTGTGCCCTGGTACTTATTGCACCAGGCTTCAAAGAGACACCGCAAAAATGATGATACCACTCCGACAACGTTACTGCCACACACAGTAAGCAGTCATTTGCCTCAGATTCAGGAGTCTCGTGTCTTCTGTGAACAGCTGTGATATGTGGCAGACTAACTTGCTATATTTCAAGTGGGTAAAATCTCAGATCTTTGATAATTCTATTTGAAGAGTTGGGCTTTTTTTTTTCATTTTAAAGATGTCCTCCTAATTGCTAAGGAATAATTCAAATATAAAAGTACATTATCTATACTGCATTTAAAAACTGAGAGTGAAAATTATAAAGAAGGGATAAAAAGTCTATTAGTATGTTAGGAAGACAGCTACATCTTTACCATACCTTGTAGGACAGAGTTTCTTTGAATTGTTCACTGAAATAGAAGAGAGAAAAGGATCAGCCATCATTTTAAAGACCAAGTATTAAAAGCAGAAACAACCTTGAACGAGTGATGGTGCACGGTGGCTGTATAAAAAGACAAAGGCAGACCCTAGTCATGTCATTCATTCTGAAGAATCTATTTCCCAGATTGGCCAGACGGCGACAAGAGACACACACACCCTCCCCTCTTCCGTCTCTTTTTCTCTTCCTCTTCTGAGCCTACAAAGATCCAGAAAACCCGTGCTGCCACGACACCAACACTGCCTGCTATTCATGGCGCAGTCCAGGCTCTCGGTAAAGCAATTCAAAGGCGTGCTGACACATATGATGCTAAATGCATATCAGCACCAATTAGTTTGAAATTAGGACTCTGTCTCCTTACATTATAGAAACAGGGTCATTTAAAAATACATCATCCTTAGTGATTGGGGTAAGTCTTATTAAAAAAAAAAAGGAAGCAGCTAACTCTATAAAGATAGAGGAAAATGTCAGGCAATCCATAAGGGTGCCCCAAACTCTGGGACTCACGTGAGATTTTGCTATTAGTTAAGTTAGACTGTTTAATAAATTAGTATTCTTAAGAGTCTATGTGGTGCTGGACTTATAGATTTCTTGGTAGATCATAGGAATAGATGTTTTATGAGTATAGATTTAAAATAAAATTTCAACTGTTAAATGAACTTGAAATTATAATTTGTTTTTGGATTTTTAAAAATTCCTTTGGTTTTCTTTCAAATAGTTCATGTGGTTGGAAAAAAGAAAATGATAGACCAAGGTGGGGTGTGTGTGTGTGATTATTTGTAGTTTTGTGACTTCAAACTGTTCATGTAGAAACCTTACAGATGATAGTATCAAAGAAATAACCTAGGGTTTCTTCAAAGTTATGATGTAACTGGTCAAGAAGTCTTTTTGGGCAAACTTTGGGAAAAACTAACCATATTTAATCTATAATTAAAATGATCGTGAATCTCCATAAACAAAATAAGAGAGAAATGTCATACACGTAAAAGTGGCCCTCCAACCGTTAAGTTAAGGAGGCGATAAAGAAAAGATCTGCTTTTCCTTTGTGGGATAAGAACAACTTGGAGAAGTGATTAAAATATTCCTGCTACTGGGGAAATGCTTCTGCCACGCCACGTATAATGTTAATGTTCTGCTCATGTTATTTCATTCTCACATTAAACAAACAAACAAACAAACAAAAAGACTTCTGCTAGTGACTAAAATCATCCACATTCTACAGATGGGAAAATGTCAGCCAAAAGAGTCTACGTAACTTACCTGAAGTACTAAAGCAACTTTTACAAAGACGAGAAGCCAGAATTTGCACCCATTCCATCAACTTCCAGATCTTATAGACTGAACCCCTACACACACGGACTCGCATAGACATCGCTTTCCAGTTCCTTTGGAAGTGCACAGACAAGAGTGGAATCTGGACAGCTTGCTTGTAAAAGTCAGGAGCAGGATGCAGGCAAAAGTTAGGGGTGGGCCTAGAGGTCTCTCCTTCAACTTAACAGATAAGACCTGCCATTGTGGAATGAAGAAAGGAGCTCCAGACCGAAATCTCATTGCAATGTCCTGTCCCCTGAGCCTCCCCCACCAGGCTGTCCTTAGGAAGGCACTGTGTCACCTTTTGGGAAAGTTGAACTTGCAGGTGTTCTGAATGAAGCCGTAGCAGCAAGGGCACGCGACAAAGGAAGCCCGCACTTTGATGCAGTGCTGGATCACCATGTCTGTTGCCACGCCACAAGCATGCAACGCCACCTGAGAAAACAACAAGAACAGAACAACACCAGCTCAGTGCCAAGTTCATTCTCCGCTAACAGTGCGATCTACTTTTGTTTTAGTTGCGATTGGATACACACATCATATCACTCCACATTTCAGTCACACCAGTATAATCACTACCACAGTCCATTTCCAAACATTTTTTTCTACATGGGCTCCTGACATCAACTCCCTCTTACCCTGCACCCCTCCCCCGCACACACACACACACACACACACACACACACACAAACACACATACCACCACTGGATCCTCCGTCCCCCAAGCTGCTTACGCTACTTGCTGCCCCTATACGTTCATCAACCTGGGCTTCATATACCCAAAAAAACAGAAAACATGCAACACAGCTTGAAGAGGGTGACCTCCATTGATCTAACACCTCTGAGGTGCACTTTCATATGAACAACAACAACAAACTGAATGAAACAATACAAACCAAAAATACAGAACATTTTGGAAACCAGATCAGGACCAGCCTGTATCAGAGAGGGGACCTACTGACAAAGTTTGAACTGTTCAGGTCAGATTTATGCCTTTGATCTTCTAAAATCCTCTATCCCAACTCCGTTTAGTGACCACTTTCCTTCCATCCTGTACTTTTTGATACAGGAAATTTTCTGGAGGCGTATCTCCTGTCGTTCCACAAGTGAATCCTGGGCTACCCCTGCCACCCATCACCTTCTGCACACTGGAGTCTCACCAGTTAGCCTCTCATACTAATCCCTCTGTTACTTTTTGTGAGAACTTATCTCAAGAGATTTCAAGTTACCAAAATAATTTACAGTTGTATTAATAAATCTCATCTGTACACAACAAAGACCAATCTAGCTATTTCTATTAAGAAAATTAAGCAGGGTTGAAAACTCATAAATAAAAGATTGTAACGAAGCACAGGATTCGTTCAGTGGGAAATTAGATGAGCTCTTAAATGGGGAAAGTTTAATCTGCGTGCATGTCCAAACCAGTGCTCTCCTGATGACAAATTAGTGCGTCTGTAGCACTGTGGCATAAACACACATGGGAAATTGCTCCTACGCTGCTGACTGCTGTACAAATGGGCTCAAGTAGCCCAAGAGTTGTGAGGCTGGTGCAGGATGGCAGTGTGGCTTTCTGTTGTGCACGGGGTCTGAGTTGGAGCGGAATTGAAGGCACCTAACAGCAGTGTTAACTGCTGGGAATATAGAGATAGACAATATAGTTCATTTTATCTACTCTGTCAACAGTAATGACTGTAACCAAAATGACAAGACATTCATTGACTAGCTGAACTCAATGTCAGAGCTGCCTGTTGCTGCTGTCGAATTGGTTCCCACTCATAGCAACCCCATGGCAACAGAACAACACACTGCTCAGTCCTGGGCCGTCCTCACCCTTGTTCTGTGTTGGAGCCCGTCAAGGCAGCCAGCGGGCCCGTCCACCTTGTTGAAGAGCTTCCTCTTTTTAGCTGCCGCTACTTTACCAAGCGGGAAGTCCTTCTCCAGGGACTGGTCTCTCCTGACAACACGGCCCAAGGATATGAGACAAAGTCCCGCCATTCTTGCCTCTAAGTAGCATTCTGGGTGGACTTCTTCCACGACAGATTGGTTTGGTTTTTAGCGTTCCAGGATACTTTCGCTATTCTTCGCCAGCACTGATTCTCCTTCAGCGTTCCTTATTCAACAGCCAACTTCCACATGCAGGCGAGGCTCCTGACATCGCCATGGCTTCTGTCCAGCATCACAGCAACGCCAAGGCCGCCCGCCACAGTCTGACAGACCAATAGGCAAATGGTGGGGGGATGATATATGTGCAGACAACTCCAAACGGCCTGGCTATTTGCATATGTTTCCCTTGTGTCACTGCTGCTGTTAGTAGCCACTGAGTAGATTCCAGCTCATGGCGTCATGCCATGTGCCCCCATGCAAGGGACCTTGCTGTTGTTGGTATGGCCCTTGAGTCGGTTCGGACTCATAGCTGCCTGCTCCTGCACCATCTACACCACTGCTATGGCTGAGCCGATGGTTGCAACTGCTGTGTGGGCCTCTTCGCCTTCACTGAGTCTGCTTCACTGTGCGTGATGTCAATTTTCTAGGGACTGACCTCCCCTCACGACAAGTTCAGAGTGCGTGAGACAAAGTCTTGTTATCCTGGCTTTTAAAGGACAGTCTGGCTGTACTCCCACCAGGACAGATTTGTTTGTTCATCGAGCAGTCCGTGGTATTTTCAATATTCAACACCACTATAATTCACGTGCATCCCGATCATTCTTCAGCCTTCTCATGCATTTGAGGCAACTTCAAGTACCATGGCTTGGGTTAGCTGCACTTTAGTTTTCAAAGTTGTATCTTTACTTTTTACCACTTTTAGAGCTGTTTTGTCGCAGAGCTGCCAATGCATTGCATCACTGAATTTTTTAACTGCTGCTTCCATGGGTGTGGATTGTGGATCCAAATAAAACGAAACCTTTGCCAAGTTCAGTCTTTTCTTTGCATGATGTTGCTAATCTCTTCAGTGGTGAGAATTCTTGTTGTCTTTGGGTTGGGGTGTCATTCATACTGAAAGCTGTCTTTGATGATCTCCTGGCTGTCAGTAAGCAAGGTTGTACCCTCTGCATATTGCAGGCTGTTCCTCTAATCCAGCAGTTAAACGACCCTTTCACAGGGGTCACCTGATTCATAACAGTGGCAAAATTACTGTTATGAAGTAGCAGCGAAAACAATTTTTTGATTGAGGGGGTCACCACAACATGAGGAACTGTACTAAAGGGTCGCGGCGCGAGGAAGGTTGAGGACCACTGCTAATCCATGGGTTCTCAAATGTATTTAGCCTACTGCCCCTGTTCAGAAAAATATATATATATTACTCCGTGCCCCCTGGCAATGAGACACTTTTGTACTATAGCTCACTACAGCTCATTTTGACTCATCCAGACCCTACTGGATGGAGTAGAACTGTCCCTCTGGTTTCTGAGACGTTAAATGTGCACAGGAATAAAGTCTCATCTTTCTCATACAGAGCAGCTTGGTGGGTTTATCCAGGATGAGACCCAAGCCCAGATTGTTCCAATACCCCCAGGGGAGAGGTATTACTCCCTTTGGGAAACACCCCAATCTAATCCAATCTCCTTTACATCATCCACTTTCTTGGATTATATGCTCAGCATGCAGATTGAATAAGAATGGCGAAAGGACACAACACTGACTCACACACTCATTGATCTGCAGTATCCCCGTGCTTTCTTCCAATGATTGCTTCTATGTACAGATTCAATATGAGCATAATTAAATGAGTCTCAGTCTTTGCAAGGTCATCCATGATTTATAAACTATACAAACAGTTGACTGTTTTTGTGTTGTCAGTAAGACACAGACAAACATCTTCCTGGTAGTCTCAGATTTCGGACAAAATCCATCTGACAAATTTTAGAGTCTCTTCTGATGTCCACTTTGGCCTTTTCTTTATACTCCCATTTAGTCCTTTCAAGGAGCTCTGGTGGTGTAGTGGTTACACATTGGGCTGCGATCTGCAAGGTCAGCAGTTCAAAACCAACAGTAGCTTTGTGGGAGAAAGATGGCGCTTTGGACTCCAGTCAAGATACCTTCTCGGAAACTCCCAGGGGCCGTTCGACCCTGTCCTACAGGGTCACTAAGAGTTGGCATCTACTCGATCACAGTGAATTTGTTTGCTTATTTCTTTCTTCCCATCCTTTTGATGTGAGGGCTGGGCGGGGGGTGGGGGGAAGGGTTGTAAACAGTGCCTGGACTCTAGTCCAGATCTCCTGTTAACTTGTTCTGTTGCTCCTCCCATTGGAGCCTCGGCAGAATTCTTTACCTGCGCCACGTGAAGGCTGAAGGAGATCAAACTTGCCCCGGACCAATCATGCCCTGAGCTTTTGCTTCCCAAGGAAGGATTCTTCACCACAAATCATAGACAAAAGCAAGCTTGGTGCTGACTGTGCATATATGTTCCCCTCTTTAAAATGTCCCATGCAATAATATTATAGGTAATTGGCTATAAAATTCAAATAATGCTAAAAGACACATAGTTATAAAGGAGTCTTTTGTTCTGTATTTACCTCTTCCACCTCTGAAAGAAAATCTGGCTTCCCGGAGTCAATGCCTTTCAACACAGGCTTATACACTGGTTTCTTTGTTTACCACTCGAGTTAACTGTTGTCAATAATCATTGCAGGGATTATGACAAAATGTTCAATGCTCCTGTACAATTCAGCCCATTTCACTGAAGCCACTGGGTAATAATATTTTTAAATCCTAGTAATTTTCAATGGCAAAGAATGGAATAGCAATGTTCAAATTATACTTATTTAATTACTATGGACATTGAATGTTTTTATATGCTTATTAAACATTTGAATATCTATATAAGGAAATACATTTCTCAAATAAGCATAATGTAAATCAGAAACTGCTAAGGGCCTTTTTTGAAAAAATACAATATTACTTTTTTTATTCTAGTTATATAGAAGAATTAAAGTGGAGAGAGTGTTGGAAGACCTCGGTTTAAAAAAATTCTTTAAAAAAATACAGATTTGTTCCATTTGGTATTATTCAATCATCTAGGTTAAAGGAATTAATACATTTATTCATTTTTACCTGATACAAGTTTTGTATTAAAGAGACAAGATGAACAATATTTCAATTCTGATATATAATTTGTCTAAAGTTTCCAAAGGTAGTTGGTTCTAAGTTTAAAATTATCTCTTTAAAATATTGTTTAGATCATTAATTTTTATAGCTAAAGAAAACCAGTAAAAGCAAAAAGCATTTACTAAGCAAAGATAAATGCCAACCAAGCCCGAGGTGAAATATAACGAAGTCATGGATTAATGGAGTTTTAATGCATTTCCAATACTTGGTTATTTGGATTTCCTCTCTAGTCACACATTTTCACTGGAATCTATTTAGCAAAAGAGTAACGGGCACTGATTCATTTAGTCTGATTTATCTTGTGATAATACCTCAATTACCCCTCTAGGCAAATTATTTTCTTGAGACTGAATCTGATTTTAGCTTAACTCTTTATGTCACTTTAGTTCATTTTCTATATGCCATGGCAAAAGTAATTAAAGAGAAAAGTTATTGACCTATTAATATAAAATATGGAGAAAATATCACTTCTAAAAAGACATCTAAATATTTAGTTGGCAAATTATAACTTCAGAAGTTATAATGATTACTTCAGAGTAATTCAGCATCTTTAAGCCAGGGAAGGGCAAACAGATGAATGGCTGATAGGCTGGGAATTTTGTGTGTTAAGAGGTGGCTAAATGAAAAATGATATCTTTCTACCTTAAACATTCTGCCTGGCATATTGGTAACAAGGAGATTGGATTAATGGCTTGTTTTGTTGGAGAATATCTAGCCTTAACCTTAATATATATTATATATATATATATATATATATATATATATATATATATATATATATATAAAGTTGAAACTGCACATTGGTGTACATTTCCTGGATCAGGTGGCTATATTTTTCATTTCCTAAGTTACGTTTCCCGTCTCTTTGCAGAAGGCCTGTTGGCACTGCCTGGGTAAGTGTTGGATTGTTAAATGCAACGTTAGTAATTCAAATCCAGCAGTCACTCAGAGACAAAGATGAGGTTGTCTGCCTTGACCTGAGATAATCATGTCTATCATGTCTTCAAAGGAAGTAAATTGCCCCCTGTTAAGACTATAAACTGCAACAATGAGGAAGATGGTGCAGACTCAGGCAGCGTTTTGTTCTGCTATACATAGTCACTATGAGTTAGAACTGACTTGATGGCATTTAACAACATGACTATAAAAATAATAATAAAATAAAAAATTAGTCAACATTTAAAATTAAACGAACTTCATTAAATTAAAAAAAAAATCAGGATGACTTGGAAGGATTTGGGCATCTCACTTTGAACAAAAGGTCCACTTACTCCCATAAGCATATCGTTAGGGATGCAAATGAGGACAACTTTCCTGGAAAGGATTTGGCAAATGTATTGATCAAAAGCTGTAAACATCATTGTGATCCAGGAATTGACCTTAAAAATAACTCATTTATGGGAATAAGAAATGGAGATAAAGACTAATCTACAGGATAGTCAACAGAGCTAAACAGAAAAACAGAAACAACCTTGAAGTGTAGCTTGAGAAGGCACAGTAGAGTAATGCAATGAAAGGTGCTCAGACCCAG
This sequence comes from Tenrec ecaudatus, assembly GCF_050624435.1. NCBI lineage: Eukaryota > Metazoa > Chordata > Mammalia > Afrosoricida > Tenrecidae > Tenrec > Tenrec ecaudatus. Next base: position 115,325,209 of record NC_134532.1, read on the forward strand.
AGCTGCTGTTAGGTGCTCCCTGTCCCTTCTGACTCACAGCCACCAGAGGCACACAGCACCAAACCCCGCCTGCTCCGGGGCCATCCTCACCAGCGCTCCAACCGGGGGCCATCCTCACCAGAGCTCCAACCGGGCAGCCCTTCGAGGCAGCCAGGCAGCCACTGTGTCAATCTATCTTGTTGAAGGTCTTCCTCTTTGTCACTGCTCCACTTCATTCCCAAGCATGATGCCCTTCTCTAGGGACTGGTCTCTCCTGACAGCATATCCAAAGAAAGTGAGATGAAGTTTCACCCTTCCTTCCTTCCTTCCTTCCTCCCTCCCTTCCTTTTTGGCTCTAAGGAGCATTCTGATTGTACTTCTTCCAAAGCAGGTATTTTTCAGTCTTTTGGCAGTCCATAGTACTTCCAATACTCATTGCCAACACCATAATTCAAATGCATTGACTCTTCTCTGGTCTTCCTCATTCAATTTCCATCTTTCCCATGCATATGAGATGACTGAAAATACCATGGTTCCGGGCAGGTGAACCTTAGTCCTCAAAATAGTCTCCTTCCTTATTAACACTTGAAAGAGTCTTGTGCTGTAGAGTTAGCTAATGAAAGGCAACCTTTGATCTTTTGACTGCTGCTTCCATGAGTAGGGATTGTGGATCAGAACATGATGAGAACCTTAACAACTTCAGCCTTTTCTCTAGTTACCAAGATGTCGCCCACTGGTCCAGTTGTGAACATTTTTATTTTCTTTCCATTGAGTTGTGATCCATACTGAAGGTTGCAGACCTTGGTCTTCATCAGCACCTTCTTTAGGTCTCCCTCACTTTGCACAATCATGATTGTTTCATGTGCACATCTCACACAGGTTGCTAATAAGCCTTCCTTCGATCTTTATGCCACATTCTTCTTCAAATAATCTAGCTCCTCTGATTAGCCGCTGAGCATACAGACTGCATAAGTATTGTGAGAGGAAGCAACCCCGACCCACACTTTCCTGAGTTGAAGCCATGCAGTATGCCCTTGTTCTGTTGAGGTCACTGTCTTTCGATACATGTACTTGTTCCACATGAGTACAATGTTAGTGTTTGAGGATTTGCATTCTTCTCAGGGCTATCCATTGTTTGTTTTGGTCTACATACTTAAATACTTTAGCATAGTCGATAAAACACAAGTAAACCTCTTTCTGGTATTCTCTGTCTTTAGCCAAGATCCATCTGACATCGGCATTGCTATCTCTTGTTCCATATCCTCTTTTGAATCCAGCCGGAACCTCTGGCAGCTTCTTGACAATGTACTACTGCAATCATTCTTGGATGTTATTCAGCAAAATTTTATTTGCATGTGATATTAATGACATTGTCAGCTGCTTGTCAGCCTATCATATTGTGTGGGTTTGTGTGCTGTTGTCATGCTGGAAGCTATGTCACTGGTATTTCAAATGCCAGCCGGGCCACCCAAAGTGAGAGGATTTCAGCAGAACTTCCAGACTAAAAAAAAGTATCTTTGGGTAGTGGAAATCGGTGATTTTTTCATTGTATATTTTTATACAGGAAGCTCAGATATTCTTATCACATCAGGGAGGGGAAACAAATTATTTAAAATAAAAACAAAAAGCAGGAATTCCCCGCCATTGAATTGTTTCTGACTCATAGTGACGTCATGTAGGTTTCCAAGATCTCAAATCTTTATGGGAGCTCACAGCCTCATCTTTCTCTCATGGAGTGATTGGTAGGTTTGAACCGCTAACCCTGTGGTTAGCAGGCCCGTGCCTAACCCACAGTACCACCAGGTAAACACTTTCATGAAGATTTCACATTCCACAAAATCTTATATAGGCTGGCAGAATAACATACATTTGTATATGAGACAATCACAATTTGATATAAAGGGTTTATAAAATAACTTATTTTTTCTGTGTCTTGGAAATTGAAAATACATGTAGTAAAAAAAAGAAAATACATGTAGTATCAACATTTGGTTACATACATTTATTATACAGGAAAATCACTATTTAGAAGTTACTAAACACCGATTTTCCTATTATTGTCATGCTTGCTTTGCTTTTCTTTGCTTCCTAAAAATGCAGAATAAACGAAGGCAAGTCACCTCCATTAGAATTCAGTTATGCAATTAATAACTATTTTGCATGCACTTTCTTTGTGCCAAACATTGTTCAAGGCACTGGAAATTCTGCAGTATGGAAAATAAAGCTCTTATCTGGAAGGAACGAATAATATTTCCATTACGCAATGATGAAGTGCTGTGGATACAATACTTATCAATATGTTAAATTATTAAGATCAAGAAAAAATAGTTTCTTACTCTAAGGCATATCATTTTTCACTTGAAATTGAAATTGTTTGAGTACTTACCCCAATATTAAACATTCCTGTAAAATACTCCATATTTGCTTGAATGAACCAAATGTTGGTTAAACCTAGTTCATCACTTCTTTTCTTGGCACGAACTAAAGATAATTCCTTGTTTTCTATTAATATAACCTACATATCATCCGGGAAACAAGAATACATTCAGTAACATAATTCAGACATAGGGTAAAGTACTATCACTATACTTTATATCTTAAGTAATACAGAAAATATTATATTAATCCTCTGTCTTGTGCCAAGGAGTATGGGCTAGGTGACAGCACACAGTAATGAACATGGTCTGTGAATTCTTGAGGTGCATGTGATAGTGATGCACAAGTGAAACCGGCAATAGGAACTGATGGTGCAGTGCAGTGCACTACAATTTATAAATAAAAGACATCTACCATGCAATGGGAATAGGCAGTCCCGAGGAGTAACGATGCTTTTCATGGGGACATCACATATCACCTGGTGCCTGAAAGGGGACTAGAAATTAGCTGTGTAAATGGGGGAGTATTTTAGTCTGAGGAAGAAATGTAATGTGGAGCCTCAATGTGAGGAAGAACTGGGACATCGGTATAGCTGAGACATGGTGTATGTGGTAGGAATGGGGGACACAGTGCAGAGGGTAGAAACAAGGTTGGAGAGATGAAGAGGAAGCAGATCATGTACAATAACACAAACATTGTTACAATGTACAGATTAGTGGGGACAAAGCAGAAGGGAGGAAAGGCAGTGAGGAGCCTGAGAGAGCAATCCTGAGACAATGGGAGTGATCCTTAGCTTGGAAAATGCCAAACTGAGAGTTTAATCACTTCCACACTATTATTCCTTTTTCCTCAGTAATTTTATCCTTAAGCTTGTCTTCATGAAAAAAAATCACACATTCCAATGTGCTAAAAACCTTATCAGAATAATAATCACTGCCAGAGGCTTCCAGCTGCACCTCTCTACACCTCCGGGAATGTTAGAAGGGAGAGAAGCCCCTGATCCCCATTCCACTCCCACGTTCCATTTAGGAGCACCCCTCCCTGGCTCCGGTCATGCCACTGGTATTGTTCTCTCAGCAACAGGCCCCACACCTTCACTCTGGCTGATGTCCCAGTTCGACAGTTTCCTCTAGTTCCTGCCTTGCGCATAGCTCCCGCACCAAACAAAGAAGACAACGAAGCCTGAGTGGAATTTTGTATTTTTAAAATGACCCCAACTTTCAGACTGTATGCAAAAAGACAAACATTGTGAAAGACTGATTTAAAGGGCAGCAGACTAAAAATAACACCAATTTCTAACAAATTATTGTAATGATTGAAAAAATGCTAAATTTCTTCAAAAAGAATAGTCACTAAAACACGTTCTCTAAAAGCACTGTCTATGGAAAACATTTACAATTCAATATTGAATGAACATAAGAGACTCAACTTATATGTTTAAAATTTGCAGCAATATACATGCATCCACATGAACAACGACTTAGGGAGAATACGCAGAGGAAAGCATTTGACAAATCGGTGTAGTTTGGGGTTATTTTTTTCTTCATCAAAAGTTTTCCTTGTTGCTACAATTTGGATCTAGTGAATACAAATTACTAAAGTACACAAAAAAGCTTGGAAAGTGTCAGCAGCTAGTATTTCCATTGTCAAACTTGTGAAAATGAAACAATTTTCATCAAAATTATTCTATTTAACAATGTAAAAGCTACTGGTGGTTCAAATTGCCACCAAACAATATGCAGGTCTGTAAGGGGAACAGTAACATCAGCGAGGCAGGCAGACCTTAGCCTAACCCCCATCTGAAGTCTAAAGGGCAGCACTTAGCAGGGAAGCGTCAGGAAAGAAGGAGAAATGGAAACAGGAAACCTGGGGAGGAAGGGGAACAAAGGATGGTGTGTTGAGGAGATGGAATCAATGAAATGAAACAGAATGTGTATGGATTGTATAACTGTGAAACTTATGAGCTGCTCTATAAACCTTCACCCAATTCATAATAAAAGTTTTTATAAGGAGCTATTTTTAAATGTAATCCATTTAAGAATTAAAAACTGTAGTTGGTTCACACTGTTTTCCCCTTAGGATTTTGGATATCAGAAGTATACTTCAAAGGAAAAAAAAATGCCTGAACCACAAATTTTTTTCTGGGTGGGTAATTATAAACTCAAAGAGCAGAGGAGAAGCCAGCGTTGGCTACGTGAAGCATGTCGTTTTCCAACATTTCCTTTTATCGATTATTCGGAGCTTACCTGGCATGATGGCAACATGTGAGCAAGCACAATTCCAACGTGGCCCTGAAAAAGGCAGAAAGAGGCCAAGGTGAACTTGACTCCCTGTGGGTTTGATTCATTCTGAGACAACAATCCGCCAAATAAAACACGAACCTGGTTGCAAAAGAGTATAAACTACATCGCCTTGGAAATGGGCTAAAAAGGACAAAAGGAGAGCTATACTACCCCGCCGCTGCAGAAATCCACGATTCTGTCACCAGGCCTTGCTTGATTTGTCACCATATAGATAAGGTTGTTTAACTGCTGCTGCTTCCTAAGTGCTCGGTCGCTGGACATTTTACCTGGGAAGGACAAGAGATGGGAACAGTGAGAGGCTGTCTTGTGAGGAGCAGAGAGGACACACGTAGATTTGCAAACCGGCCCAGGGAAGAAAGAGACATGCGCAAGTATGAATAACAAAAGCTCATGTCATGGGGCTTGAGAGGACCGGAGCACTGGAATTCTGAGGTTAACTTTATTCCAGTTTATTTGACTTTCCCCCCCCTTTCATTTGAAAAAGAAATTCTTTTATTGGGGACTCACAGCTCTTTTCACAATACATACAGGCATCCGTTGTGTCAAACACATTTGTACATTTGTTGCCATCATCATTTTCAAAACATTTCCTTCTACTTGAGCCCTCGGTATCAGCTTCTTATTTCCCCCTCCCTTATGATAATTTTTAAATTGTTTTTTCATGTCTTATACTGACAAATGAATCCCTTCCTTCACCCACTTTTTTGTTGTCCATCCCCAGGGAGGGGGCTATGTGTAGATTATTGTGATTGCTTTCCCCCTTCTCTTTCTACCTTCCCCTTCCCCTCCTGGTATGGCTACTCTCATTATTGGTCCTGAGGGGGTTATCTGTCCTGGATTCCCGTTGCTTCAAGCTCTTATCTGTACCCATGTACATGCTCTGGTCTAGCTGGATTTGTAAGGTAGAACTGGGATCATGATAGTGTGTGTGTGGGGGGGGGTGGGGGTGGGGAACAAGAGGAAGCATTAAAGAACTAGAGGAAAGTTGTATGTTTCTTTGGTGCTATACTGCACCCTGACTGGCTCATCTCTTCTATGTGACCCTTCTGTAAAGGTATTCAATTATCTACAGATGGGCTTTGGGTCTCTCTCCACTCTGCACTCCCTCTCATTCACATTGAAATGTTGTTTTTTTTTGTTCTGGGTCTTTGATGCCTGATACCTGAGCCCACTGACACCATGATTACACAGGCTGGTGTGCTTCCTCCATGTGGACTTTGCTGCTTCTCAGCTAGATGGCTGCTTGCTTGTCTTCAAACCTTTAAAACTCCAGACACTACATCTTTTGATAGCCAGGTACCATCAACTTTAATTGTGCAATTTAAGGCTTAAGATTTTTCTCCGTTTATGTCAGGTTAATGTATTCAGTTCCTTCAGCTTTAAAAATTCAGGGGTTTCTTCAGCTCTGTCTTTGCAGTTAGTTCCCAAGTAAAGGCATTTCTGTCAGCCCTCTCACACTAACACTCACTGACGTGCACAGATCATTTCAAAGGGCAACTTGAAAAGAAAAATGAAAATATTATTGTGTAATATGCTGCTGGGGGGTGTAATACATCAAAGATATAATAGTGAGAACAAAGGGAATTTCATTGTTTATGGCATAGAGAAAAGAGAGGTGGGAATGGTCTGACACCCCAATTAAGGCTTTGTGTGACATAATCCACAGAAAATTATAGGCAGAGCCATTGACTTATAGATTTGTTTGTAGTTTCCTCCTTTCCATAAACTAAACATAAACAGTCATTTCTGCAAAGATCTTTGTAAACAAGTTTTTAATAAAGAGGGCACTTTTTGATCCATCAGGTCTGAATTGAGGACAAAGAACTAAGCTCTCTTATTTACATGTCTTAGTTTACATGAAAACTCCCTTAAGTACGTTTACCCTCCTTATTCTTTGCCCATGCTTCTGCTTCATTTACCTGTCTTTCTCATAGCAACCTGTCCTCCTTGCTTCCAGTCCAGAATCACCAGCGAAATTCAGAGCTAATGCTCTTTCCTGTATCCTGGTAAGTTCATCACGGGAGTTTGGCGGTCAGAAAAAGAGTGGGGGGTACTATGGCATTATACGGAATTAGGACTATTCAGTGGCTTAGAATAAACTGAGGAGCCCAGGCAGTGTTGGGCTATGATGAGCATTGTGGGCAGTTCGAAACCACCAGCCACTTCCCAGAAGAAAGACTGGGCTTTCTATTCCCATAAATAGTTACAGTCTTGGAAACCCAGAGAGGATCTCATTGAGTCAGCTTAGTTTACTTTTACTCTTCCCCTAGTGGCCACTGCAAGACAATCTATGAAAAACTGTCTTCAAAGGACTTGAAACAATGAGCAAAACATTACATCCATTCACAATCAAAGTAAGCATTCAATGGATATTTGCTGCATGAATACATAAGACAGACACCCAGTGGTAATTCTCCTCTGAAGCCCAATAAAAGCTATATTATGAAGGCTAGTCGATTTTGGCGAATTGCTTACGCTGCATAGGACAAAATGAAACTGGCATATCCTTTCAAGCCAATTCTTCTGGTTAGCACACATAGAGGCCTTGGAATATATTTATCAATTGCTATTTTCTTTAGGGAGAAATTGGATTTTCCCTTTTCTGCTTTGAAGCTTGCTTTCCTCATGAGTCAGTAACAGAAATGTAATGCAATTAGAGATTAAAGATAGGGCATTTCCAAGTATGAAATGCCTTGGGCCCAACAACATGAAAACATCTTAACTTTCTTCTCAATAGCTACTAGTCAAATCCACAAAAATATCTTCAGAAGGAAGTTGCTTATTTTTACATATTTCAAATGTGCGTTTAACGAGAGTCAGATGAAGAAAATATAAGAGAACTGATTTCAGTGATATAGATAAAAGGAAAAACCAGATAATACTTTTGTTTCAATCAAAAATTATTTAAAAACACCAAAGCCGCCCTGCTCCATTTACATAGATGAAAAATAAAACAACCTGAGAAAAATTTATAGTGTAGAAAAAAACCCTAGAAAATGGGGGTGAAAAAATCTACAAATGTAAGTCAAAAGGCATCGCTACAAAATCATAACTCACTGCTCTCATTGTTGCTGAGTGGATTGTGACGCTCACTGACTGGCTCAAACAGAATAGAATAACACTTGTGGGTTTCTGAGACGCTAACTCTTTACACACAAGTATAAACTCTCACCTTTATCCTGTGGAGTGGCTGCTAGTTTTGAACTGCTGACCTTGAGAACAGAAGCCCAGCACATTACCCCTCAGGCTATGCCCCGGGTCACTTTATAAAAGCTTGTTGTTCTTGTTAGGTGCCATCAAGTTCTGATTTTTATTGACCCCATGCACCAGAGAACCAAACACTTGCCTGGCCTGTGCCATTTTCACTGTTGCTATGTTTGAGCCTGTCATTGCAGCCACTGTGTTAATTCAGCTTGTGGAAGGTCTTCCTCTCCGGCCTGTTCTTCGCTGTCCTGCTATGTTACTAGACTTGATGTCCTTCTTTCTACACAGGCAACACGCTGTCCTTGCCCCTAAGGAGTATTCTGGCTGTACTTCTTCCAAGACAGATTTGCTTGTTCTTTTGGCCGTCCAGGGTACCTTCAATATTCTTCCCCAGCACCACCATTCGAGCACATCCATTCTTTTTCTGTTTTCTTTATTTAATGTCCAACTTGCACATGAGTATGAGACAATTGAAAATACCTACTTTGTCAGGCACACCTTTAAGTCATCCAAGTAACATCCTTACGTTCCAACATTAAAAAAAATTACATTTAATTTTCCAAAACCATCTTATTGGGAGCTAATACAGATAGAATATCATTCCATAGTTCAATCACATCAAGCAGTATTGTTCAGTTGCTAATAATATCTTCAAAACTTTCTTTTCCTTCTTGACCTCCTTTATATCAGCTCCCCTTTACCTCTCCTCCCCCACGGAACCCTCAGGAACCCTTATTCTACGTGTTGTCTCATTAATCCTTGGTTTTATATATTGAAAAACAGAAAATTATATAACAAAAATTCAAGAGGGCTACCTTCAATCACAAAATACAGCAGAGATAAGAGTCTAGTGCAGCAGATTTACCCAATACAACACATGTGTTGACTTCATGATCAATGCTTACAGGAGCAATGATTGTGGATCCAAGCAAGACGAAACCCTTGACAATTTCTATTTTTTCTCCATTTATCATAATGTTACCCATTAGTCCAGTTGTAAGGGTTTTTTTTTAACATTAAATTTTAATCCGGAGGAAAGGCTACAGTCCTTGACCTTCATCAGTAAGTGTTCCAAGTCCTCACTTTCAGTAAGTACGGCGGTGCCACCTGCATATCGAAGATTGTTAATAAGCTTTCCTCCAATGCGGATCCCTCATTCGTCTTCAGCCAGTCCTTCTGACATTAGCAAGGACACCCATAGTTGCATGTTCTCTTCTGAATCCAGCCTGAACCCCTGTTTATGCGCTGTTGGGTGACATTCGGCAAAATTTGACTTCTCTGATTACTGGCTCAGATTAAATCAGTATAGAATACAACCCTGATAGACACCTGTCTTAATTTTAAATCATGCAATATTCCCTTGTTCTGTACAAACAACTGCCTCATGATTTATGTACAAGTTCCACAGAAGCACAGTGAAGTGTTCTGGAATGCCCGATCTTCTCAAGGTTATCCATAATTTGTTATGATCCACACAGTTGAATGCCTTGGCATTGCCAATAAAAAACAAGTAAACATGTTTCTAGTATTCTCTGCTTTCAGCCAAGATCCATCTGCCATCAGCAATGATATCCCTTGGTCCGTGTCCTCTTCTGAATCTACCTGAACCTCGGCAGCAAACTGTCAATGCACTGCTGAAACCATGGTCAGATGATCTTCAGCAAAATTTGACTTGCATGTGATATGAATGATATTCTACCATTTGAACATTCTGTTGGGTCCTATTTCTTAGGAATAGGTACAAATATGGCTCTCTTCCAGGGTGTTGGCCACGTAGTCGCATTCCAAATTCCTTGGCAGAGGACTGAGTGCTTCCAGAGCTTCATCAGTGTATTGAAGCATTTCAGTCTGTATTCCATCAATTCTCAAATTCTTCCTTTTGGCCACTGTTTCAGTGCAATTAGATGTATTCCTTCAGCACGACTGGTTCTTACACCCTATGTCCTGTAATGATGGAATGTAGCCTAGTTCTTTTTGGTAGGTACAGTTTCCATGTGTATCCTTTCCATCTTCTTTTGATTCTACCTGCATTACTCAATATTTTGCCCATAGAACCTTTCAAGATTGCAACCAGAGGCTTGGATTTTTTTCTTTAGTTCTTTCAGTTTAGGATATGCTGAACAACAGTGTTCTTCCTCCCCCTCCTTACTTACTCACTTATTTACTTACTTATTTGTTACTTATTCATTTTGGGTCTTTCCGTATCTCATTATATTGTGTGCTTTGTCTTTTCAAGCTGCTCTTTAACATTTTTTTGTTTAGTTCTTTTTACCCATTTGCCTTAGCTACTCAAACAATTGAGAACCCTCAAGTAAACTCACCCACCTACCAAAACCTGATCTTTGACAACGGATCATTTGGACACACTAAATGGAGAAGAGAAAATCTCTGGCAAAGCTGGATATACATTTGTAGAAGAATGAACCAGGACTCGTAGATTAAAAGTTTAGACACTATCTTCAGAATTCAAGTATGGTTTCAGCAGTACATCACCAGAGAACTTCTAGATATTCAAGGAAAATAGAGACGACTAGCATGAGTAAAATCATGGCTAATGTCAGGTGAACTTTGATTGAAAAAAACGAATACCAGAGGGATGTGTATTAGCATGTATTTTATTAAAATATGCAAAGAGTGTTTTGATCATTAAAAAATGATCACCAACACTGTGAAGAATGGGAATTCAAAAACAGTCCATTGTGCTCGCTCACGCAGAACATCTAAACAGAACAGGAGACATTCAGTAGAACAGAGCAAAGGAACCCAGCATGGCTTCAAGTGCACACCCAGAAAAGGATGCATGTTTCTACCACACTTACCATATTCTGTGGGCAGAATAAATTATACAAGAACCAGGGCTAAATAAAGAATAAGATGGCATCAGGATTAGAAGAAGACTAAAAAAAAGCTACAATATGCAGATAAAACAAGCTTGATTGCTAAAAGCCGAAAGGACTTGAAACACTTCCTGTTGAAGATCACAGCCTTCAGGATGGATTATAACTTAATGTAGGACACACACACACACACCCCCTCACAATAGAGCCAATAGATAACATCAGGATAAATGGAGAAAAGATTGAAGTTGTTAAGTATTACATTCTGCTTGAAGCCAACAGTGCTAATAGAAGCAGCAGTCAAGAAATCAAATAACATGCGACATTGGACAAATCCGCGGCACAAGACCTCATTAAAGTGGTGAAGAGCACGGGTGTCGCTTTAACAGATAAGGTACACTTGACCCAAGTCACTGGATTTCAGTTGCTTCAGATATGTATGAAACTAGACAATGAAAGAAGAAGACATGAGGAACTACACTATGGTGTTGACAAAGAACACAGTGCAGACCAGGACTAGCAGTAGCATGGACAAATCTGTCTTGTAGGAAATACAGCCTGAAGAATTCTTAGAAGAGAGATGACAAGATGTACTTTGGACAGATTATCAGGAGGGACCAGACCCTAGATAAGACATCATGCTTGGTAAAGTACAGGGTCATTGAAAAAGAGGAAGACGCTCAATGAGATGCACTGACTGCAGTAACAGCCTTAATCAGAGAAATTATGAGGATGGTAGGCAAGACCGAGCAGATTCCATTTTGCTGCATAATAGCGTCACTCTGAGTTGAAACCTTTCCTATGGCACACAGTAACAACAAGAGGAGGGACTTCCAAAATTTCAAAGATTTTTTAATTCAATATTTCCACTAACATTTTGAATGATATTTTCTATTCACCCATTGTTACTTAAAATACACCATATATAGATCTATCATGTAAAATAAATAGGATGTGTTTAGCAATGTTATCATATTGACAAATAATAAAAGAGCTTGATGGTATTTCTAGTTTGTAATTACAAATTATGCAAAATACATACTTTTTGCTTATATCTGAGTACATGCCGGCTTGTTTTTTAAAGAATAAATTAGTAAAGGGCCACCAACCAAATGATTAAAAAAAGAAGAAATTAGTAGATGTAGAATTGTGAAAGCCAAGAGTCTATTAATGTGAAATGTTTATATTTAAATTGGTCTATCCTAAATGACATCAATTTGCATACCTACTAAAGTGTGTGACCATTCTCCAGTCTTTGTGGCAATAACAGTTTCCCCCAACATATTATTACATATGACAATTTTCAAACATAGAGCAAAGTTGAAATAATGTTAATTAAATACGTATAAGCACACCTAGCTTGCCAGTTGCTCCCAAGTTGACTTCAACTCCTGGCGATCTCATTTGTGTCAGATTAGAATTGTACTCCAGATGGTTTTCCGTGGCTGTTCATTCAGAAGTAGATAGTCATGTATTTTAAAGAGATACATCATGGTTGACTGCAGCACCTAGCTTGATGATGATGATTGACAACTGGGTGCATTAAATGTCTGTAGTTACCAAGGGACTCCAAACTTTGGCGTGGATTCTACCATTGACCCCCTTAACACTTGGCTTATCACACATCTACTCATTTATCCATCCCTTTAACAATCTTACATTTTTTATAGCAAAATTTGTTAGCAGGTTTGATTTGGAAGTAGAAGATGATGCACATGGTAGAGTAAAAGGGACAGAAGGGTCAGAGGGCACAAAAGTCCTAAGGAATGTTTATAACAATGTGTGTGTGTGGGGGGGGGGGGGAGATGCAAAAACACATACCTACACTTTATCCTGGATTATGAACTATAGTACAAAAGTTCTTCATTTCCAAGGGACAGTAAGTAAATTTTTTTTTCCTGTAAAGGTGGTGGGGGTGAACAGTAGGTCAAATAAGTTTGAGAACCTATGGTTGGAGTTACACATTTTGCTGTAAATCTTAGAGGATTCATCTGGAGCCACCAAGAGGCAAGGAATGAGCACATTCTGCCTTACTCTGCGATTTCCTACAGTTCTCAGCCAAAGCACTTTGTTAAAGTTCATTAAAATAACAAGGATAACTTTCGTTATGAACAAAGTATTAGAAAAATAAAATTTATTAAATGGAATTGTTTTATACCACATTCTGTACTACATTCTTATAAGAAATTTAGGGTCACCTAACTTCTGTATATGGTTCAAAAACGAATACTGATGAAGGTCTTTTTCTTTTAAGTGTGCCCCCTTACAGATAAAGAATCCATGCCGAGATGAAAGCTGAAGGCAAGAGGTTCTTTTCAGGGCTGGCTTAAGTAGAGAGATGGCTAAGCTGCACATCATATCCACAGAGATCAAGCTAAAAATACGGCAGCACGATTCTCAAATGCTTGATGGAAAAGCCACCTCTATGAAAACAGACCCTCTCTCCATTCCAGATATATAAATATTATGAAACTCTTGGAAACATGAACTAAATCTCAAGTACATTCAACTAGGTAAAAAAAATGGTACTAATTTTAACATCAAACCTAACTTTCTATTTTTACCCAGTATCCTTGTGCCTGAGATAGCCTGGACAGCATAAAATCCCAACTAAAAATGATAATTTTTAGGCATCATTATGGAAAAAGAAATGCATGGGATTAATACAAATGATCTCACATGCTCTGTGATATAAATCTCCCATAATATGGATTTTTCTTTTTCTAATTATAGTTAGGAAGAGTCTGATAATTTAGACAACTTTAATGTTGTTTGTATTACCCCCTACCAAATATGTGTGTGTAGGAGAAAATTTTTAAGCTAAGAGAGCCATGTTGAAATGCTATTCCTTGGTAGGTCAAAAGAATCAAATAAGGCAAAGAATTATCTATGGAAAATGTGCCCATGTGTAGCCAAGATACCACTCAGCCTAATAGTTTATGCCTTAGATCAGACTGTGCTTAATTTTTTGTTTCCTGAAGCATTAAATCACTTCGCAAGTTGTAATTTACTTGAAAAAGCAAATGCGTCGGGTGCTTGGATACTTATTAGATTTCTTTACAAAAGATATTGTTGTTTTTCAAGCATTTCTTTGTAATGCAAAATATGGATCAAGTTGTGTGAATTTTTAAAAGCAAAATTAGATAGGCTGACAAGGAAAATGATTACCACTAATAGTTTACACATTTAAAAAAAATCCTTTTTTGTGCCGTGAGTTATAAACCCGAGAGAGCAAAAGCCTACTTCTTCAACAGAGGTAAATGCGGATGCACCACGCTTCCAGCGCAGGTGGCACGACAGTGGAAGAGACACAATGGCATTCACAGGCTCTTTGGCAGATGAGGGGGAAGGAGATAAGGCCAAATCGACAGAGGCCAGATAAGCAAGGTGAAGAGAGAACAACACGTGGTGGAGAGGAAGGGCCAGTGAGGTCAGCCCCACACCCAAGAAAACTGTGGTGCGCACTGGTTCTGCAGAACCCGCACCTAATTTTTGATGAGCTCAGTGAACCCGTTGTTAAAATAGCACTTGTCCTTAGGGTTCTCTCTAAGCCCCGTGTGGAAGTCACACACGCTGACCCTTTTTCAATGCGGAAGTCACACACGCTGACCCTTTTTCAATGCGGAAGTCACAGTCTGACCCTTTTTCAATGCTGATCTGCGCAGCTCGTCATCAACGTTCTCTCTAAGCCCAGTGTGATGACTCTTTCGTCACGTGCATCTGCGCAACAGCGTGCTCTAAGCACCTGTAGTAGAGTTCATTCCATCCATAGGTATAAAAATCCACACAGAACTATGGTTGTAATATTTATTTATTCCGTTCATAAAACTCATTATACTTTTGATGAAAAACTACATTTTTATTCCCTTGCGTTTGTTATTTTAGTAATAAACATAGAATGAAAAGTGAAAATGTGACAAACAACCAGAGAGTGAAACGCTGTCATTCGTTTCAGCTTTGTGTTACACCTCAAATTCTTATGAGATATTATGCGTGAGTTAAGCAACTCTGGAAAGTTCTCAAAGAACTGAAAATATTGTCAGAGCAATCGCTTTAAGTTCAGTCGAAGCAGGAAGGAGATTTTCAAAGACAAACATAATATGTTCAGAGACGAGGAGTTGCCTAAATGTATCTATCAACACAATGACTACTGTGTAACTGGCCTACCTCTAAGGGATTAGGATCCGACCCCACAGTGCAAAGATGGCTAAGGACATGCCACACAGCTGATGAAGCGCGCACGAAAGTGAAGGGGATTCCAAGCGAGGACTCCAATCACGAAGAAATAAGGAAATATCTTAAATAACAGTTTTCTTGTTTTTGTCAGATATTATTTATTATTTCTCCATTTATAAATTTATAATTATATCTTATAAGATATTCTTATATCTTATAACTTATAAGATATGTTATAAGAACTTATAAATTCATATAATTTATATCTAGTTCTTATAACTAGATAACATAATCTAGTTTTGTATACCTCTTTTATTATTCTTATTAAAGTATTAATTGTATAAAATAATAAACTACCTTTCAGTTATCTTTTAAAAAAAATCATTTATTGGGGGCTCGTATAACTCATCACAATCCATACATACATCCATTGTGTCAATTGTACATTTGTTGCCATCATCATTCTCAGAAATATTTCCTTTCTACTTGAGCCCTTGGTATCAGCTCCTCATTTTTTCCCTTCCCTCCTTGACACCCCTCCCTCATGAACCATTGATAATTTATAAATTATTATTATTTGTCATATCTTACACTGTCCGACACCTCCCTTCTCCCACTTTTCTGTTGTCCATCCCCAGGGAGGAGGTAATATGTAGATCTTTGTAAATGGTTCCCCCTTTCTACCCCACCTTCCCTCTACCCTCCCAGTATTTCCAGTCTCACCACTGGTCCTGAAGGGATCATCTGTCTTAGATTCCCTGTGTTTCCAGTTCCTATCTCAGTTATCTGTTCTTATACTTAAAAAGGTCATTAGGGCTGTGAACCGGTTTTTAAATTCTCTGCATCCTACCACAGCTTGGAAATCATTAAGGTACTCCCTTGGGCCCAACAAACTAATGATCCTGAAGATGGGGCAGGGCTGAGCAACATTTCATTCTGTTAAATGTAAGGTCACCAAGACTCAGAGCCAATGTGACGGCACCAAACAACAATAGCAACCTGCTCAGAACTTGTCTATGTACTCAGGACAGATCTGCTTCAGATGGATCTGACATAATCTGTCATTAAGAAGCTATGAAGATATCTGAGAGACTTTATGTCTACACACACACACACACACACACACACACACACACATGCACACATAGATCACAACAATTGTGATAAAAATGTGTGAAGTATTATGCACACAGTTATATGGTTGGAAGTTAAAAGCTTAGCGGTTTGAGATCTAAGGAAGGCTTCACAGAGACCTGGGCTATTTTAGCTGAGTCTTTAAGGAGGAACAGGAACTTGCTGAGTAGGAACTCTATCCTTTAGTTAGGAAAATTCTGCAGTGAGCTAACTTAGCAACTTTAAAATGAAAACACAATGCGGGAAGCGATAGAACACACTCACTGCCATCCAGACAATTCTGACGCATAGCGACCCTCGAGGACAGAGGAGAACTTTCCCTGTGGGTTTCTGATGTTATAAATCTTTACGGGAGCACAAAGCCTCATTTTTCTCCGGCACAGTTGCTGGTGAGTTTGAACCACCAGGTTGAAGGCTAGTAGCCCAAAGTGTAGCACACTGCACCACCAGAGATCTTTGAGAGAACACAAGTTGGACCTAAAAGCGGAGGCAAGATAAGATGGAAAAGGAAATGCTAATTATTCTGTCTCTCTGTGCCCTAGAGAAAACACGGCCTTGTTTTAATATTTAAAATGCGTAGAGGTCTTTAGGGACACGCTTTATTTTGACTAGATAGACTTAAATTTACATTATTACACACTACGGATTATCCTTTTGTAATGCTAGTCTGCAGATTTTCATCCTGTGTAGTGTATATCCTCAGTTTAGATAGGATTATCCATTCAGAAATCCACTGAGACATTCAACCTCTAAGTGATTTAATTAGTAAAATGAAATGCATTCAACTGAATTTATCAAATCACTTTGAATCCTGCTACACTGCATCAAGACATCTCTAGGACCCCCTTATTGAACGCTCACGTTCTCTTTCCTGAGCTCCTTCCTAGGTCCTAGGTCCCAGGAGACCCCTCTTACACAGCAGGGCCACCAGTTTCTGTCTTGGAGCCAAAGCTCATCACAGCATGTAAATAAACGTCTTCCAATCTACACACTACAATGTCTCTCCTTTGCTTTTCCCTTCTGTCTTAAGAATACAAATCTTCATTTCTTGGCAAGAAAACAAGACCTTTCCTGATCTGGCCCCTGATTTCTTTGCCAACTTCAACTTCTGCTACTCTCTGAAACATACCCTTCGCTCCAGCCTCTCTGTACACCTGAGAGTTCCTTGAACTTACCATGAGTTATGAGTCTGTGCCTTTACACAGTCTATTTCCTTTGCTTCCCATCTACTTTCTTGCTTTAAAACCTCAAAACTATACCATCTTTCGTCATTCCCATCTGAATTAGAACACATTATTTTTGTCATTAAAAAACCCAACAAAACAAGACAAAGGAGAGAAAAGATTACTTTTCAAACTCTTTGTCACACCCCCAAAGAATTAATTTTTCATGCTATAAAGCCTATTATTGTTAATCAGTGAACAAACTTATTATTAAATAACACCTAAATACAATTCATTATATTAAATCCCCGAAGAGATTCGCTGACATTGTCTCTGTCTCCTTGAAATTGATACAGATGATTTTCCCTGGAACTCCATAAACATAGCTGAATTTTTAAAAAGAGTGCTAGAACATAGGCACATATTAGATGCAGTATAGAAGGTGCATGGATTAGTTTCCTCTTTCATGATCACCTAAGCTGCACTTCACAGCAGTCTGCCGAGTCTCTGCAGGCACTTTGCAGGAAAACGGAGCCCTGGTGGCACAGTGGCGATGTGCTGGGTTGTTAACCACAAAGCCAGGACCTCGAACCTCCCGAGCTACTTCTTAGGAGAAAGACGAAGCTTTCTGCTCCAGTACGATTTACCACCTAGGAAACCCACAGGAGCAGTTCAACTCTGTCCCACAGGATTGCTATGAATCAGAATGGACTAGATAACACTGAGGGTTTCAGGATGCATAAAATCAGGTTATGTCAAATGACATTCCTGTATCTGTTGAAAAATAAGTCAACCATGAAAACAGTAGGAAGCAGGGATGGGAATGTTTCTGCACATTTTTGTGAGGGGAAGATAAAGCAGTCATTTAGAGATACAGTGAAAACTTGAAAAGTTAGAGGGGAACAGAAAGCCTAAAGAAGCTCCCAAGAAAATATAGGAAACAAAGAAGCAATATAAAGCTTACATTTTAGATTAAGGCAAATTTGCTTTAAAGTATGTGTAGAACTTATTGGAGTATTCCTTTCAATTACATAGGCTGGTTAAAGTCAAATAGAGGCTAAGGTCATTAATACTCTACGCCTGATTGACAATGTTCTTGCCCATCCAATATGTCCCTGCCCCATTCCTTCTCAATTCACACAACTCAAGGATCAGTCTACAAAATCAACCATGTGATGACATTTTACCTTGAGAGATTTATTATATGCTATTGGAGCACTTGATAATTTTTAGTTGAAAAGTAGCAGAACTCAGTGGAAAATCAAGATGTAAGTATAAGCTAATTTCTCCCCAGCTATACTGAAGACCATCATTTAAGAAACCAACCAACCAACTTGGCTTACATATAATTGTCTTAGCACATTAGAAGCCAAAGACACATAACATTGGGTTTCTGCCCTTGTTTCAGTTAGTATAAAACAGATTCGAGTTTAGAAATGAAATTTTCTAGCCACATTATACAATATATTTATTTTGTAATACAATTCTTAAAACTGTACCTTACAAAAATCCAAATACCCTTTCTCTAAGCTTCTGAAAGATGTCCGTAGGACACTTTGCAATGTATCAAGTACTCACATGTTTGATGCATCATTTAGTCCTTAAAGCAATTCTGGTTGTCAGGTGGATGGAGTCCCCCTTATTTTCCACTGAACACTAACTCTGAACACTAAAAGGGTTAAGATGCACAGCCGGGAAGTGGTTAAGCTGGGACTCCAACCAGGTTAGGGTGCATGCAGTCTTCTTTCCTCTATGTTCTGCTATTTCTTATGCAGATAACTTTGATTAATTGTGGTTTGATTGAGAATCAGTGCTGATGCCTTCTGTGTGTGTGAGAGACAGCTCAAGGAAATAAGGTGCTTTCTATCCAAGAACTGTGTAATATCCTTAGAAATAACAACTGGGTGGGTGGGGGTTGTTAAATCATATAATATCAGTTATTAGATGCATTTTACTTTGGATAAATAAAATATCCAGGGGCTGGCTTACCAGTGAAGAGACCAATTTAAGTTTTGAACTTGAGAATTTTGGAATGCACCACTAAGGCACGATGTGGAGGTCTCATAAGTCATTCTGTTTAATGAATTGACCTTTGGGTGTCACCCTTTCTAGAAAGAGACTATTTCCCCACCTCAGAACCATGACAACCTTTTTGATTTGATAGGGAAGTGACATGGAAGAGGCTGAGCAATCAATTTGTTGCAAAATCGGATTAGCCAGGGAGAGAAAGAAAAGTAGATTGGAAAGATCTTTCATGTTACAGTTCTGCAGGTGCTGACTAAAAATAGCATGCACTTTCCACCACTCTCGATCCAATGCTTAGAGCATCATTTTAAAAACTCAATAACTAAAAAAGGTTACAGGCAGGGTGTGAGGTTGAGGAGCAAAAGTTGAAGAGAACAAGGTTGCATTATTCACTAAATCTAATTTGTTTAGTTTTAAAGAATGGCTTCGACACAGTGAATAATGAAACATTTAAAACCTCCTTACCCCTCCTCCTCTTTGCTTAAGATGCAGAAAACATTCTGACATCAGAATGCCAGCACCAGAATTAATTAAGCACATACATTTTCATCTGGCTTAAAAACATTTACACCACACAGAGTAAACATTACTTTGCTCTGGTATTTTGGTATTTAAAAAAAAAAAACATCTTCCAAGTTGCCCACAAGACCAAACTGAAAGGCTTTTAGAAGAAGAAAACTAATTCTGGAAAAAGATTTAGGTATCTTCCCCCTACGCCCTCTCTCTTTTCACAGCTTCAGCTAGCAACAAAGAGATGCTTCAATAGTTTCCTGAACTCCTTGAGGCCACTCAAGGAACCCTCCTTGGGTTCCACTTTGGTAGAGTGGGCAAAACATAGGGCCCTCTGGGAGAAAGACAGGACTCTCTACTCCTGCAAGCAGTTTGTCTCAGAAACTCACAGGGCAGTTCTACACCATCCTACGGGGTCGCAATGAGTCTGCATTGACTCAATGGCAGAGAGTTTAGGGGTTTTTGGTTTTGTTTTGTTTTTGAGGGCACTCCAGTTGCCCAGCATGGTAAAGCTACCTTTCCTAGAGTCAATGAATGCTTTAACAATGACTTCTATTGTACATAAAATTTGTTAACTTCTACTAGGATTTGACCTATGGGCTATCTTGTCTTGCTTATTTTTCATAAATTTCTATTAGATTCTTTTAAACAATGAAGGTAGTATCTTTTGAGATATAACTCCAAATTCCTCGATAGATGGGATCTACAGCTTCTCACTTTGAAGTTGAATTTCATGGCTACGTGAGTGCCACAAAGCAGAAGTGACAGGGTGCACGTTCCGGCGCTTCCATCCTCTACGTCCTGGCATGCAGCTATCTCACTGTGCCGGGCTCCCTCATCCCTAGCTGACCCTGCAAGCACCACTCCAATTATGGAAGTTTGAATAAAACCAATAAGTGTTATTTAAGGGTACTAAATTTTGGATATATATATTTTATGCTTCAGTGGGACATCAGAACAATATTTTACATTAGGCTTCTAAGTATCATCATCAAATCGCATCCTCTGCCATCGAGGCAATGCTGCAAACTTATAGGGCAGAAAAGACCTGTCACTGTGGGTTTCTGAGGCTGTAAATCTTTATGGAAATGGAAAGCCTCATCTTTCTCCCGGAGAGCGGCTGGTGGGTTTGAACCACAGATCTTGTGGTTATCAGCCCAATACTTTGCCACCAAAGCTCCTCAACTCATATTAATAACCTACATATTCATGGAATGGCACCAGATACAATTACCTGAACCAAAAGAATGGTAATTATTTCAAAGATTTAATATTCAGAGGCAGTGTTCACTGTAAGTTATATCATCTCCTGTCACGAAATCAAGGAGCCCTGGTAGCATAGTGGGTTACATGATGGGGTGCTCTCTGCAAAGTCTGCAGTTTGATGTTTACTCAATAGTCTCTGGTGCACAGAGACCTTAAAAGTTCAAAACAAGCCTTGATTTACTTTCATACGCTTACTGCCCCTTTGCAGTAGTCCAATTCATTGTAGTTCTAAAGGCCGTTGTGATGTGCGCAGCAGATGATGGCCGGAAGAAAAGATTCTGAGACCACATTAGTCACCAGGCCCTACTTGGGTAAGTCCAGACAGGCCTCACTGGATGGCTGATAGCCAGCAACTGCAGTGCTTTGGAAAAGGGAAAATGTAAGGAAGGGGCTAACAAGATAGGGGATGTCGAGGGTATGTGGGTGACCAGGGCTTAGCCTAAGGCACACCAGATGTCACAATGAAAACAGCAAAGTTGCAACGTGGCGAAGATTTGGGTCTATTGACAGATACATCAGCTCAGGGGCTAGGTAGAGTAAGAGGAATACACGAACACACAATGTATCCTAGACTCTTGAGTCTCCTGGTTTTTCTATTCCTCTTTGGTTATAACTTCTGCAGAACAGTTCATTAATTCAGCATATCTTTTTAATGCTTTTCTCTTATAGCAAGTTGTGATCAAGGTTCTGAGATGCCCTGGCGAAGAACAGAGATGATTACATTGTAGGGAGGGGAAGTTCAATAATAAACATTCACACCAGTAGTGAATAGCAGTGGAGAGAATTAAACTAGTGATATGGTTGTAACTGTCGAGATGAATAGGGTAGACTAGATTAGGTCCTTAGGAAAAGCCTCACTGGGTAGGTATTTACACTGACATCTACATAGTAAGAAGCAAGCCAACAGCAGGCAGAGAAAAAACATTCCTTCAAGAAGTACTGTGAATGCAATTCTTAGGTGGAAAGGAGATAGGAATATTTGAGGCAGATGATCATCACGATACACATTTATGTTCATTGCTTGTTGTTATTAGTTGCCGTTATGTAAATTCCAACTCATGCGCAGAATAGGACTACTCCAGGTCTAGCAGGCTGTGGGATTATGTACACAGAATGAAATGCTATCCTCATAATTGATATGTTTGAGCCGCCTGTTTCGGCCCTTGAGTCAATCCACCTTATGGAGGGGCTTTCTTTTCTTCACTGATCCTCTGTATACCAAGCAGATGCCACGTTACAGGACTGGTCTCCTGAGAACATGCCCAAGGTAAGTGAGATGACGCTTCCTCATCCTTACATCTAAGGACCATTCTAGCTGTACTTCTTAGACGGATTTGTACTTTTAATATTCTTCTCCAACACATTTCAAATGCAATTCCTCTTTAGTGGTTCTTGTGCATTATCCATCTTTCACATGCATATGAGGCAATTGAAAACACTGCAGCTTTCACCAGGCAGACTTTGGTCCTCAAAGTGACCCCTTGCTCCTCAGCACTTACAAGAGGTCTTGTACAGCATCCCAATGCAGTATGCCATTTGCTTTCCTGCCTCTGGCTTCCAGGAGCACTCATTGTGGATCATAGCAAAGTGAAATCCTTGGCCACTGCAATGTTTTCTCTGTTTATCGTGCTGTTTTCCGTTGGCCCAATTGTGAGGATTTTGGTTTTCTTGACATTGAGTTGCAAATTACTTGTTTGCACATTACTTGTACCAACCATATTTTATTTGTTATTTCAGTCCTGTTGTGTAACAGTTCAATGAGGTTGGCATTGTTACCCCATTGTCAGATGAATAAACTTAAGCAATCAAACAGAAAACGGGGTTTGTTTTGGGTTTAGCTGCTGCCTTCACTGACTCGTACAGGCAACAGATAATGTATTTAATCGGTATTTCTGACACCAGAAAAATTTTATTATTATTATTGATAAAAATTATTCTTTTGTAATTTGGTAATACATTTCATTTGAATCTCAAAATTAGCATCACAGACATGCTAAAGTCTATTTGTCAAGGGCACTTCATCCAGAGGAATGCTGGAGTTGAACTATATGTCTATACATTGTTTTGACTCAAGAACAAGTTATTGAGAGGTAAAGTTGTGGTGGACATAAAGTCAGGAAAGGTGCTCCTTTGACCACAACCAATGTTCAACAAATATTAATACTCTCCTATTATCACATATAAGTTCAAATTATTAAATAAAAAAGTCAATGAGCTGATTAAACACTGGGGTATGAGGTCAGGCACCTGCATACACATGCAAAAACAACCACACGAATAACAAAATCAGGAGCCCTCGATATCTACTCAGTAGAAGGGCACTTTCTAGATTCAAAGGATTCTTAAATAGAATTTTCAGAGAAGAAGGGCAGAAGACCTCAGAAGAAAATTTGAAGACAGTAACTGAAAATCCAACTCTGCATTGGAAAATTTTACTACTGGAGAGGTGGATCTAAATTCTCTTTCTCTCTGCTTTCTCATGGTTTAAAATGTCCTGTCTTTTCTGGTGACACCCGAATCTGTGGTTCAGCTAATACTTCTCTGGAACTCAGGATCAAGCCTAGATCAGAGCTTTCTTTTTTTCTAAAATACTTATATTGGGAGCTTTTACATCTCTTATCACATTCCATACTTCATCTAGTCTGTCAAGCACATTTGAACACATGCCGCCATCATCATTTCCATAGCACTCTTCCAATTTGAACCCCTGATATCAACTCCCCATTTCTTTCCCCACTCCCCTCCCCACTCTCCTTCACAAACCCTTGATAAGTTATAGATTATTACTTTTATATCTTATATCATCCTCCGTCAGCCCTCACCCACTTTTCCATTATTCACCCCCTGTTGATCCTTGTGATCGATTCCCCCTTTCTCCCCCCACCCTCCCCTAACCTTCCCGGTATCTCTACTCTCACTGTTGGCCCTGAAGGGATTATCTACCCTGGGCTCCCTGTGCTGAGGGCTCTTATCTGTAGCAGTGTGCATGTTCTGGTCTAACCCGATTTGCAAGGTAGAAATGAGGTCATGATAGTGGGGGGAAGTAAGCACCAAAGAGGAAAGTTGTGTGTTTCCTCAGTGCTATACTGCACCCTGACTGGCTCATCTCTTCCCTGTGACCCCTCTGTTGAAGGGATGTCCAACTGTCTACAGATGAGCATTGGGTCTCCAGTCCATGCCCCACCCTGCCATTCACCTTGGACATGGTTTCGTGTTGGGTCTTAGATGCCTGATACCTGGAGATCAGATTTTTCAATTGTATCTTTCATATATTTGCTTATATCCTTTAGGGGCCTCAAACCACACTTGCCTAACAACTGAATTCATTGATCTTCCACCACAAGATCTATTTCTTAGTGGGGCCTCCTCCATGTGTTCCTTGAATCATAGTCCGTTTATCATAGTTATCTCCAATAAGAGGTAGCCACAGTCTGAATTCCGACTCAGCACTTCTCACTTTTACAACAGCAACAGCTCTAATGGGACCTCTTCCCTGTTCTCACCTGGTCATGTTCTCTCTTCGGAAAGGCAAGTGTGCGCATGCTATTGTTCTCCTGACCAGCTTATTTCCTGCTACGCTTTTGGTTTCTATATTATCAGCAACCTCTGGCGATACAAAACCACCAGTTACTCTCCAAACGCATCATGCTCAATCACCTTTACAACATTTTAATCATGTAATTCCTTTGTTGTGCATACCACTAACCTAGAAATTCCCAATTGCTTACAGAACACTAATTCCTTAAGGTGTTAAGTGATATAGTTAGGGAGAAAAAAAGAGTCCTATCATCAAGTACCTTTGGAAAATTCATATAATCACAATGTTCATTGGACAATAAAAGATATATGAAATTTTTACAGTATAGAAACTGGTTTAGTTTGACAGGTGAATGCTTTTCTATCTCTTCTTCAGAAATCATTTTAACAAACCTCTTTAAGAAAGATTGCTTTATTCAGTCTCTTTGTGTAAAAATGTCTATTTATCTTTCAAAATTCAGTTCCAACAAATACAGTGAGGCAACAAAGACCCAGGCAAGATTATTTTAACCTACAAACCCTTCCATCAGGACAACAGGGTTCCACTTCCAGGGACTTCCAGAAATTACCTAAACAGCTTGGCAGCTCAAGTCCCCAAATGAGCAAGAACAAGGAATAAAAGGCACCCAAACCACCCACTTGCCCTTGACATTGCGAGTTTTAATAGCTATGGTTAGGAGTAATGCACTGTTTAATTGTACACGGAAACAGCCAATTGCCTAGAAGAACCTTTGAGGATGATGCAAAAGTTAAGATTTCTGTTTACCCAATGAAATGTACAACATAAACACCTAAATCTTCCCCCCAGTTTGATGGGCAGGGGTATCGCTACAATGTATCACCTGGTGTTAGTGATACAGACGTGGGCATGAGAGCTCCTGTGAGGAACGCCCGCCTGAGCAGAGGCACAGGGATGCTTTGCGCTTTAACACAAGAACGTGCATCGTGGACACTTCCAAGAACTGCCAGAATTAGATGTGAGGCTGTGTGCTCCATTCTCTCCATTATTGAAGTCCCACATATGCAATACACAAAGAAATAAAAAACATACAGCAAAAAATACCAGAGAGATGACTGCTGGTTAGTCACATGTCTGCACTGAGTTTACTCTATTTTTAAAAACATGTGATTACTATATTTCAAGCAATAAATAGAGCCCAGAATATTCTCCATTAGTTAATAGCAGCATCCCCAGGTGGTGCAACAGTTAAGTCTACTTAGAATCCACCAGCAGTGCCTCGGAAGAAAGACCTGGTGATCTGCTTCTGGCAGGTCACAGCCCTGGAGGCCTTCAGGAGCAGTTCTGCTCTGTACACAGGGGAGACATCGGGAATCGGGGTTGTTAGGAATCAGCTCAATGGCAAGAAGCAACCGCTGACTTCCTCAAGGATTATGTAGGGTACAACAATAAATAAGAATTGTCCTGATATATTTTGCAATTCATAAATGGATGATTAATATGAGATCTTGTGCTTGCCTTTTAAGGAGTCACATTTAAACACTGTGGAAAAACATAGTAAGGATGCAACAATGTTGTAAACAATCCATTAAGTTACATAACCAACAAATAAAAACACACTTTCTTTATTACAGTCCATTTTGAAGAATCGCAAACAATGTGTCAAGAGGAGAGAATGGTTATAAAATTAAGTACGAAGTGGAAAAACCATCACAACCAACACAATAACAAAAAATCATTTTCTTTCCATCAACAACAGAAGAGCAGGAAAAATTCCAATAGTCAATTCAACAAATATTTATTTTGCTACTACGTGTGAGCCACCGTGTAGTAGTCCTTGCTGCCACAGAAAGGTCACTCTGTGGGAGTAGACAGATGATGACACACACAAACATTTGCTATCAGGGACAAAGAGACCATTAAAAAGGAGACTTGTGTGTGGAGGAGGAGATTTGGTTTAGCTATGATGATGATCCAAAAGGGCTTCGCAGACAAGGTGGCATTTGAGATGTGAGTGAATCGAAGGAATGAACTCTATGGATTGTCTGGGGAAAGGGAAAAACAAATCTAGTGAGTGAGCAGGAAACTGGCAGAGAAAGTAGCCAAGGAGCAAAAGCTTTATAATCTAAGAACGATATTTGGATGTTATTTTGAATTTGCTTGGTTTTGTGACATTGTTTGAGTCTTTTTAAAGGATATTTCTAGGCAAGCAATGAGGAAGCAGCGAGTCCAGCTAGAACACAACTGCCACACTCAAGGCTAAGTGCGATGAGAATTCCTATGGAAACAATGGTGCCTGTCTGAGAACAGTGGGGCTGGTAGACAGGGAGGCAAGCAAGAAGGGGGAGGATAAGCGGATGTTGAATTAACTGGTAATTTATAAATTCTGACATAGCATGGGGGAAGCTCAAAGAAGTCAAGCTTTCATTGCTTCACTTTAGCGTTGTGCCAGTTTTTAATCCCTTCCTGACCCATTTTTGTTCAGCACTGAAAAGGGTACATTGTTTGATTTGGGTATTAGCTTTTAAGGAGATTAGTTTCCAGGAAAAGTAAAGCGTTTTGCATATAAAGAGGAACCCTCAAATAAGGCAACAGAGTACTCTGTTCTCAAACCACCTGTTAAAAGGTAATAAAAAACCAAACAATAAACAACAGAACACAATATTCTAGCCACTCTTCCAAATTACAGATAAAGTAAAAAAAAATTATTTTGAATGGAAAAATACATTCCTCAATCTTTTGAACTATGAACCTTCTATAGTTTTAACAAAAAGGAAGTAGAATCATATTATTCATAAGCAAGAGAGGCAAATTAATATTCTCTCCTTAATCATGGCTATCCATCTGCATTAGATTATTAATTATGGATTATAATGTAATGAAAAAGCAAACACAATGGTGAAATACATAGAGCTCCCTAAATCTTCCTATAATTTAATTTCCCTTAGACTTCTGGCTTGATCTTAACCCTTCAGAAATATTTGTACATATATTTCATATGAACATGGATTCATTTTCATCAGGTTTATCTGTTCCCAAACTACTTTTATAACAAATGTTTTTAATATTCTCCTTAAAACAAAAAATCATTTGATTATTCTGAAATAAAATTAAAAGGTAATACAGTTTACCTAACTATGCAATTTAAATAAAAATAATCACATTATTGCAATATACTTGAAAAATAAAATATATAACTTAGAATACAATTGCAATGATAGCTCAGTCATGCTAGAGGGCACAAGTGCTCATACATATTTCTAACACCTTCAAAATGAACACTAAATATCAGAATATATACATTCCCTGAAACAGGGAACCTTTCCACTAGCATTAAACTGCCAGATGTTCTTTGGGAGAAAGACGAGGCTTTCTATTCCTGGAAAGTTACAGTCTTGGAAACCCACAGGCGCAGTTCCACTCTGTCCTACAGGGAACTCATGAGTCAGATGTGGAACTGAGCATTTAAGGCTGGGCTTTTGCCCTTCACTAATCAAAACACAAAACAAAAATTCTCTGCCATTCAGTCAATCCCTACTCAGAGTGAACGGATAGGGCAGGACAGGGTTTCTCTGTGGGTTTCCAAGATGTGACCCTTTATCAGAGCAGAAAGCCTGTCTTTTTCACCTGCGTACTTGCTGGTGGCTTCAAACTGCTGACCTTGCTGAGAGCAGCCTAATGGATAACCACTACACCACCAGAGCTCCGAACCCAGAGCACCATTAATTTTACAAAAGATGCTTTCACAGAGAGTATCAGAATTTTTGATATTTGACTTCTAGTTTGAATAATTTCCTCCTACAAAAACCATCTATCTAAACTGTCATGCAATCCTTCAATCCTCAAAAATAAGTGTCAGTTTTTATAAACATCTTGATAGAACTATCTGGTAATTTTTAATATTTAACTGTAATTATAACAATAAGGAATCCTTTAACCAAGATCTTTGGGAAATTTCTCAGAACTGAAAATATCTAGGAACTGAAATAAACCCATTTAAGCTGTCACATAATTTCAATTATTAAATATTTGATAAAAAACAGTAATGCTAATGATGACTAATTGAACACTTGGGTACTCAATATCCAGCTTAAGAAACATACTTCCCTGCTAATCTGTACCTCCTTCACCCCTTCGTGCCCTGAGATAGTTACTATCCTGAATTGTGCATTTATTAATTTTCTGGCTTTCCTTTTTAGTTTACCACACATACATGTATAAGGGGGCTTCAAGAATATGCGAGAAAGTGGGATTAAAAATAATGTGATTTTCCATAAATATCTCTAAGGTCTCTCATTTATAATTTACATGTAAGTATTTCTACACTTTAGACACTTCCCTGAAACTTGATTTTTTCTTTTTTTAATTCAACATTATGTTTACAAGAAGCAAGCTTTAATAACTTTTAAAATGCTGAGATATGACAAACAAATTTCTAAGATTACAATACTGTAAAATTCAAAATCAACAATAGGATGAAGATGGGAGAAAAGTCAAATACATGGAAATTGAAAAACACTCCACTGAAAAATTATTGGGTCATTGAAGAAATAAAGAATGAAAATTTAAAATTCCTTGAAATAAGAACAAAAATATAATTTATTTGGAACACAGCAAAAGCAATGCTCAAAGGGCAATTTATAGCATGACCGCACACATTAAAAAAAAAAGAACCAAAATTAACATCATAACCTGACATCTTCAACAGTTAGAACAAGAGCAGCAAACAAACCTCCAGCCACCAGAAGAAATTAAAAAAAAAATTAGAGCAGATATAAGTGCATTGAAAAGAAGGGACATAGAAAAAAAATCAACAAGATAAGAATTTGGTTCTTTAACAGACTGCTGCCAAAGTTATCAAAATGAAAGATGGAAAAGAAGCAAATATGAATGAGATGAAGAGAGTCACATCAAGTGAACCAGCAAATTAGAAACAAAACAAACAAAAACAAAACCGCACTACTGAGGGACTCAGCATTTTGAAAACACAAAAAAGGGAAAAATTTACAGAAACACAACCTACCAAAATTAACAGACTGATGTAAAAAAAAACCCAACAGACGTATAACAGAAAAAGAAATAGATCAGAACATTTAAAAACTCCTAAGGAAAAATATTCCAGACAGCTTCACCAAGATATTCTATAAAGTATTCATAGAACTGTTGATATAAATTCTACACAAATTATACCAGAATACATAAAAGGAGAGGGGACTTCCAAATTCATTTTATGAGTCAAGCATAACTCTGATATCTACATCAGGCAAAGACATTACCAAAAATGCAAAAATTTTCAATAAATTCCTAACTAATATAAAAATAATAATGCATTAGAATCAAATGGGATTCATGCAGGTATGCAGGGAAGTTCAACATGTGAAAAACGATCACTGTAATCCATCATTTACCGGAAACAGAAGAGCACACACACACAGATGCACAGAGACATTTTTTGTGTGAAGTAGACAGAACACATGAAGACACATTTTAAACTGCCTGTGAACATTTGTATTCTTGACGGTGCAATAGATCAGAGATTTTGACCACTGTGCAATAAAGGTTGTGGCAATAAAATGCCCACAAAGCCACTCCAACAATAAAACCAAGGACTGCTAAACACCTGGAAATTTAAGACACGCCCCCCGCCCCCCCAATAGCCCTTTGATGTCAGTGCTCATCAAAACTGAAGACACTCAGGAAGGAGGAACAACGAGAACACTACATAGCAACAAACGACAGCCACAGCAAGTTTCAGAAAAAGATTAGTCTTTATTAAAAATACTTCTAATGGAAAATGAGAAGCACGAATAAAAATGACTTAAGCATTCAAACCAAGATATGTAAGGAAGAAAATAATAAAATCAGAAAAACTAAGGGGAAAAAGGAGCAAACATGGTAAAAAGAAAAACCCAACTAGGAATGTGATCATTTCAATAAATGTATAAATAAATGAAAATATGAATATATTTTCATGGGAGGATATATTTAACAACAAAGGGAATTCTATAGATCACAGAATTATGCACCATTTAGACAATTAAAAAAAATAAGCCCACACTAAAGATATTAAAGAGATTTTTCAACATTATAGTTCAAAACATGAATAAGATAACATCTAGAGAAACAGGCTGAAAATACTTTCTGAGAAGTTCATTTTCTGTGTATTTCCCAGAGTACAAACACTTTTCCTCCTTATAGATGGCAAAGCAATTCGCCTCTTTTCCAACCAAATGAACCCACAATATGCAGTTTCAGAGGGACATGCATATGCTTTTGAAATCTTTCATAGCAGAGCTAATCCTATTAAATTACCAAATATCAGCAGCATGTGTTTCCAGGATTCAGGCTTCACAATGTTATAATTTCATGGGCACACCCTGCCTAGTGAGCCCTTAATCCAACTTCAGATAGGCTCGGCATACATCTGTCAGGGTGGGCTCCATGTCATGTGTACATCATTTACACCGATTAAAAAATATTTTGAAACTATTAATCCCTTTTACTGGCTGGTGGAAGAGACTTAGATTTTAGCTAGAGTAAGTGCAAATGGTTGTGGGGAGTAGCAAGACTATCTAGTAGGTTGAGATTTGATGGAGAAGCTGCATATTGTGAATTAATAATGTATGTGAAATATAAGTATGGTACTAACCCACCTTGGCCTGCCAAATACTAAAACAACCCACTGTCATCTAATTGGTTCAGACTCACAGTAACCCTCTATAGTCTCTGAGACTACATTGTGATGGGAATAGATGGCTTGTCTTTCTCCCATGGAGGATGGCTGGTGGTTCAAGAGCTCACCTGGGTTTACAGTCCAAGGTTTACCTGACAGAACTGCCAGGGCTTCTTAAGCATGGTGCTCACTCACCTACTCATTGTCATTGAGTGGGCAGAGTAGACCTGCCTCTGGGGTTGTAAATCTTTAAGGAAGCCGAAAGCCTCACCTTTATCCCACAGAGCGGTTGCTGGTTTCAAACTGCTGACCTTATTATGGGTAGCAACCTGACCCACTGCACCACCAGGGCTTTTTAGGTGTGGTACTAGGCAGAGTAAAATTACTACAAACTTTCCTTGTAATTTAACGCAGTTAAACCAAAATAGAAGAAAACAAGAAAAACCAGAATAGGGCTTTGGTGAGAATGAATTTGGTGTCTCCTGCCCACTCCCTGTTCTTTCCTGTCTCCCTTACTTATATTTTCTCCTAGTTTTTTATTAAGTTTCTAAAACAGATGTTGGCACTAGGTAAGAGGTTTTACGGTTTTGCAAACAGATCATTGTGAAGTCGATTGTGCTCTGTATGCTGACAAGAGTCCTGGTATGCAGTGCTGATAGGCCTGCTGCTTACCTGCTTGACCCCAGCAGCAGCTCTAAAGGACAGGCGATCGGGCCCTCCGGTGCGGTTACGTAAAGATTAGCACTTAGGAAAATGTAATGCATAATTCTACTCTCATACGTATCAATTGAATGACACGCAGCAAATATTATGACAAAGAAAACACCTAGAACCAAGGGAGATCCTAGAAAAATCCCCACCTAGGGACCTGAGGAAGGGCGAGGAGGAATGATTTAGGCAGAGGAGCAGAAAGACTCGTAGAAAGCATGTTGGAAGGCACTGACGACGTTTTCAGCAGGACAATGCTCTAAGCAGACTGGAGTCCTGGTGGTGTAGTGGTCATGTGCTGCACTGTGATCCACAAGGACAACAGGGCGGGCCACTGGCCCCTCCAAGGGGAAAGGGTGGTGCATTCTATTCCTGTGAAGATTTACAATTCTGCAGACCCACAGGATCAGTTCTACTTGGTCCTATGGAGCCTCTAAGAGTCTGCTTCCACTTGATGGCAGTGAGTTTTTGTTTCTTTGTATTTTTAGGTAACATTTCAGATGTGCAGTAGAGAATGGACTACAGGCAGGCCCTTTTCACAGCTGGTGCAATCATTTATACAAGGAACAATGGGGCAGGGTCCCCTGCCTTAGGGTAGTGGCAGAAGACAAAGAGGAATGGATTTAACAAGGAAAACATCCCATAAAAAACAACCACTGGGCAAGCAATGATTAAGTGGGCAAGAACAGAGTGTGAGAGAAAGGGGAAATCATGTAAACCTGTTTCCATGTGCCATGTGTGTCTATGTTATTGTTAGGCGCATGAGGGCCGAGTTTGATTTCCCTTTATGGAGACCTTCCTCCTAGGACAGGGCAGAACTGCCCGTCTGCTGCCCGGGGCTCTCATCTTTCCAGAAGCAGACTGCCAGGCCTTTCTCTCTCAGAGCAGCTGGGGCCACTTGGCTGCATCTCAGGCTCCTGACTAAATAGCTAGGAAACACTCATTATTTGGTAAAAGTGGTGGTTTTTTTCTTGTTTAATGTACACATGGCATGCCATACTGACATTCACTTGAGGAGATCAGTATGATTATTAGTCTCCTTTTATTCAGATAAGACCATTTGTGCGAACGAAACATAACAACAAAAAAGGAAAAAGAAGTTATACAGAAATACTATTGGTTGCTTGATTCAGATATTTTCTTTTCACAAAACTTTCTATGATGCTGTCCTATCGCTTTTGTAGATAAAAAGAAAAAAATCTGAGCTATATTTTAAAAGAAAATATTACCATCCGAAGGAATACAAAACAGCGACCAGTATAATTTGGAGCCCGTTGCTAACTGCATGACTGCTAATGGACTGGCTGGGGGCTCGAACCCACCAGACACTGCATGGGAAAAAAAGATGTGGAACTCTATGACAGCAGTTCAACTCTCATCTAGGGTTGTTATGAGTCAGATTCACTTCCATGGCAATAATGCACCACCAGAGAGTTGATTCTGACTCATAGCAACCCCATAGAAACTGCCATTTCAGGTTAGCAGACCGGCTCACCTTTTCCCCTGGACTGGAAAGATCAATTTTCAGTTGGGAGCTCAGTGTATAACCCACTAGACCACCAGAGTTCCACGGCAATGGAGTAAGCATAATTTGTAAGTTGATTGAAAATCTCAGGGAACATCTTCCTCAATATTTTTATCATGCATCTACCAGTAAGTATTTGACAGATAACCAAAAGGTTGGAAGTTCTAACCAGCCCAGAAACTCCAAGAGAAAGAGACATGTTTCTGTGAAAGTTGTTATTTAGTGGTGACCAATTATCAACAGATACAGCATCTGGGGTCTTAAAGGCTTGAAGATAAACAAGCGGCCATCTAGCTGAGAAGCAACAAAGTTCACATGGAAGAACATACCAGCCTGTGTGATCATGAGGTATCTATGGGATCAGATATCAGTTATCAAACACCCAGAACAAATAATCATTATCAATGTGAATGAGGGGAAGTGTGTAGTAGAGACCCAAAGCCCATCTGTACACAATTGGACATCTCCTTACAGAAGGGTCACAGGGAAGAGATGAGTCAGCCAGAGCACCGATGAAACATACAACATTCCTCTAGTTCTTTAATGCTTCCTCCTCTCCCCCACTATCATGACCTCAATTCTACCTTAAAAAATGGGCTAGACTAGAGCATGTACACCGGTACAGATAAGAGCTGCAAACACAGGGAACCCAGGACAGAAAAACCCCTCCGGACTGATATTTCAGAATAGTGGATACCAGGAGGGTAAGGGGAAGTGGGGAGAGAAAGGGGGGACCGATCACAATGATCTACATATAACCCCCTCCTCGGGTGATGGACAACAGAAAAGTAGGTGAAGGGAGACATCGGTCAGTGTACGACATGAAATAATCATTTATAAATCATCAAGTGTTCATGTAGGCCACTGGACATACCCTTATAGAAGGGTCTCGGGAGGAGACTAGTCAGTCAGGGTACAATATAGCAACGATGAATCATAAATGCTTCCTCCCCCCCCCCCCACTATCATGATCCCAATTCTACCTTACAAATCTGAGGATGCACCAAAGGAGGTACACTAGTACAGATAGGAATCCTGGACAGATGATCCTTCAGGACCAGTGGTGAGAATAATTCCCTTTTATCATGCATTCTCTCTGGTCTTGCTATTTTCTTTACATATTAATTGTGATTTTGATATTATCTATCTATCTATATTTTATTCTATTTTATCTAAAATTAAACTTAAAGGTAAAAAATAGAGTGAGAGATAATTAAAAAACAACCAATAGCTAGGAGGACATTTTCATATAATTTTGGTAGGATTTTAATCTTACTCCCTACCAAGAACTAGAGGCTTGTCCAAGGAGTTCAACTAGACTTTATAAGCAACAGAATGTTCCAAAAACTTCAGGTAAGACTGTCTTGGAAGCATGTAGTAGCATAATTAACTTTGTAACTGATAGTCACCAACGCCTATGATAAAATTTTTGCTTGGAGAAAGTGATAGCTGTTTCTTTCTTGATATATGAATAGGAATTTTTAAAACATATGAAAATCTAGAGACAATCATATAATAAAATTCTCCATTTCTTAGCTAGTGCCAGTGGATATTAAATACATGAGTGGGCAGTTTATTGCTATAGATTAGGACGACCGTGTGGTTTCCTCTTCTGTATCACGTCCAATTAATAGGTGGTGACTGATTAGAGAAGGATAAACAAAGATAATTGCAGACTCTAGCATATAGTACGCATTACTACATGCCAGTTAGTATTACTTTTAAATTTTATTAAATATATGTATCACTAAACTTGATTACCAAATTTTAGTTGGAGTTTATATATGTAAATAATACATGTGTATGTTTATGCATATATGTGAAGACTACAGATTTTGTTATGCCATTGATCTTCACATTAAAAAGCTTTATGTTATATAAACTATAGGTTTCTCTTGTTCATGAAACAAGGTGATGGGGTTTCTAAATGACTGTTAATCCATTGCACATAAAACCAAATGCTGGGCTAAGCTTTATTTTAATTAAAATAATGCAGAAGGCAAAACTTAGGAGATGATTTCTAAGTTCCCTTTTAACAGGAAAGGGCTACGAGTCTATAAAAGACTATCTTACTACAGAGACCATTTTACAAGAGATTTACAAGGGTTCTTTTGGGTCATCCAGACCAATCTCATTTCCAACGGCAGTGAAAGTTTGCTCAGCATCAGAATACCTTACATTTAACTCTACCTTTTTGTTGGAGTTTTCCTTAAATCAGTTGGAGTTTGCCTCGTCTGTTACAGTTTATAAGATGTTATCTGGCTTGGAATTCTCCATAGGTCCGAGAATAGTATAAACCTGTCCACTTACCAAATGTGAAAGTGAGGCTGAGAGAGAGAGAAAATGGCTAGCCTACAATCCCACACGCAGTAAGTGGAAAGCAATGTCATTTCTCAATTCTTCCGGACCCAAATTCTAGCTACTTTGCACAGCAGAGGTGCATTTTTTAAGAACCATTGCAATAATCCTGCAAAGCAGCCAGAGTAGAAAAAAATCATGCTCAATTTTTAAATATGCAAAAATTATGCAAGTTTACAGCCATGCCTAGGGTTATGCCGCTAATGAGCAGCAGAGGCCAAGCCCAGCATATACTTTCTCTCTGCCATTGTGTTCTTCTGGCCACACACTGCTGTCTGAAACTTTCAATTACAGGAGTTCTTTGCTTAGCAAAACTATGTTATTACTTGACTATTTGGGGGACATTTGAAACCATTTTATTTGTCTTGACTCAGTAGAGTTGAGTTTTTTCAAGAGTACCCATTAGTGAGTCATACTTTACACTTAGAAAAGGTAAGCAAAGATAAACATTAACTTTTAAGTTAATATAGACACAGTAATATAACCAGTAACAGTAATGTAACTGTTAGACATCAGCAATGAAACTGCTGAAAGGGAAAGAAGTGAAACTATTAATAGCTTAAAATTCTTTAAATTAAAAAGAATACTTTCAGATTTTATTAAAACTTGAAGACTCAAGAGGCAAAAGGTATCTCAAAAACCACTATTATGGAATGCCTAGAAACACAAATTTTCTGAATCACTGTTTTAGGAATAATTAAAATATGCATTTGTCTTAAACCTTCTCAGGTGCCGAAACAAGAGGGGTGAACACTGGGGTGAGATAGTCAAATTATGTTAAGGGGAGAGAAATGATATGCCAGATACTCCTCTCAGCAGCTGACTTAAAACAAAACATCAAACCAAACCAAGATAAGCCCAGCAGTGTCTGTGATGCAAAGGAAACAGTTCCACATTCACTAATCAGTACCTTGAACTGTCCACATCGAATTTTAAATGCTCTTGTTCAACAGCTTGGCACGGGTATTCCTCAATACATCCCAATAAGATGTCTTACAGATGGACCATGATTTCTTTCCCTAGAAATCTGACCTTAGCTTCAGTTCTCCCATTCCTAGGTTGCTCCTGTACCTAACAGCTTGTTGCTGTTCTTTATGGCTTAATATGAAGAGTTTCGGATTTTCCCTGGGACATCAAGACTTCCAGCTTCATGCATTTAAAAAAGGAGAGAAACATAAGCCACTTATCACATGGTTCCCTGGGGGGACTGCAGGGAACTCACAGGGACACTCTGGGATATTTGAATATTTCAAAAGACAGATGTACTGAACATCTGTTGGGGACTACACAGACTACTAGGTGAGGTAACTCACAGTTTCAACAGTAGCAGCTCATGCTACATTTGTTTCATTAACCTCTTATCTTTGAAAGTTGGTTGTCAGCAGTTACTAAAAGGCACAGCGCAGCACTCAGGGGGGAAATATTATTTGCAGGTGGACATGATCAATAAAAGGGGCCCTCGTGGCCTAGAGGGCTATGCCCTGGGCTGCTAGCCGCAAAACCAGCACAATGAACCCTTCTGTTGTTTCACGGGAGGAAGGCAGGCTTTCTGCTCCCAGTAAAGCCTCGGAAATCCAGGGGAGTCCTATAAGGCCTGCATTGGAATCGATTCAATGACAGTAAGTTTGGTTGGTTTCGGGTAGATATATATGTGTACATTAAGCCCTAGGGAATCGTTGGGTTTTTTTTTGCTTGTTTGTTTTAAAAGATATAGCAAGTAGTAATGGAGAGAAAAGAGAATGGAGGCAGAAAAGGAGGAAAAAAACAAAGAACATGGGAGACATAGGAAAACAAACACACAACTAGCAAAGTGTGGATTTAAGGCTGACATCTTCCTGCTGGGGTTGAAAATCCTAGAGGAAACAGTGGGGGAAAGAAAATAGTGGTTTGGTTCCACTCCTGCTCATTTTTGGATTATGTGAGTTTGGGAAGACCAGTTTAATTATCTATAAAATGGGAAAATTGGAATCAAAGCTCTCTATGATAACTACCAATTACAAAATTCTATGGGGCTAATAAAAATGTACTAATATCAATCATCTAACCCAGTTTAACCTAAAACCCACTGGCCATGCAGTTGATTCTGCCTTACAGAGACCTTCTAGGTCAAGGTAAAACTGCTGTATAGGATTTCTAAGATTGCCAATCTTTCCAGGAGCAGAGTGCTATCCTTCCATGCAGTGGTTGGTGGGTTTGAACCACTGACCTTTCATGTAGCAGCCTAATGGTTAACCACCCGCACCGCCAAACTCAAAACCAAACTCCCTACCGAAGAGTCAATGCTGACTCATACTTGGGTTTCCGAGAGTAATGGGACTAAGAAGCCCACCCGTTCTCCTCGGACCTGCTGGTTGTTTCGAAATGTAACCACTACACCACCAGGGCTTTTAGAAAACTTGAGAAAGATGCACAAATGAATTCCAAAGTAAATAGTAAGAAAGCCATAGTCAAAATGGGCAGAAACCAATAAAAGAGGAAATTAACAGAAAACAAAACCAGCAAAACGAAAAATTGGTTCTTTGAAAAAAAAATATCTGACCAATAAACCTCTAGCTAACTAATTAAGTAAAAAAAAAAGAGAGACAATAAGCAAATAGTTCATATGGAAAATGAAAATGAGGTTATAACAAATGATTCCATGAACATTTAAGAGGGAAAATTGTGATCAGCTCTATACTCATAAATATCTTACTGACAAAACCATTACTAGAAAGGAAAATTACAAATCAAAATCTCTCATGCTTTCAATTTCAAACTTTAAATGTTCATTTTTGGCATATAATATTTTACAGCCTTGCTTTTATTTTTAGTTTAACCTTAAATTTTACCTTTACGTTTGCAGTCTGGCTTTAATAACTTATTAATTGCAGGAGCTTTTGTTGCTGATTCTTTTGGAATTTCCAGCCAGACAGGCATATCAACTATAAACTCAAAACTCTGACTCACAGAGACTCTCTGGATGTAGTGGAAATGCCCCTGTGGGCTTCTGAGGCTGTAAATCCTTACGGGAGCAGAAAGCCTCATCTTCCCACAAAATGAGCGGTAAAAAAGGGAAAAAAATACATAAAGCCATGAAGGCACTTTAAATGCATGTTGCTAGTTCTTAAAAGCTTCCTCCCTTCACTATCATGATTCCAATTCTACCTTACACATCTGGCTAGACCAGAGAATGTACAGATAGGAATTGACAGGGAATCCAGGGCAGATGATTCCTTCAGGACCAGTGGTGAGAGTGGTAATACCTGGAGGGTGGAGGGAAGGTGGAGTACAAAGGGGGAACCGATTACAAGGATCTACATATAACCTCCTCCCTGAGGGATGGGCAACAGAAAAGTGGGTGAAGGGAGAGGTCGGGCAGTGTAAGACACGACAAAATAATAACAATTTATAAATCATGAAGGGTTCATAAGGGAGGGAGTACAAGGAGGGAGGGGGAAATGAGCTGATATCAAGGGCTCAAGTAGAAAGCAACTGTTTTGAGAATGAAGATGGCAACAAATGTACAAATGTGCTTGACACAATGGAAGGATTGTGATAAGAGTTGTATGAGCCCCCAATAAAATGAGTAAAGAAAAACATAAATAGCCCTGCGGGCGTAGTGGGCAGCTCCTTGGACTGCTAACCACCGGGTCAGCATTAGAAACCACCAGGTGCTCCCAGCTGAAAGAGGAGGCTTTCTACTCCTGTAAAGACTTGCTTTCCTGGGAACCCACGGGGCAGTTCTGGCCTGTAGAGTCACTCTGAGTCAGCACTGTCTCAGTGGCATTAAGAAAGAATAAACAAAGCTAATTCTGGGAAAGGCAAAACTGTATAGATGGTAAAATGATCAGGTTTTCCAGGTAAAATATTTGGTGATCTTCCTTAACATTTCTATTCTATTCTCTACGCTTTTTTAGTCAGCAAAAATATCAAATTATTGCATGGGAGAAAAAAGAAAACCTAAGCACTGTGAAATTTAATTTGCATATTGTTTTACTTAATGAAGTGAGGCAGATTGCTGATTCCTCAAGTTGAGAAATTCAAGATGCAGAGAGATTAGACAATTTACCTAAAATCATACAGCTAGATACTATTTTAAATTTAGGCAGGTATGTTTGGGGAAAAGTTTACATTTACAAATCTCTCTATTGCTTCATGGGATTTTTCTGGTCTACTAATGTACTTTTCTGTTGGAGCTAGAGACCCAAAAAAGAAAATGCTCTGCATATCTTACACTGAAAGAACTCATGAAGAAAGGCAAGCCTCAAGTGGTAATATCGAACGATTTTAGGGGAAGATATTGAATGATGCAGGCAGCAGGAGGAAAGTCAAGGGAAATAGAGGAAAGAGCTAGGAGATAAAGGGCATTTATAGAGGTCTACACAAATACATGTACATATGCATATATATATATATATATATATGGATGGGGAAATAGCTCTATGTGTCTATATTTATAGGTTTAGTATTAAGGTGGTGGAAGGACCTTGGGGCTCTACTCAAGCACTCCCTCAATGCATGAATACTTTCTTCTATTAAATTGGCATTCTATGATGCTCACCCTCCCGACACAAATGCTGAAGCCAAAGCGGGGGAACAAGCAAATGTGGTGAAGAAAGCTGATGGTGCCTGGCTATCAAAAGAGCGTCTGGGGTCTCAAAGGCTTGAAGATAAACAAGCGGCCATCTAGCTCAGAAGCAACAAAGCCCACATGGAAGAACACACCAGCCTGTGTGATCACAAGGTGTCGAAGGGATCAGTTATCAGGCATCAAAGAACAAAAAAATCACTTCACTGGGTGCACACCTCCATGATATGATCGCTGAGGACAAACGGGTGCATAAGCAAATGTGGCAAAGAAAGCTGATGGTGCCTGGCTATCAAAAGAGATAGTGTCTGGGGTCTTAAAGGATTGAAGGTGAACAAGCAGCCATCTAGCTCAGAAGCAACAAAACCCACATGGAAGAAGCACACCAGCCTGTGCGATTACAAGGTGTCAAAGGGATCAGGTATAAGGCATCATCATCAGAAAAAAAATCTTACCATAGTGAATGTAGGGGGAAGTGCAGAGTGGAGACCCAAAGCCGATTCGTCGGCCACTGGAGATCCCCTCACAGAGGGGTCTAGGGGAGGAGATGAGTCAGTCAGGGTGTGATGTAGCACCAATGAAGAATACGGCTTTCCTCCAGTTCCTAAATGCTTCCTCCCCCCAACTACCATGATCTGAATTCTACCTTGCAAGTCAGGATAGAGCAGAGGATGTACACTGGTGCAGATAGGAGCTGGAAGCACAGGGAATCCAGGGTGGATGATACCTTCAGGACCAGGGGTGTGAGGGGCGGTACTGGGAGGGTAGAGGGTGAGTGGGTTGGAAAGAGGGAACTGATTACAAGGATCTACATGTGACCTCCTCCCTGGGGGATGGACAACAGAAAAGGGGGTGAAGGGAGATGCCAGACAGGGCAAGATATGACAAAATAATAATTTATAAATTATCAAAGGCTTAAGAGGGAAGGGGGAGCGGGGAGGGAGGGGGAAAAAAGAGGACTTGATGCAGAGGGCTCAAGTGGAGAGCAAATGCTCTGAAAAATGATTAGGGCAAAGAATGTACAGATGTGCTTTATACAATTGATGTATGTATGAATTGTGATGAGTTGTATGAGTACCTAATAAAATGTTAAATAAATAAATAAAGCTTCAGAAGAAAATGTTGGCAGAAAATATGTGGAGACTTTAGGGTCAGGCAAAGAAAAAAATATAAGCAACAGACTGGAAGAAATATTTATGATCCACATATGCAATAAATGACTTGTATTTACAAAGAATAAAGAATGTAACACAGTAAAACGAAACAAACAATCCAATTAGCAAATGAGAAAAACACATAGACATTTTACTGAAGAAGAAATACAGATGGCAAATAAGCACATAAGAAATGTTCACTAGCTATCAGGAAGATGTAAATTAAAACCAGAGTCATATCACTATACAATTTTCAGAATGGCTAAAATAACAGTGACAACATCAAATGCTGGAAATGGTACAGAGAAATTAGATCACTCATACAATTATTGAAGGGCATGTAAAATGCAACACCCACCCTGGAAAATGTAGTGCTGGTTGTTGTTAGATGCCACTGATTTATTTCCAATTCATAATGACTCTATGCATGCCAGCAATACCTGAGCTCACTGTCTTAATCACTGTGTCAATACATCACATTGAAGGTGTTCTCCTTTTTCATTGACCAAATATGATATCCTTTTCCAGGGGGTGGTCCCTCCTAATAACATGGCCAAAGTATATGCTAAGAAGTCTTGCCAGTCTCACTTTTGGAAGCATTCTTGCTGTACTTCTTCCAAGACAGATTTGTAACATTTTCTAGCTATCCATGATATATTCAAAATTGTTTATGCCCACACCATAATTTTGAAATGTCAATACCACAACTCAAAGCCATCATTCTTATTGCTTAAAATACAACATGCAATTAGCACAAGATACAGCAATTTCACTCTTGAACAATTATCCCAGAGAATGAGAGCATAGTCACACAAAGTTCTGTACATGGACGTTCATCAAAAACCAAACCAAATTCATTGCCATCAAGTCAATTCTGATTCATGGCAAACCTCTGTAGGGTTTCCAGGACTGTAAATCTTAGCAGGAATAGACAGCCTCCCCTTTCTCTTGCAGAGTGGCTGGTGAATTTGAACCACCAACCTTCTGGTTAGCAGTTCAAAGCTTATTGACAGTAAATATTCATTCTGATTAAAAATTACAGTTATTCATAGTCATTAAAATAATAGCCAAATTTTGGGAATAACTCAATGGGTAAATGATTTAACAAATTCTGGTATACACATATTATTGAATACTCATCAATAATAATACTTTTTAAAAAGGACTATGAATACATGGAAAAACATAGATGGATTCCCTGGATTGCTAAGGGATCTATTTTGCATCTTGACTATAGTACTGTCAATAGCCTGTTTTTGATATTGTATTATAGTTCTCTAAGATGCTACAAGGATTTCTCAGTATTATTTCTTACAACTGCACATGAACCTACAATAATGTCAAAACAAAAAAAACAACTTGAAAATAAATTTACTTTCCATTGAGCCTTTGGGATCAGCTCCTCTTTTTTTCTCCTCCTTCCTTCCCCCTCCCCCAACCCTCGTGGCCCCCTGATAGATTATAGACTGTCAATTATTTTCAAGTCTCACACTGACTGCTGTCTCTCTTCCCCTCTGGTTTCTGTTGCATTCCCTCTGGCTGGAGGTGTGTGGTTCTGTGCCATTCATTGTGATCAGTGACCTGCTCCCTCCCTACCTCTCCCCTCACTTTATCCTTTTGGTATCTCTATTCCCATTCCTGTTTCTGGGTTCCAGGTGTTGTGAGTTTTATCTCTTGCCTATACCTATGTACATGCTCCCGTCTAGTCTAGATTGGAAGGCGGCACTGAGGACATAAAAGCAAAGGGTGAAGAGGCCTCCAGGGAACAGAGGTATATAAATGTAAATGTCTAGAAAAGAACGATGGAATATATATATGAATATGTCAGATACAATTGATGTATAGTTTATAACAAGAGTTGTAAGAGCCCCCAATAAAATGATTAAAAAGTAAAAGAAACTTCAGATGCCCACTGATAGAACTTATCAAAACTGCCAGACTGGGCCATTGACATAATGTGTGACTAAGCCAAGTTGTTTACCTCGATGTATAAAAACCCTACCGGTGGCAGATGCAGTGAGGACACCACACCACTCTGAGCTCTCCATCAGTACGGTAAGCCACCTTTGATGTATTGCCTGATGTGTGACTGTGTGTGCCCAAATGTTAAGTTAGAATATATACCGACTATAAAATGTTTGATGAATAAACGTGTGAATTCAGCAAAAAAAAAGAAATAAAGAAAATAAAATTTAAAAACTCAAGAGTTGACTTGATGGCCACTAGTTATATGCTA
Source organism: Tenrec ecaudatus (assembly GCF_050624435.1). Classification (NCBI taxonomy): domain Eukaryota; kingdom Metazoa; phylum Chordata; class Mammalia; order Afrosoricida; family Tenrecidae; genus Tenrec; species Tenrec ecaudatus. Next base: position 115,368,899 of record NC_134532.1, read on the forward strand.
CAGATACATACTGAATTGTTGAGAGGTGAAATTATTTGACATTTGGGATTTGCTTTAAAATACTCAATGGATAAAACAAGATTGTCAGAACATTAAAAATTACTAAACTGGGTGATGAGTAGTGGGGGCGCATTATCTAGTGCCTTTGTCTGTACGTGTTTGATATTTTTCATATTAAACAGTTTTTAAAAAGTTTTTTTTAACTCTTAAAGAGTAATATAACAAATACTAGTAATAATAGAACGCATAGATTTCTCTTCTTGTTCACAATCACAGGGGCCAGCCAGCTGGTAATCTGTGTCTAGCCCACCTCCATGGGTTACTTTTCTGTCATTTCTTCCTGGAAGATTTCCCTTCCTGCTAATTTCTTTGGCCTAGATTTCAACTATGCACAGCAAAATAACGCAGCCCTGCACCATGCTCACAGGAATTGTCCACCCATCTCAAAGGCCACCTACAGCACTCGGCTACTGTTCTAGTTTGGTGAGCATGCACCCCCTCTTCTTTAAGGCATACTAGTCATTTCCTTTGGGGCAGGAAGGTCGACAGGTGACTCAGGATTTATAAATATCATACTGCTCTGGCCATATACTGCAATGTGTGCTGGAATTATTTTTTTAAAAGCATTCTCTCACCACGGTGTTGCTAAATCAGAAGACTGAAAACTCCTGGAATTGCTGGTGGCTGAATGTCTAAACCTGAGAAGACCTTTCCTAAGAAAGGAAAGCCCGGAGCCTGATGATCTATGCTGTTGCTGTTGCCAGGAAGGTGGCTTCAACTCATGGAGGTCTTATGTATAGAGAACAGAATACTGCCTGGTCTGAAGCCACCTCTCTGCTCTTGACCCGGCGTTGAGCCTGCTGTGTCAATCCATTCCATTGGAAGTTTACCTCATTCTCAGCGACCCTCTATTTTACAAAAAAACAATAGAATACTGGAATACTGCCACACCTAAAACTAGTCTCCCCTCAACCTTTCAGTATATGAATTAATAAATATAAGAGCGAGAGATAAAAGAGAGAAAACGTATTCTCTTTAGGGTCAAGAACAAGATAACATATGTGCTTGCTACAATCACATCTATTCACCATTGGATTGGAAGTCCTATCAATTTCAATAAAGAAATCGATGGCAAAAAGGTAACATTTGAAAATTCGCTTGTATAAACTTGTATACTACAAGTGATAACTTTCAGTATAGTATTGTAAGTCGATTGAAATGAAGTACTTTTATCTTTTGAATTGTGTATATGTCCATATTGCTTGCTTACTGTCAGGGAATCAGAGTCAATATAATATGACGCAGAGTGTTTTTAAGAGACAGCTGGTTCAGATCCCTTCAAAAGATCAGAAGAGCCCCTAGAACAACTCAAGAGACTGGCCCAAAACAACACCCCCATGGACAATTCAGTGACACTGACGGCATTTTCATCCTGTGCTATCAGGATCACTATTCTTTTCTAAAATATTCCACTGCCATTAACAAGAAGTACACCTCCCTCCCTCTCTTCCTCACAGAGCCACTGCCACGAGTCAAGTTCTGCTCATGCAGCAGACCCATCCCGTAAAGGTTTCTAAGACTAATCGTTATCGGAGCAGAAAGCCTCATCTTTGTCCCTCAGAGCAGCTGGGGGATTACAACTGCTGACCTTTCACTAGCAGTCCAGAGCTAACCCATTATGCCACAAGGGCTCCTGCCTCTCTCTGGCAACTACGAATAATCGTTGACGTCAATGAAGATAATTTTTTACTTGAACTAAAACATGAATGTCTCCAACTGTGCATCTATTACAGATTTAATGAAGACAGTGAAAGCTGACTCCTGCCCCACATCTCTATGTAATAACACGTTTCCTTTGCTCATTTTTGAGTAGAAAAAATTATATAAAGTATATTTATAATTATTTTTTAAATACCTTCTTGAACACAAATTAATAAAATAATTATCTCAACATCTGTAACAATGACAGGGAAATCAACAATACAGTCACCAGAATGACACTTTTATATATCCGGCTTGAGGAAGAAAACATATTTACAGCAAGCTCTTTGTTTATATCTATCAAAAAGACAAATAAAATCCTTACTGTAATGCTGTTTCATCACAACCCACATTATCATTTACAACCATACGTACTACTTACTAAAGAGTCTATATTTACTTTCATTTGACAATCCATATTTGACAAACTAGAGCAGTGTGACAGAGTGCCAGGCATAGGGTGTTAGTTCATATTTCATGTTCACTGCTTGACTAGAACATGAAGTAAAATAGCAAAGAATAAAAGAATTGAGAAATACAAATTTCTAAACATTCAAGTAATTATAATACAGGCTTCCTACAACTAAAATTCATGGTTTAAAAATACTTGCTGTCCTATTGACATGATGTATAGAAAGGAAGAAAACTCATTATTCCCATGATATTCCTGCTCAAAGTGCACAAATAACCAGAATTCAACCATTAAAAATATCAGACAAACACTAATTGAGGGACAAAACAATGGGTTTCTGCTCTTAAAACAACGTCAAGGTCAGGAAAGACACAAGGAAGACTGAAGAAATGTTTCACATTAAAGGGAAGCTAAGAATGGCCATTAATGAGCCCAATTCATAGCCGGGGGTGTCCTGACACTCAAAAAACATTATTGAAACAACTGGGGACATCTGAACAAAGTCTGTGGATGAGATACTAACAGCCTTGTATCAATGCTCACTCCTTAATGTTGGCAGTAGTATATGATTATTGAAGGAAATACTGTGTTTTGGGGAAACACTCTGAAGGATTACAAGGAACATCTGCAACTCCCTCAAAGTTTCAAGGAGAGAGGAGAAGGAGGAAGATGAAAGTGTGGTAAAATGTTAATCATGAGGACTTTGGGTGAAGGGAATGTGAGAATTCTTTCTACTGTGTTTGTAACTTTCTGTAAGTCTGGAAGTTATGTCAAACTAAAAAGTTAAAAGAGACCATAAAAAATAGTTATGTGGTTACAGAAAATACTATAATTCAAGACATATGTTTAACCAAAAAAAAGTAACCTTGAACTTCCCATAAAATATATCCTTTGATTGTTTCCACATAGCAAGCAGTTGCAGCTGTTGTAACCTCTCTTTTGTTGTAACCTGTCTCAAATTTAGGTCCAGCAACGGGGGACGATGGCTTGACTATCCCTAATAGGCTGATAATTTTAAAACCATTGAGAATGCTTTGGGAAAAAATTTTTTTCCCAAAGCATTATCTCACTGATTCAAGCAAATAGGAGGAATAATAAATACCTCTAACAAGCTCTATTTTAAGATGCTATGTTGTTACTTCACAATAACCTGAACAAAGCCCATTGCCATTGAGTAGATCCCAATGTGTAGCAGCCCGAGAGGACAAAGTAGAACTATTCCAGAGGGCTTCCAAAAGTTGTCAATCTTTACAGAGGTAGACTGCTACATATTTCTCCCACGAGCCGCTGTGGAGTTCAAACTACCAATCTTATGGTTGGCAGGTGAGAGTTTTAACCACCGCATCACCAAAACCCCAAACTAAGCCCACTGTCAACAAACTGATTCTGATTCATAGGAGCCCTAGAGGACAGAGTAGGATGACTCCGTCACGCGAGTGCTTTTTTACTTTATCATTGGTATTGCAAATAAAAAAAGAAAGCGAATATGATTCAGAGGTCTTCAATCTAATGTGAAAGAGTGTGTGTGTGTGTGTGTGTGTGTGTATGTGGATATATATATACAGATGCACCTGACCTTTGAACAACATAGGAGTTAGGATCCTGTATCCCAGCTATCCATCCAGTTGAAAATCCAAGTATGACTTTTGACTCCCATAAAATTCAACTACTGTTGATCTTACTGATCTTACTGATCTTACTGTTGATCTTACTGATAGTATCAAGTCAACATATATTTTCTATGTTATATGTATTACATATTGTCTTCTTACAATATAAACTAGAGAAAAGAAAGTTATTAACAAAATCATATGAGAAAATACATTTACATTGCTGTACTGACTGCATTTACTGATACTCTTTTAAGTTTACAGCACCTACAACAAGATGGATCATCTCTACATGTTGAGTTGGCTGAAGAGGAAGAGGGAGAGGAGGGATTAACCTTGCCCTGGGGTGGGGTGGGGTGGGGTGGGGGAGAGGGGAAGAGGTGAAGGATTGGGGGTGAGGCAGGACCGGCAGGCATACTTGGTGCAACTTTACAAGAATATGTGGAAATTACTGTCTGGCTTTTTGCCTTTTCACCTCTCTAAAAACATTTCTGTTTCTGGTGCCAACCCTTCTTCAACCATTTGCCTTTGTTTCAGTGCACACATCATACACTGCCTCAAGTCAATTCTGCCTGACTTATAGCGATCCTACATAGTATTTCCAAGACTGTAAATCTTTACAGGAGTAGACAGCTGCAGTTTTATTCCTTGGAACAGCTCATGGATTTGAACTGCCAACCTTCTGGTTAGCAGTCCAACAGCATTGCCAGAGCACATTTCATAGCACATACATACACAGACACATACATGCATATATAGTCTATATTCTACATATCTATTTTATCTAATATTCTCTACATATATATTTAGTCTAGTCTATATTCTATATATGTTTATCTAGGATATATTTATTTTCTATATAAGTGGAGTTCAAACCCATATTGTCCCAGGATCAACTCTATATGCATACACATATATGTACATCTATGTGGAGCCCTGGTGGAGCTGTTGGGTAAACACTGGCTTGTTAACCAACTACAATATCTAAAGTTCAAACTCAGCCACCCCTCTGTGGCAGAAACAAAAGGCTATCTGCTCCCATAAACATTTAAAGCCTGAGAAACCCTATATAGTATCATTCGGAGTTGGAATCGACTTTGGCAGTTTTTGGTGTATCTATAAATTTTTAGCAATACATAGTGCCACATTCTGGCCCCCTTTGAACAACCACACCCATTTTCATCCCATCAATTCAGACTCCTAGTAATCTCATAGGACAAAACAGAACTGTCCCCTTGGGAGTGGGTGGTGGGTTCCAGGCCCTGACCCAGTGGTTAGTAGTTCAATATATATACTATTATCTGACCAGGATTCCTTAAGTCACATTCCAAAACAATACTTTCTGGGGCAGTTCTACACTGTTCTATAGAGGCACTATGAGTCGGTATTGACTCAGTGGCAGTGAGTTTGGGGTTAGTTTATACATATGGTGTTGTTAGATTCCGTCGAGTTGGTTCCAACCCATGGTGAGGTGGCGCACAAAGGAACAAACCACTCCCCAGTCCTGCACCATCCTTGCAAGTGGTCCTATGCGTAGCCCATTGTCGTAGCCCCAGTGTCCAGACATCTCCTTGAGGGCCTCTCTCTTTTCGCTGCCCCTCCACTTTACCAAGTTTCTCTAGATTGGCAGTGTAGAGTACGTTGAGAATGCCTGGGACGTCCATGGGAAAGAGAAACTAGTTTAGCTTGCAGTGTTCTATTCTATACAAGAGAAATCAGTATGAAAAAGATAATGAAATGCATCCAGTGAT